>NC_135502.1:118087915-118430415 GCF_052857255.1 Amblyomma americanum | reverse complement strand
GGGACTCCTGTATCGAATCCGCTTACCACATATCCGGACATTACAGTATATCTGCGCCTCAGTAAGCAGACGTTCCCAGAGCCCGCCAAAGGCCTGGATAGAACTGAGGAACGACACCTCAGAAGGCTGCAAACGGGGTCGTTTCTAAGTCCTGCGATTCTAAAACACATAGACCCAACTTTTTCGGGGTGCTGCAAATTTTGTGAGATGTGGACAGGTGCATATCATATGGTATGGGCCTGCCAGAAAAATCCGCAATTAAAGAGAGTAAACCATCCAACGAGAGAGGGCTGGGAGGCGACCTTGTCCAGCTGCTTGGACCTGGAGTCACAGAGGGCTCTGGTTCAAAGAGCGTGGGCAGCGGCTACCGCCAACGGTGTCACGGAATGAGGACTACCACCCAGGCAAGAGGGCGGTGAAACCATCCACTCTCCTCTAAATCCCGCCCCAATGCATCCAAAGAAGTTTTACCACCACCACCAGAGACACTTAAGTCTGCTTACGTGTTGGAATGCGAAAGTATGCCATGGACGCAAGAAGTAGATGTTTGGCTGCGGTTTGCGATTACGCGCGCGATTATGACACCACCCGGAACGCTGTACGACGAATAATAATAATAATAATTAGTCTTTTGGGGCAAGAAAATGCGCAGTATCTGTCTCTACGAACGGTTTTTTTATTAAAATATTAGTAAAAAGGAAGGAAAAGATTTTTGCTAGCCCTGGCATCTGCCATCGATACTGAAGCACCTGAGCTGGGGCAGCAGCAATAAAGGATAGCAGGCAGAATGGAGAAATGAAATGAAAGAGATGAGGGGACGGGAAGAGAGTATAGGGGGAGAAGTAATATATACAAACTATTTACACAATAAGAAATGTGTCCAGGTTGTGCGCGTGATTAGTTCGTTTTAGAGGAATTAAAACACACGCGCACAACACTGTTCGCTAAAACTGGAGTGGGGCGTCCAGTTATTAATCGTTCATGGCAGAACTCGCGGAGCGTTCGGTCACTGCGTGTAACTACCTGACGGAGAACAGACGGGACGTCAAGCCCGTGTGTTCGAGGAATGCACAGAGGCTCACCAAAGTTAGCTCACGAGTGCGCGCACTGCCCTACGGCCACAACAGCGTCTTGATGGAGTCTGGTAGTATGCCCTGCGCCCTATAGGCCGCGAGCATATCGCGACGAGCATCGGTGAACGCGGCACAGTGAAGGAGCAGATGTTCTAGTGTTTCCACTGCACCGCATCCGTCACCCACATCACTCGTCGCGATTCCGTGACGCACCCGTCGTTCCCCGGGCCACACGCAGCCAATGCGCGCGCGGAGGATCATTGCACGTTGTGACCGTGTAAGTGCGCGACCGCCGGTGATACTGTCGATGCGCGCACCTCCTACGATGCGTGGGTCGGGGTGCTGCTTTCGGAGATGGTCGTGGATGGCCGCACGCACGTCCTCCAGCGCAAGGGGCAGATTGGTTTTTGGGGAAAGGAAATGAACGGCTGCATCGCAATTTTGATACGAAAGTCTCAGAAGGCATGCAATTGAAGGTGCATATGTCTTCGGTTCGAGTACCTGCCGCAAGCTAGCCTCCAACTTGACTAGCACAAGTCAGCTATATGCAATGAATGAGCAACCGTATGAACACCCGGAGGGCTGCGAGACAAAACTGTTGTCATAATTTTGGTATGAATGTCACCACATCAATGGTGCCACAGGGAGGTTGGCCAGTGGCGGGTGTATATATATATATATACAAACGAACGACGTGTATAGGATTGTCTGAAGTGGTGGTGCTCGACTTGCTGTGTGCGTCATATAGGTCCGCTTGATGACGGCACCCTTTTTGCTTTCTATCACTGGGATTTTCTGTGCCATCTGCAACTACACTAACACACTAATACACGCCGCCGGATTTTCTCATGGTGGAAGTTGCAATGATTTCGAGTTAAAAGAATAAATGGACTAGAATAGCGTGGATTATACGTAACGCGAGGAGCAGGTGACCAGTTTTAGCGCCGCCGATGGAAGTTGATGAAGACCACGATGTGCAACGCAGTGCGCACTGTGTGCCGCAGTTTAACATCAGGTGGCGTGACCGGCTGCGGCAATAGCATAGTGCTCTCGTGCAGTTTCGTTTCCGCCGCCGCGGTTTCGACTCCCAGTCGCATCAATATTTCTTCTGTTTATTTATTTATCCAAGGCCAAGGCTGCTGCTGTGAATCTACTTTTACAGCTGTGTTCGTGAAGTAGAGCTTTCGCTCTAAAAGAACGAGGACATTACCTACGAGTTATCGGAAAGCGTGTGTTCTCCAGAATGTGCCCAACGTTATCACGTGAGGGTGTCTGAGTAGGCGTTATCAGAGGGTAGACACATGGGTAGCGTCGGGTGCCCAACCCGGGTCCTCCAGCCCAGGACAGTCAGTGCGAACAAGGGCTTCGTTACCGTTCTCCAGGCAGGCTACAAAGGTTAAACATTTCCAGTGATCTCTAAAGAGCCCCATTCTTCCTCCCTTGCCGTTTGCTTATTTCCCCGTTCCCTGTGCTGTCTGCTTTTTCGCGTTATCAACGCGATTTCCGCATAACTATGGGTTGCTTCGTTTTTCGAATACGCGTTCCGCGTGATGAATGACGAACACGATGGCAAATACTATACCTACTCTCTAGTAGGTTTTTAAGGTTCCTTTGTCCTCCCAACGGTTGACCACTGGAATGCCCTCTCCACCGACATAGCCGCCATTATATGTGCTCATCTATATTTTTAGATGCCGTAGGCGCATACGCATCAAGGCAATGGCTTGCATTATTATGAGATAGGATAGAAGCCTCGTTGCAGCCAAAATCTGGCAACCGCCATTGTCATTACACCTGCCACCTGTCGACCATCCTCCACTGCCCCCCCCCCCCCCGCCCAACGCCTCTCTTCCCCTTGAGGCAAGTGACCATACGTGACCCTGCCGCCTACCAACCATAGTCCTCTCTCTCTCAACTTGTAGGAGAGAGCGGTCGGACTAAGGATGACTCACCTCATATGAAAATTGCTAAGGCTGACGCAGCAAAAATTAATAAAAGAAGCGATCAGAATCAGGATATAGTGATGATTGGAATCAAGAGTGGAATGGAGTTGGAAGTGAAATAAAGTCATTGTTCTAATACAATGGTGGCAGAATGAAAAATGCGATCGCGTTTCCTCGCCATTCATACAACTGATCACTCCTAAATTTACTGATCAATATGTTAACCCACCTGTTGAAAATACATTCTGAAAGGGGTCATTTAAATAAAAGTGAAGAATAAGCGCTATATTAATAGCGAAGAAAACAGCTCAAAGATAAGGACGAAATAATCGCACACAGAGCTCGGTGAACTTGCATTTGTGTTTATAAAATTGTAAACATTCGACAGCTGCAGAAACAAAGCCCATAACGAGTTTTTTTTTCAACAGCGCTTGACAGTAAGAATGGACAGCAGGCTATGGATTACCAACTCGCCCAATATGCCTGTTTTCTAAAGAACATAAACCTTGGTACCACCTGCGGTAAACTGCGGTGAACGAACTCGCCAAGGCTTCCCCATCAGCCAGTGACGTGAGCCTGTGAACGAAGACGTGAAAAGTGAATTAAAGTCCGTACTGTGAATGTAAAGGTGGCTGGAGCGCCGTCAAGCTGCCGATAGAGCAGCTTTTTCTCCAGCCACCTATTTTCGCTCCTCTGTATTTCAGTGGCGAAAATAAACATGACTATTATTATTATTATTATTATTATTATTATTATTATTATTATTATTATTATTATTATTATTATTATTATTATTATTATTATTATTATAACGATCATACCATTCCTGCATTCAGCCGCCGCGGTGGCTCAGTGGTTATGGCGCTCGGCTGCTGACCCAAAAGACGCGGGTTCGATCCCGGCCGCGGCGGTCGAATTTCGATGAAGGCGAAATTCTAGAGGCCCGTGTACCGTGCGATGTCCGTGCACGTTAAAGAACTCCAGGTGGTCGAAGTCATCCGGAGCCCTTCACTACGGCGTCCCTCATAGCCTGAGTTGCTTTGGGACGTTAAACCCCCATGAACCATGAGTCATTCCTGCATTGTTGCCGAGTTAACGAAGCGTATGCAATGTTCGCACGTCGTTGTACGCATCCAAGCATTTCGCAATTAAGCTTGCTCGTGGCTTCCAGATGGCGCTTTTTCTCGGTCATATAGAGACTTGACGCAAAAGGTAACGATTATGGGCTCTTCTTATCTGACAACTTTTTTTAGCGCAGCAGTGTTGTTGTACTGTCACTGTCAATAGCATGCTAGGCTGTTACTGACCGATTTTCTTTCCGTCTTCAATTTCATTGTTTTGCGAAAAGAGTTATCAGTGGGACAAGAAATGTCCCCAGTCGTTTCATTCCAGGAAAAGCCGTTAGTTGTGGGGCAACTTTTTTCTCGATTGAGTAGGTGCGGCAACATTGCTTTCTTTGGATTATGCGTACTCTGTGAGTGCAAGCAGCACACCTTCGCACGGTGAATGCGCAGAACAAGTTCACACGTAACTTTGCCATCAGCGCTCGACTTACCGCATTCCCTTGCATTTGCAGCGCACATGGACCGTGCCTTTTCAATAATCTTTGCTTTCGCCCGTGTTTATTGTTTATTTTGATAAGGGTCGCTTCGTTGCAGCAGTGTTAAGCGTGGACACAATGTAACTGTGCAGCGTCACTCACCGTTCAACAGTGCTCCACCGTCGTCGTGAGAGTAAAAACAGATCTGAAGTCAAAATAAGCAGTTTTCATGTTCAGGGCAAAGAGACGAAATGAGGAGACTGGAGACGCATGAATTTAAACAAAAAAACCTTGTTCATCCTCTCACTAGCTACCTATGGTAACAGAAGCTGGAAACCTCAGAGATTTCTATTGAAAACAACTGACACAGGAAGAACGAGTGTGAGCGTGGAAGGTGGCGAATGCACACCTATTCCCGCAAAATTTCACCACGACATTTTCTTTCATACGGCATTTGTTCTGTGCATATATATTTTTTCGTGAGTACCGCTCTCGCAACGGTTATCTTCAGGCGTGATCTGAAGATAAGTACTGCCATTTGATAAAGGCTCCAGTTTTGCCTTGCGTTGCTGTCAACCACATTCGTTCTTCAATTCGGTAAAGAAAGAGATCTTTGCACTGAAAACAGAGGTAGTCAGCTGAAAATTAAAAAAAAAATTACCAGCACCGTAATCTAACCTGATGCGATAAAGTCGTCCTTTAATAAATGGTTTACTCTAATAAATGCTCTTACTCTAAGCCGAGGCCTTACACATGGGGCAGAAGTTTTTCTCGGAGGAATTTTTTCCTGGTGGGTAGCGCTTCGGAAGGGTGGACGAGAGTCGAGGCTGGCAGTGGGCAGGTGGATTCTTTTTTGACTCAACATATGCTGACTCAACTATCCTGGAATTTCTCAGCAGGGAGAAGGTAGGCAAAGGCGGCTTGTACACCTGGAAAGTGGAGGTGGGTCGAGGATAACAGTGGGTGGGTGGGTGGAGAGAGTGAGAGAGCGAAATAATTTTATTCACCGAGGGATTTGGGACACATAGGTCCGTGGGTCCCCGCACAACCCCACTGCATTGCATGTTGATGACGTCATCAGGTTCCATGGCGTGGGCGGCCTGGTCGGTGGCGGTCATCTGCCTGGATTCTTCTTTGACTAAACGTACATGCTAATCCTGAGGTGACAAGCCGGCACTTTCCTAGCGATCGCACGTATCAATTCCGAGGCTATACGCTCCAGTCGCTCTCGCAAAACGGTTTATCCGCTGGAAAGCAAACTTCACAAGTGGGCGGCGAGCCGTATATATAGCTGAGCATAAAAGAGAAACACCGTTGGAGCCTCACGCGAAGGCAGGAAGCAGACGCGCGATGTTTGTGTTCAAATGTGCGAGCGGAAGCGGTGTGTTTCGCTGCGCGGCGGCGTACAGCACTGTTGCTGCGATGCTGTCCTGCCTGTGTCACCTCCCTGTGCTTGCGGCGCCTATTCATGCGCCCTCGTACACTCTTGACGCGAATGCGCCTGTATGGGAGTAAAAAGAGAGCAAACTGTCCTCTAACGAACTCCCTTTTATAAAAGGAGTTCGCCAGAGGAGAGACTTCAATTGAGAGTGTAGTTTCACGTGACGGTGCCACGAACGGCAATCCCACCGTTTACGGGGAGGAATAGGACGGACACCACGACGACCAACGCGGCCGATAAACGGTGTATAAACGTGTGGAAAATGAAAAATGTAAAGTACTGCCTCGCTATATTAAGCAGTAATGTTCAGTGCTACTGACACCGGGATGACAGGCAAGCCATTTTCCCCTCTTAATCCTACAAAACCTCAGAACCGCGGTCTCAATGTATTCCTGGCATTCACTCGATCGTGTACTTGGAATAAAATCATCTTGCACTATGGCGCATGCACCACCTACGGTCAGCGGCGCTTGAGCGGCGCACTGCCTTGGGCGACATCTCGCTGGCTGCATGTGGCGGGTTGTAGACTGAACCATATAAATCTCCGAGGCTTGCATTCCGTCATGCGAAATGGTAACCAGCAACGCAAGATGGGCCGAAAGTTGAGCCATGTAGGCCTGCACGCGTTGTGGTCACGAGAACTTCGCCTGCGGCATGGGCTACTGCAAAACGTCAGCTTTGGTTGTTGTCCGGCGTGCATTTCTCGAGCGCGACGCACACTGTACGCTGCAAGCGCTACTGCCAGAAACAAGAATCCCCGGAATCTTTAGGGCGAAGGCCTCTTCGAAAGTATGAATCGGAAAAAAGGCGAACTCGTGAATGCTGACACCGGGCGCGAGCGCGCGTTTTAATAAACCACGGGACAAAAACAAAAACGCATTCCTTTGGATGCACCTGAACAAGCGCCGACAGCTGGTAGCATTAGGGAGCAATGACTGCCTGCCAGCTGTTCCGGGCGCGTCTAGTGTTAGCCACGGACGAACGAACACCGCACTGAGAGGAGGAATGGACTACGGGAGGAGGAAGGAAGAAAAAACAGGTGACTTGCGGAGGACTGTGTATTCTATTTCCCATCGCTGACGCGCCGCGCTGCTGGCATGTCTGACATAAAAGCCGTAAACAGCATCCTTCTATAAGTATGCGACCGTTTTCTTGTTGTTCTTTTGTCCTTTTCTTTTTCTCAGTGTAAACTATCTCAGCTGCAGTGAAACTCACACTTGAGCTGACGCGAGGAACAGCCTCCCCTGGTGTCTGGACTGAGCATGCAGCCAGATGCACCCTTTTCGTTTTGTTATCTTTTATTACTTTGCACAAAGATTAGCGCTGCGCTAGCGTACGCCGCCGCTACTGTTGTGTGAAACAGTGAACGGCAAATGTAGTGAATTGGGAGACGTCTTTCGTTTCGCACACTAATGACCCGTGTGTCCAACACAGATAATTTCATGTGAGCAACAGCTAATCATAATGCTTTTATAGTGTTTTAGGTTCACGGCCCTTCGTGTTTAGGTTTTGTTTATTCTATTTTTTTATACAGGGTAGCGGCTATCTGGGGGTTGAAAACAGTACATAAATTAACCTTCTGATAATCGCTCCTTAATTCTAGCTTTTCAGGACTCTTCTCAACAAGTGAAAGAATCAAACGTGTCCGCTCATTATGTTACGGGACAGATAATGGTTTCTCGCAGGCAAATGGAAATTACAGGTTTTACGAAGGAAACGTTTGCGAAGGCACATTTTGATGCGCGTTCTTTTATTGATTGAAATTATTGTGACCTGTGTATTACCGTCCATGCAACGCCTACCCGCTTCTGTAAGTTCGGTGCGTAAACATTTCTCGCGGCCTGACAGCTACCATTTCGAATGCGACACTGCGTTAAAGAGTAGGGCGGCTTTGGAGTGGGGTAGCCTCACGACAATGCGTAAGGGCCGAAATTCGCGAAAGCACCAGAATGAGGATGCACCGTCACGAACAATCATAAATCAGCTCCAACTCGTCAAGCTTTCTATTTTTCTGCACTCTGGTGTAATGTTTGACAAATCAATTCCAACCACACGTCAGGTCAGTGCCTGCGTTCTGTCGGTTTGCTTCTAACAGGCACGGCACGAACTCACCCTAAAGAGAACCTCTGTGGATGACAGCAGTCTAAAAATGGTTGTGGCCGCCAACAATTAGTTGCAGTGACCGCTCTGACATATATGTCATATATGACATATATGAGACATCATATGCTAGTCATCATTCAGCACCTTGACCAGTTTGCGATGGAAAGCTACATTTCCGGAAATGCAGCTTCTCGGCTAAAACTGGTTTTTAGCCCAATAATGTATAATATCTGCTAGCGATTCAAAAGCATGACAAAATCAGTTTTTTTTTTCAACAAAACAGAGGACCATAGTTATATGGCACATAAACAGTGCCAATATATAAAACGGAGCTGCTCGCACTTTTGAGGCTTTTGTCTGACAGTAGAAATAATAACACCTTTCGTAGCAGGCATGATTCATGCTGCTTTGAATAGACTGACGTGCTGGCTTTTGTCTTGAATCTAACAGCCGACAGTTCTATGAATTTTCGGTGAGTTAGAAAATAAAGAAGCGCTATTAATTAGTATTTTGTTCTTTGGTCCTTTGCTGTGAAATATAAGATCGTCCATCATCGCGCTGCAAATTCATCCGGTAACCATAAAATGCGTACCTTATCGTGTAGATCACTGTTATGAATTTGAAATCGGATTATGTTCCGTAGGAATTCTCTTCTTAAATTTTGCTTCTGCCTCACTCGAGCGGTACCACATTTTGAGAAGCTGTTTATTATAACCTATATTACCTAACACTATGTAATGGGAAGCTGCTGTACTATGTTTAATGTTTTCTGTCGCACTTCTTTTATGCCTGTAACTTTTTCTCTTGCTCCGTGCCCATGGCTTTTAGAATACATTAAGTAAATAGGCATATAAAAAAAGAAACAAATTTCCTATGCTCACATTTACATTCTACATAACTTCTTGGCAGAAACATGGAGGCTAACCAAAAGGGCTCGGCTTAAGTTAAGGACCGCGCAGCGAACTATGAAAAAAAAAAAAGAAACGTGTTACGTTAAGAGACCGGAAGCGGGCAGAGTGGGTGAGGGAACAAACGCGGGTTAATGACATCCTAGTAGAAATCAAGAGGAAGAAATGGGCTCGGGCAGGGCATGTAATGCGAAGACACGATAGCCACTGGCCCTTAAGGGTAAGAGAGTGGATTCCAAGAGAAAGTAAGCGTAGCAGGGGGCGGCAGAAGGTCAGGTGGCCAGATGAGATTAAAGAAATTTTCGGTGTTAAGGTGGCTGCAGCTGGCACAGGGCAAGGTTAATTGGACAGACATGGGAGAGGCATTTGCCCTGCAGTGGGTGTAGTCGGGCTGATGATGATGATAGCTTCTTCTTGCCGTGCACAGGTCCTTTAGAACAGCTGCCATAATCCCGCGTTGTTCACATCGCACAAAATATTGCCCCTATCGGAGCTGCGCTTTTGTTAGTAGAAACCACCTGAAAGTGCAATGAAAGGGGTAGGGGATGCTGCGGACAGCATATTATCGAAGAAATCTAGAGAAATTCGGTGATGCCACCTTGAGCTTAGTGTTCTTCTCTGCAGGTGTTCAGGCGCCGTTCACTAAAAACCACACCTACCGTCCCTTTCACCGACTAGATCGTTCTGCATGCCTCGGAAACCAAGGAAAATGAAAGCAAGACTTCCACAAGCTGACAGGTGCGCACAGAAGGAGTCTAATTGCGTTTCTCGGAGGTAAGCCGACGGAAGGGTTTTGTGCGCTGCGAGCGTAAACAGATTGGGCGTGGATTTGCTGCTAATAACTAACATCGAAAGAGGAGCGTAGGAAGCTTGGCAAGCTGGTTGCCATCAGTAATCGAAGCGCTACCAAAACGAGCAGCAAAATTTATTAGCCTGCTGTATGCTTGCTGTTTATAAGATCTAGGGTTAAATACGGACAAAATGCAAAATAAAAATAAAGGACAAATAAAAGAAAAAATAAAGAAAGAAACTAACTGCACTAAAAGACGTGTTGAGACCTGGAAAGCACCAACATCGCATTTTTAACTCCGTCCTAAAGAACGCTCTAGTTTTACTGCCCTGTTGCGGTTAACATATGGACAACTAGTTCATAACTTATGTAACCAACTTGCTCAATCATTCTACTGTAACCGAGGAAATTAACTGCTGTAAAACATAGATGCTATACGTCTTGGCTTGTTCGTTATGAAGGCGCTTATGTTTCCTTTATTGCACGTGCGGTTGAGTGTGTACGAGTGTGTGTGGGTGGAGCTGGTTTGAAGCGGGGCGTTGCCGCCCTAACCGGTGCCTTTTAAATGGCTGCTGCGCACCCGTCAAGCTGCACAGCGCCTTTTTTTTTTTACGTCGCCCACCTATACAACGCATAGGATGTAAATAAACCGACGTCATACGATGCGGATGGTGCTGGCGGGAAAATAATCAGCTCTTACGAAACTAGCTGCGCCACTCACCACCTTCACCCCGTAAGGACAGGAAGGGCAAAACAGTAGCAACGTGGAACGCAGCTTACGAGCAGCTCAAAAGAAGGGCAAAACTACAAAGGAAATGCTTTCTTCCACTTTCCCTCCCTACTTTCCGTCGGCTTCAAGAGGCGCCGTGCCCGCGTCTCCACTCCCCGAAGCCTCGGCCAGCGAGACTTTGGCACAACTCGTGGTTTCTTTTCCTCCCTTCTTCTGTCATTCACTTTCTTTTGAAGGGCCATTGTTCCAAGAAAGTCAGCCAATACGTCCCGCCGAGGCTGACGAAGAGCCGCTCGGATATTGTTCGCTTACCCCCACACCGAGGGGTCACGAGGAGCGGCTTTGACTACCCATGACAGGAAGTGACGTCGGCTTGAGACAAGGTGACATCTCCGTCAACGGTTTGCTCTGTGAACGTGTGCTCGCAGGGGGACGATGCAGTTCCGGTTATCGTTACGCAAACCTGCCCTGCCCGCGTGTTTTCCTCGAGCCCGTCCTTTTTGACGTGTATTGTTTGGTTATCGCGAAATGAAAGACGCGGTAACAGGCCCACTTCTCCTTGGACACCTCAACCGCGCCGTGAGGAAAAGAAGAAAGAGTTACCATGGCGGGGGGCTCCGGAATAATTTCGACCACACGGGGATCTTAACGTGCACTGACATCGCATAGCACACGGGCGCCTTTTGCGTTTCGCCTCCATCGAAACTCGGCCACAGCTGTCGGGTTCGAACCTGGGTACTCCGTCTCAGTAGCCGAGGGTGTTAACCAGAGTCTTCTATTGCAAACATTTTCATAAATTGTAAATTTAAACATGATTCTCAACCTACATACAAGCAGAGTTTACCGATACTTGCAAAATAGAAGCACGTAGCACCAACAAGGCATCTTGGTTTTATTCTGCCTTCGTGAAAAAGACGCGGCGCTGCATTTTGGCGCATTTAAGCGTGCACCACTTCTTGCAGTCAGCACCGCTATACCTGACGCTTCACCGTGCCTTTCGGACAAGTTTTGCGCGGCTAATCTAAATCTGTCAGGCCCACACTACACAGACTACATAGCCTGAGTCCCTCGATTTAATTAGCCTATTCCTCTGAATTCTTCATTGTATGATATGAATACTTACGATCGCAGTGTATGCATGGCTATTGTGTGCAGTTTTGATTTGCCTACACTTGTTTATTTGTCGCTAGAACAATTTGTATTTGTTTTGTTCTTTCTTACTGCTAACCAGGCATTGTTTCATCTAGTGCAATATTTCAAAGCCCACTAATTTTCTCGTTGTGGTCAGTGTTATGTGTTGCGTATTGTATGCACTGATGCGCGTATAAAGATCGCTGACGAGCACGTCTAGCGCAATAAAAAAATAAGCTGAATCTTTTTGCCGTCCATTGTGGCCCACGGTGATTCCTGCAGAGTTGAAAACGTGACTACAAGTTCCCAGCTTTGAATTCAGCATACTGAAATACAGAAACCTTTCGCACAATCAGCTCTTGGAAGATTCTCAAATAGCTCGCAAGATTCGCAACTACAGTTGATTTTAAGCGCAAGTCTTTGTAATCATCATTCAAAGGCTCAATACAAAAGACGAAGAAAACAGAGAGAGAAGGAAAGCAACGTTTCTTTCACGTAGCACAGCTTGCAATCAGGAATTGGGGAGTCAACCAGAATTCCCGTTTAAGGCTTCGCTGGGAAGCTTTGTGAGGGCCAACCGCGCGGCTTTCACATCGTGCAGCGATGCTTCCGTCATATTCAAGGGGCCATGGAACCCGTGTTTTCTATTTATTATTTGAGGGGAGGGGTTCCAGGTAGTGAAGATGCTTCTGGTGTGAATATGGAATGGGGAGTGTATATGTAGTGCTGGAAATTAGCAAAAATGGCACACCATCGGTCCTTGCGAAATATAACGTAGTAGCGTTCTTTATTTACGTCAATTACAAGTACTGAACAGAATTCGCTATTGCTTCCAGCTAGGGGCGGATTTATTGTGGAATAAACGTTTTTAACACCATCATCATAATGAGAAACTGTTACAGGAAGTGATCGGGAGGTGGATTTATTGCACAATCTTGCAAGTTTTCCCCCCGAAAAATGAGGGCCAATTCGGTTTTCTCACACATTTCTTGTTAGAGGGGAGGCGCGTCCTGCCCATTTCAAAGCGCAACAAAAACAAACGAAAAGGAGCTCGCGAGGCGTCGGAGCGGCGAGGTTGTACGTAAAATACCCCGTCCTCATTCAAGAACGCCATCCTATCTATGCCTGTGCGCGACAGTGTGCAAGAAAACACTAACAAGGAAAAGGCGAGAAAACGCAACAAAGACAGAGCCCCGGCAGTGCGGCGTGGGCAGAGCATGAAGCGCCTTCGCACGGTCCTCCCCGTCTGACGCAAGGAAGCGGTCTCGGCGAAACAGGGGGCGGCGGGTGCCACCCGGCCATGGACCACATCCGGCCGTCACGTCAAGACACCATGCACGCGGGCCATGCATGCCTGCGTCGCGGCCCGTAATCAAAATGCCAAGGCCCACCGAAGCCAGCTAGGCGTCGCAAACACCGCACCAGTTCGCCTCCCGCCGCCGCAGTCGTAGCGGTGTCTCGCAGAGGGGAAGCACAAACAAGCAAGCGCGCAGCAATCTCGCGCCGCGGTCGGGCGCGCGCGCGGAGCGAAGCGCGGCTGGCGTCGCCCGCTGTCACGATCGTCACGATGTCGACAACCGACGGCGCAGCAGTGGCCATCGCGGCGGCGGCGCGCTGCAGTGGCCGCCGCCCGCGAGGTGAGGCACTTGCGCAAGCCGCTCTCGCCCGAGGGTTTCGTTCCTCCGAGCTCCGGCTGCGTGGTCCCCCGGCGCCCGAGCTCGAGCGAGTGCGTGTGCCGGGCAGCCCTCCTCCTCGGCCGCCCCCGTGGTGCGTGCGGCGCTCGCCCTCTCCCCCACTCCGCGCCGGTGCCGCTCGTGGCGCATTAAACCGGTCGGCCATCTGGGCTCGCGGCGCTAGCTAGATGGCGCCAGCGATCACGGCTACCAGGGTGGTGCTGCCTCACGGGGGTGGCGCGCGGCGGCCGCAGGCAGCGACGGCGGCGAGGCACAGGTGTTGCTGGCGAACGACGGCTGCTGGCTGCTGCGCCCGGTCGAGTCTGCGGCGGCGGTGGCGGCACCGAAGACGACGAGGCGTTCTTTTCGGCCTACCAACGAGCTTTCCCGCGCCGTGTTACTTATGTGTGGTCCGAGCCGATCTGCGGGTCGTCGTCTAGGTGGTTCGACGACCAGTCTTGCCGCGAGCCGCTGCCAAGGTAAGTGCTCTCCTCGCGGCCAGCGCTTGGCCGCCCGAGGGACCCCGTGACCACTAGCCGCCGCACTGGTGCCGTTATGATGGCGACTCACCTCGGGCCGCTGGCCCAGCCCCGGCGATCGCGCCGCTGGTCATTATTTACCACGGAGGTGCCGCCGGGTGGTCAGGGGCGGCCGGCCGGCATAATTAATGGACCACGCTGTATTTACCGGGCAAGTCGGCCCTCGCCGGCTCATAAGTGGGTGTTCGTGTCTGGTTCTCAGTTCTCCCTCTCTTGGTGGCGAAAGCTTACCACCCCCTCCTCTTTAGCTCGCGTTAGCGCGAGTGATTGATGACACCGTGCGAGGTGGGATCGCTTGTAATTCGCCTCTTATCGTCGCTTGAAACGGATCGGTACTTGCCGTATTCTTGCGGATTGATTAGGCCGGCGTGTCCTTACGGGAGGAGATATATCTGGAGGAGCGAGCGGTCATTCTTGCGTGTGCGTGCGGATGTTGTGCCAATACGGTCGCTACGTGCGTGCTTCATAAGCGGTGGGAAGGGCTTGAATCATTCTTTAGCGCCGTTCTCGTTTTTCTTCTTTCTGTTCCCTCAGCGTGGGGAAGGTGACTCAAGGGTCGGCCTCTACGCGGCACTGTGTTATAGAGCTTATGGATCAGCGCCACTGGAATTGTAAGCGAAGGAATGACTGCGAAGCCCTAAATGAAGCGGCGCACGACTCCCCTCTTTTGCACATGTTTTTAGAAACCGTGTAGCTGGGGCGGAAGGCATTCAGTTTTGGAGTGGGGATTGTCGCGCTGAGTCGTTTTCCTGCATTTTTTCCCAAGCAGTCAATGCCCGATTTTTATTTGCTTGGTGCCAATGTGCACGATATTTTACTCATGCACTTTATAGGTTGCCTCCAATTTGGATGAAACCGGTTATTTTTGTGGATTGTGGCCATATTATCAAAATAGGACATGCACAGCCTGGTGAATATAAAGTAAATATTCGTGCCAACATGGTGCCTGTTATCTTTGCTTATGCAGATGTGTCACAAAATTGTAGCTTGTTATGGCTTCGATGACCTTACCAGTTATTAAAGTTCTCACTGGCAGTGAATAACTGGACACATTTTTTTAGTATTTTTATTTTTGCAATTTACTTCTCTTTTGAACAAACCATCACTGCTTTATATCAAATTTTAAGCCATGCTTTTTAAAAAGCACTGCATTAAAGTGAATTTTGTACCCTGCGATTTGTTTGTGTGCTTGTAGATATGCCTTTCACTGTTATCTGCACATGATGTTCTTATGCAGTAGGTAATATATTTGTGAGTTTTGCACACCGGCGCTATTATACTTCTTTTTGGCATCACATTTGTATTACTCAGGAGCATTAGGCCCCATTAAATTTTACCTTTTCCTTCCAAGAGAAGCATATTTGCTTTTACTTTTTTTTCACCTTTGCTTATTTTTGTTATAATGACTGAATGTGCTGAGTCCTGTGATGAAGCTTAGTGCTTGCATTCAAATGACACAAAACGAAACATTGAACCCAGTGCAATACGAGCGCGAAAGCGAATTCAGAATACAGGATGTATCATATCCATGACGTATACACAGGCTCGTTTGTCGTGCATAGCCTGCGTTAAGCAATGAGGGAGTGCAGAAAACAGGGCACAGATGTACGGGTACCACGCACAGGTGTGGCCGAGAGGAGGGGGCGAGAGTAAACAAAACCAAAAATGCAGCCAGACGCAGAGCCACAGCACGTGCGTCTGCTGACCCAGCTTTCAACATCACGCGCACCTTGGACAGTGTGGCAGTGTGCCGTAGGCCTGCGGGCTCCACAAACAGCTGGCTTTTGCTCAGCGAATGTGCTGGCAGCCGGAAAGACCGCTAGTGCTGGATGGAAGATTTTATAAGGCAGCTTCTTGGGCCGCGCTTGTAACACAAGCCGTGCTTTTTATGTTGGGAGAAAAGGTAACCGAAGTCCTCCTAGTTGGCGAGTGTCTTGAGTCTGTGCTGCTCTTGCCTGTCATCACTCACTGAGCTGCAGTTCTCTTCAACATATGGCTGAAGGAAGCAGTTTTATGAATAATGGCCCAACTATTTGTCTATCTGTATGTGAGAATAATGTGCAGTGCCCGAACTTTGAAAACATCAGATAACACTTCTGAACCTCCAGCATCCTGCTATTAGTAGCGTCTGTGTTCTACAAATGTGCAGCAGTAAATTTGCTAGAAAGTAAGTTGTCGCGCATTTAAGAAGTACAAAATTAACCTACTATCGCACTGCCTCCCTGCTGTGTTTGTGGCAGCAATACTACATAAACTTAGAGAATATTTTCTGTAAATGTGGTTTTCATTATTCACCAAGGATTTCAGACTTTGCATAATGGAAAGAAAATAAATGACTTGAGTCCTTTCTGTATTTTGCATGATATGCTAGGCATTGTGGGTGTGGTGCACACCAGATCTGTGTGAAAAATCTTTTTATTTTTTTCTCTTCTTTTCATACCTGTTCTAAAAAATTTACTACAAAGCATTTAGCGATGCCCATTCTTTTAGCATAAAATTAGCTTCCAGTTTTAAAATAAAGCATGCTTAGCTTTGTCGCAAGTGTTCCTTCGTTTGGTCCTTTTAATTCACAAACATTGTAAGCAGAGTTGTCATATTGATTGCTATATATGGATTAAAGAATGCTGTGTTGCCGACCAATTTAAGGTTGCATATTATGCAGGCAGATACTTTAATTAGGCATCAGCTAACTTTAATTTTCTTTTGCTATTTTTGTTTGTTAAAGAGCACGTCTACAATTCAAGCACCATTATTGTGGGGATGGCTTAACGCTGCAGTGGATTAGGTCTGACCACCAGTGATACCTGCCTTCAGTGCGTCAATAAAGCACTTCATAAGCCACCATCCTGATTCTGAGTACAGCACACATGAGGGAATCCTAAAACCGTTGGAACATATTTTCATTCTTTGCACTTGCAATTGCCCTTCATATTTCTTGCAGACTGTCTGCATTACACAAAAGTAAATTGTGTGAATTTTATACTTTTAACAGAATTAAGGCCTGAATATGTTCCTGTGCTTGTGATGACCACCAAGTGAAGCAGCGTTGTAGTGTCATGTAGGTACTCAGCTTCTTACCAGAAACGGTATTGCACTAACTTGTTACTTACATAGTGGCCTTGTGGAAGAACAGAACACTATGATTAAGGGAATGGCCCAAAGGGTCATTGGCGGCACTCAGAACAGGTAGCAATAAATGGATTTTTTTTGGAAAAGGGACTCAGCTACAGAGTAATTGTTAGTCAAGGCAGTGTTTTTAATTGTTGCTTGTAATCGCTTCCAGTGATATTTTTAGCAATGATATCATTTATTGATGACGAATGCTTCTTATCTGTGCAGATCATGCCCGATGGCAACATGGACGTTGGCAGCAACAACAACAGCAATGCCAGTGATGGAGGCGATGCACCGAAGCACGTTTGTGGCCTCTGCTGGACATCGTTCAGCAGCCCAACAGAGCTGCAACAGCACTGCCTGCAATGCTTCTCTGAGGACTACTCAGTTTCGAGAGAATCTGAGGAAGAAGAGAGCCCATCCCCAGACAAAGCCAAAGACTCAGAAGCGCCTGTTGCCATGGAGGTACCTGATGATGCTGTTGACTGCGAAAACAGCCCCAGCCGAGAGGACTCTCCTTCTACCAGCTCCCTGCCTGACGGCAAAACACTGCACCTCTGTAAGTTGTGCCCCAAGACGTTCACCAATTATGGCAGCTACCGTCGACATTTGCGGATGCACTCATGCGGCCATCGGTACACATGCGACATCTGTGGGAAGCAGTTCTTTCGGCGCTACCTCTGGATCAAGCACTACGAGAAGATCCACAACAGCATGATGCAGAATATGTGCCAATGCACTGTCTGCGAGATGTGGCTGAAGAACAGTGACACCCTCAAGGAACACATTCGGACCAAGCACCGGTTCGCTACTGGTGCCACCAGTGATGTTGATCTTGTGGGTGACACTGCTGCTGTAAAGACACCCGTGGAAACCATAGTGCTTGACTCACTGTCTCTCCAGCCTATCAAGGACGGTGCAGATTCTAGTCCGCCAGACAGTGGAGATGCAGGTAGTGCCAAAAGCTTGAACGGAACCAAGCACCAGTGGATGTGTAATTTATGCTCCGAAGTGTTTGGGACGAAGGCTCAACTGATGAAGCACAAAGAGGACAAGCATGGTAGAAAACGTGTCTGGGCACCGAAGGCACCCACACCCGAGGCAGACGACACAAAACGGATGCGAATCGAGGAGGTAGCTAAGGAAGTCTTCCATGGCATGCTGTCAGAGTTTAGCCTCCAAGGTATGCTGTCTTCAGAGGCACAGAAGGTGAAGAAAGAACCCAAAACAGCGGAGCTAGTAGCAGCACCTACCTTCAGTCCAACTTTTCCAGGCACTGGGCTTTGTGATCCCACCAAGAGGGGCGTCTTCCTTTGCGAAGTCTGCAAGAAGACTTTTATAAATCGAAGCAGCTATTTGAGGCACAAGAAGATGCACACAGGCGTGCGTCCCTACACTTGTGAACACTGCTGCATGAGCTTCTTTCGCTCCGAGTCATTGACAACTCACAAGAAAAAGCATCTCTCTGGTGATCAGTTCAAGTGCTTTGTCTGCGGACACATTGCAGAAGGTGCTTCTGACCTGTCTTCCCATTTTTTATCTTCTCACTCGAAACTCCCGGAAGAATATGACAAAAACACAATAGTTCGTTCTCGGAGAGGTAGGCCATCAAAATACACCATGCTGCCTCAGCTTATGGGTCAGACGCCACCTCAGCACACTGCTGAGGAAGCTGTGCTTTGCGCTAAAAAACTTGAGCAAGGCAACCAAGACTGTGATGCGACTTCAGACGACACAGTTCTTGTTGGCCTCAACGGGGATGCAGACTCCCTCAACTCTGCTGCTGACAAATATACGTGCCTGGTGTGCTTTCAGTATTTTCCTGATGAACAGTCGTACTACGACCACCAGTGTAAGGATGATATGTCTGCTGTTTCAAAAGCCATGGAACAGCGAAAAGATTCTTCTAGTCAGGATGGAAGGGATGATGGGGTTGGGTTGACTGGTATGCCTCACACCTTTTTGGCCCTGGAGGTATGCGCTTTGTGCTCTGCCAAGTTCCCCACCAAGAAACATCTTCAGGAGCACATGTTAATTCACATCTGTCGTTACTGTGGTCGCTGTTTCAAAGAAACTGACATGCTGAGCAAGCATATTGATTCCGTACACAAGGAGCTTGTGCAGGCTCAGATCCACACTTGCTGCTGCTGCGACCTAACTTTAGAAGATGGTAATGCTCTAGTGGAGCACGTTCTCGATAAGCACAGCTCGATGCTGCCAAGTGTTGACATATCAGTCCAGAGCAATTCAGGCTTGCCTGATGTAGATCCTGAGATTAAAAAAACTCTTGAAGAATTTGCCAGCGCGACTAAACTAGGCACAGATAATCAACCTTGTGAAGCTAATAAGCAGGCTTACCATTGCGGATGGTGCAAGGAATTTTTTCCAGAGGTTCAGCAGATGGTAACTCACTTTCGCAATGTGCACAACATCATCAATATTGCGGGTGATGCAGGAAACAGTATTTACTCTTCCCATTCAGAGCACAGGCATGGAGCAACAACAAAAGAGTGCTTGAAGTGCTGTCAGCCAGTGATTGATTCGGTGCACATTTGCAGCGACAAGTCAGTTTGTAACTTGTGCCTGCGAACATTCGATAATCCTCAGAATGCACATGCACACCAGGAGCTGAGCCATCTCCTGGTGGATTGGTTTTGTTGTGATGCCTGCGATGCATGTGGTCCACGAGACGTTATGGAGAAACATGTGCTTTCACATATGTCAAAAGTTGGGAATCTCGTGGTTCCCGAGACTCCTTCCGAAGCCCATGTGCCTCCAGTGGGGAATTCTGAGCCTTTTCAAAAGGTTCGGGAAGCCTTCCTCAATTGGTGCCGCAATGGAACCTCCAAGAGTGCTGAAGTGAAGCACAGCTCCAGTTTGCCAAATGGAGAATCGGTTGGCATCCCAGCTGAGAAGCGAGTGAAGACAAGAAGTGAGATCCTCATTGAAGAAGCCAAGAGAGGTTTTCCTGCCCGCACCCATACCAGTCTCCTAGGCCAGGGCCAAGAGGATGCATCAGTAAATGGTGAGAAGAAGCATCAGCTGTCTAAAGACATCATTGAGCTCCTACCCAAAAATGGTGAAATCACCATGATCCCAATCAAGTCTGAACCCTCTGAGCCATTCTCACAGCTGCGTTCGGCATTGACAACTGCCAAGAAACGCAACTTGCCATCTACCTTTGACCGCAATGGAAACATCCTCAAGACACTTCTCGGCGAAAGGCGGTCACCCCTCAGCTGTTCAGACTACCCATGGGAGAAAGACGGGGGTGCAGCTGTTCTCAAACATGACAGCTGCGAAGCAGATGAACGAGCTGTGGCGTCTGACCCAGGGTTGCCCGAAGGTGAGCCAAAAAGTTCTCCTGCCAGTGACCAGGGAGCTGGTGGTGGCAGTTCCTCAAACATGGTGCTCAAGTGTGATGACTGCAAGCGGCTCTTCACCCACTACAGCAGCTGGAAGCGACACCGGAGGCAGCACCTTGGCATCAGCTCTCACACATGTGGCGAGTGCCAGCGCACTTTCTACCGGAAGGACCAATACGACAAGCACCTGCAATCCCACCATCACAAGAATGGAGCAGAAGCCTGATAAGGAGGCATGCCTTTCTTCTTCCGGTGCTCTAGGTTGTTCTTGTATTTATTGTTTTGCCGCTACCAAGCGGTTGTGCTTTCGTTTGTAGAAGTTTTTCTGTGCAAGGTGTGTGTGGCCAGAAAGGGGGCCCTGTGCGAAGCCTTCACACTTTGCCATTTGCCATTCACTACACTAGAAAGACAGCCATGTTGGCGGACTGCTCTTAAGGACCAACAAGCGAAAAGCAGAGCACCACACAAGCTAAACGTTCCGAGGGGCCCTAAAGAAACTAAAAATAAGAGCATGACAGTTTTCTACTAATATACTTGTTGAGAGCAAGAGAATCACAGTTACTCGTATACACACAGATGTTGCTTATAATATATATATATAAATATATACTATATCTATTTTTAACGGAAAAAAAAGAGCATTCTGATGGCATACTTGTATGGCATATTCCAAAGAGCTCTTGCCATCTAGTGTGAGAGTCTGTACCTTTGGCCCCACTCTTTCCTGCCCATGGTGCATTTATGTGTTGCACTGAAATCGTGATATCTTAGTGTCTGGTTGGAGTGCTTAGTGCTGTTTTGAATAAGTCAATATACCTTGTACAAACTCTATTCACTAGGTGTACTTCATGATGACAAGTGGCTGGAGTGATGTTTACTCAGCGGTGTTCTCTGTTTCATTTCCTTTTTTGTGTGTCGACAGAGACATGCCTCGGTGTGGTTCATTGTTGGAGGGTTCACCTTTATTGCACAGGGTAATATATAGTTGTAAGAGCTTACTGGGTGCCTGACTGTCTCTGACCACTCGGAACACTTTAGATCAGCACCTTTATTACATTGCGGAGAGGCATGGTCAGTGCATTCTGTATTCTGCCAACGTGTTTTGCCAACTTGACGGGGGACTCTACACGAGGGTCATCTTTTTGTTCATCTGAGAGGCTCCTTCTGCAGTACAATATGAAGTTTTTTATTTGTTATTTTTTATGGGCACACAGCAATGTGCATTTGTTTATGTTCACTTTGTTTAAGGGCTGTCTTACTGTATGCCTAAACGCTTGCTTCTTTTAAGGTTCGCATTCCAGTGGCGTGGTTTATTTATGCCTATGCGCTAGAGCCTGAGATGCTGCTGCTGGCATGTGAAACTGAGTTTTACTGTTGACACGCGTTGCAGCATATCACTGTTGGCAGCTTCCCTAGACCTGTGCCATGGTGCAGTGACCAAGTACGGAAACAGTTTAATATTTTGGGGTATCTTTGTCATGATGTACTGCACTATATATATTTTTTCCTCTTGCCAACATGTCCGCTTTTGTCATCCTTGTGTTCAGTAACTTCAGATGCCCCAAGAGCCGCGTCTTTCTGCAAGCCTAGTCTTTCTGGGGTGACATAATATTTATTTCTTCTTAGTTCACCATTGCACCAGTGTGTGAAACCTGAGAGGTACCACTGCATTTTGCTGCACTTGCTAATGGACTTCATCATAGATGCTATATGTATTCTTGTGCACTTTTTCTTGACATTCTAGTTTAAGCTGAGAAAACGTGGAGCAACTATTTTTGCACCGGTGCTTTAGTAGATGTACAATGAAGCTTGCCAGTGGAAATGCAGATGATTTGTCTGGAGGCTTTTTTTGTTTTGTATGCCTGTTGCATTCTTTAGTTTTTATGCCATCATTCCAAAGTGGGAAAGTGCACCATTAAAAATTCCACAAAGGCAACGACAGCACTTGTGGTATAGCTAGTCGTGTTATGAGTTTTTATTTAATATATTTATGGAAGAATAGAGAGCTTCTTTTTCTTTATTATTTGGGATGTTTCGCTGTTGTTACACCTGCATGGTTGATGATTCCTAGAAGTGGAGGTCGGCAATTCAAGTTGTTCATGCCTCTTCTGTTTAAGTAGTGGCTGATTTGTTTTATTCTTTTTTTTTCCATCTGTGTGAACATGAAGCACCGGCAAGGTTTTGCACCTTTTTTTTTCCAGTTTTTGTTGTTGGTGCACTCATTGGTACTGGCTGTACTTAATGTTGTTCAGCATGGAAGAATGTCAGTGCTGCTCAGGCCATTTTTAATGTGCAGTGGTACATGGTTGGCAACTCATAGTGGCTACTTTTGTCACAGCTGCTGTACCCTCTTGTGAGTAGCAGGAGCAGCCTTCTTCTGTGCTCCTGTGCTTGACATGGTCAGAGTGGCTGCAGAAAGATATCTCGTTGAGTCAAGAATAGCATTTAGCCAGACTCTAAATGCAGCACAGGTACTGTGCACGGCCTGTGACTTGTTGTATGGTCCTTTTGACTGCATGGTTCTTTTCAAGGTTCTGTCTTGTTAGGTATGCCAGTCAGTGTTTTGTTGGGCTGGGGTGTCATTGTTCTTTCAAGAAGGCTAAGCACTGTGAAGCCTTTCTGTGTCCTTGCCACTGCGCTATTGAGAGTTCCTTGTTGGTGTGTGACGTGCTCTCTGGTGTTGATCACACGCAGAGAGCTGAAGGAGTGAGTGAGTACAATCGTCCTTTCACAGGGTGTGTGCACATTGTCCGAAGGAGTGGTTGGTGTGCATTTACATCTAGGAATAAATACACAGGAGTGCTAAAGTCAAATAGCAAGTCAACCTAGCCAATCAGCACATTGTTTCAATCACCACACTACAAGCTGTAGTGTAACTACAACTGTTCCACATGTGATGAAGGTAGTTGTTGATGACCATTGCGGCACCATGTGTATGAGCTTTTTTGTCGAAGCTCTAGCTGCATATCTGTGCCACTTCAACTTAGCAGTGATGCTAGAATAAAAAGCAGTAATCAGAAGCCAAGTGACTTGATTTGGAATACGGCAATCACGTATTTACACTGTTTTGTGTATTTATTTAATTCCATTTTATATACAAAGCATTTTTGCATACAGGGTATTCAAATCATTTATGAGGTGATGTAACATTGAGGTAATAAATTACTTCTAGGAGAGCTTGTGTGTGTGTGTTGTTTGACTCCCCCCTAATTGCGCACTTCGTTGTGAGCGGGAACGAATCGCGCCTATTCTAGTCTGCTCGTATCTCTGCTCTAATGCGGCCGCGCTTGCACCCATTTGTTCTTTCCAGTTGTTCGTATGTGCCAAGTCGAAGGTGCACGACCTATGGAGACCCTTTACGGCGATTCTGCACCCTTCGGTAGCGGTAAATAAAACGGGCCACTGATGAACCCCGCACATTTGTGAAAACTTTGCACCGGTGGTTAACTGTATTTTGAGAAAGTAAAATTGAAATATGTGGCAAAGTGTTTTCCGGTGCGTACACAGCTCCGAAGAGCTGGATATGGCTCAAGCATGCCGGCGGAAAACGGTTCTAGTGCACAGCACGTCAGAGCGTCTAGAGTTCATAGAATTAATAGGATAAGATGGCTGTTGTGTTTATTCCTAGCATTTCTGAAAATAAACTGAGGTGGACTGCAAGACATTGTGGTGACAGCAGCTAGTCCCATGGCATCCTAATTGGAACATAATTGTATCAGTGTCCTGGAAGGGAAGAAAGGAAATTCGTGGCCATTAATCAGACAGTTCCCGGTGTTGACTACCATACACTGGGTGACAAACAAAGGTACCATAAGCGTCTAGTGAAACGGTAGCAAAGCAACTGAAACGCGAGCACAAACATTAAAAAATATTTGCGGCAGGAGAGGAAATACAGGCTTAGCCTATTAACACTTACAAATAACGGTCTTAAGGCGAAAATCAACCGCTCTTGTATTCTGCCTCTCTAGTGTAACATTTTGCAGTTGCGTTTCAACTATCTTGTTCGCATCATCTCGCGCTGCCAGTCCAAAAAGAGAGGAGAGGAAGTCGAGTGTTGTCATTGTAATGTCCGCTTATGTGAGGGTAACTAAAAACGGATTTCACTATGTATGAAACATGTCATTTGGAAACAGCAACACATGCTTTTATATTTCATTTCTTCAGCAGCGTTTTGCTTCAAGCGCGCACTCTCCTCTGTTACCGCGAGCCGAGATGATTCAACTGTCCTCGCTGGCGGGGGGAGGTTGTTGAGAAAATTTTCGCTTGGTTTTACAAGCTGCTCAACTCGAGTGCACCGCAAAAGGTTTGTTATTTTGCTTAATTTTTCTTTTCTTTTTCCCCTGTGCGTAGACAGGCCGGAATGATTCGCTGTAGTGCGGTGAAGTCTGTCTGCTGCATCATTTACGTACTGTTGGGGACGAATGCGTCCAGGACGCGTGGGCCGCGATCCATGCGTACGGTACAGCTGCGACGGGTGCAAACCAACATGTGATTTGTCTAGGACACAATAGAGAAGGCGAATCCCACTTTCACCGCCACAAGTGTAATCAGGAATCGTCGCTCGATAATGAAGCCAAGCGCTCGGACTTGCTGGCGCGTCCTGGAGACTTTCGTTGGCAATAGTACGGCGGATGTTCTATAATTTTGGCCGTATGGGCTGCAACTTTTTATTAAGTAACGGGAATTAAATTTATGTATTTCTTTAAACTTAAAGTCACTGTGATATCCTATTTTCCACTCCCATTTCAAACCTTTCACTTATTTGCGGCGCTCGACCATTTGAAACTTCGCTGAAAAAAATGCATGCCATTTAGATCAACGGGGAATAGTACCCTCAAAAACTATTTGTGGCGAGAGAAATTTTTGATCGCTTGAGAAGGTCTCAACATTCGAGGCTTGGTGCTAAACTGGAAAATGTCAATAACTAAGTGCACAGCTACCATAGTCCTTCATAAAGTCAGCAATAAAATTCCAATAAGGGTGTCAGGCGGGAAGACACGATCTCGCCAATGCTAATCATCGCCTGTTTACAAGAAATGTTCCGAGGCCTGGATTGGGAAAAGTTAAGAGTTAATTGAGAATACCTAACTAATTTGCGATTCGCTGATGACATTTCCCAGCTCAGGAACTGAGCTTCATAGCATGAAAAATGAGTATACAGGCAAAACAGAACGGTAGGTCTTAAAATTAACATGCAGAAACCCAAAGTAATGCTCAACAGTCACGCAAGAGAACAGCAGTTCACAATTGGTAGCGAGGTGCTGGAAGTGGTAAGGGAACACGTCTACTTAGGGAAGGTAGTAGCCGCTGATCCGAATAATGAGAGGAAAATAACGAAGGATAAGATAAGAATGGGGTGGAGCGCATATGGCAGGTTCTCTAAGATCATGAATGGTAGTTTACCAATAGCCCTCAGGAGAAAAGCATACAACAGCTCTTACCGGTACTCACCTACGAGGCAGAAACGTGGAGGCTAACGAAACTAGTTCAGCTTAAGTTTAGGACAACGCCGCGAGCCATGGAAAGAAAAATGATAGGTGTAACGTTAAGACACCGGAAGCGGGCAGAGTGGGTGAGAGAACAAACGCGGGTTAATGTCATACTAATCGAAATCAAGAGGAAGAAATGGGCTTGGGTAGGGCATGTAATGCGAAGGAAAGATAACCGTTGATCTTTAAGGTTAACGGACTGGATTCCTAGAGAAGGCAAGCGTAGCAGGGGGCGGCAGAAAGTTAGGTTGGTGCATGAGATTAAGAAGTTTGCGGGCATAGGGTGGGCGCAGTTCGCAAAAGATAGGGCTAATTGGAGAGACATGGGAGAGCCCTTTGCCCTGCAGTGGGTGTAGTCTGGCTGATTATGATGATGCTAAACTGGGCATTTGAAATAATATTCTAAAAAATGAACTATTCAACGCACACCTGCAGTTTACTTATTTCCAACATCTACACACGTTCCGTCATAATGCCGTATAAGCCACGGAACAGATCTCGTTTTGTGGCTATTTGTGTATATTTATTTGAATATCTTGAAAATGTTGCTATTTTAAAATTTATTTAAAAAATATAATTTTTTTGGAAGCTCTTAGAGAATTTTGCGGTGTTTGCAAAACGCTGTACTCGGCAGCAAAAATAAATTTTCTTCCGAAGTTATCCTATATTCGCAACAAAAAGCAACAAAAATGGAAAACACCATTTTCTTTCAATTTGGGCTGCCGGCTGCAGAAGCTTTTAGTCCACGTAAAAATACGAGATGTGGCTTATTTGATTGCACTGTTTACTGTCTGTGTTCGTGCAGATTCACCGAAACGATTTTCGTTTTAAGAAAGAAAATTTTTGAAGTTTAGCAGTCGCTGCTTATTGCACGACTCAGCGAGTGCCTTTCAGCACATAGCATGTCGTGGCGATGAGCATACTATAGTATCCCACCAGGAAGCCCGTCTGGTTTGACATGTAAAGAAATGTTCGCTCCCACCTATTTGGCGCCAACGCCCAGTCGGCCTGTATTTATTACCACGGAACGTACCTGTGTATCATAAATTGTCCTCACACCATTCTACCGAGTGACATTTTTTCTGGCAAGATAACAGCGACAGCACTAGCCTCCACTACGGTCCAAGGGCGTCGAATCCATGAATCTCTTGGGCTGCCTGTATACGTCCCTTAGTTTCCGCTAGGCAAAGCGAAGAGACCAATAGGCAGCGGCTTTAAAGGGGCTCTGAAACATCTTCCGAGGAGAGCACATCAACTCGATCAACCATTACACTGTGTTGTCATGAAAACCTGAGTCAAATAATACGCTCCTACACCAAGCAGAAGACCCCCAATAACGCGCGAAAGTTGGCTAGCCTTTACCGGTCACTTTTTCGTGTTCGCGCCTTCCTCCGTCGCTCGCACCTGCGTATACAAGTTGAAAGATGGCTATTGGTTATATTTGAAAAATTACAGCGCGGAAGAGGGTGACTTCAAGGGTATAAAACACAGGACAAGCGCTGCATTCCCCGCTGTAATTTTTCAAATATGTATCACCAACTCGCCCGCCTTGCTATCGTATTGGCTATTGGTTAGATTCTTTCGGACGTCAGGCAGCTACATGGTCGCGGCCAACAAGCCGCGTAGCTCCGGCGGGTCAGGAAGCTCCGCCCCCGGAGGTGAGGCCGGAAGAGGAGCGCCGACCTTTCAGCGTGCAAAAACCAGAGGGAAAAGCACGAAGACGCTGAAATTCAAGTTTTGACTGCAGATTACTGGGCTTGTACAAAGCGTATTTAAAGAATTGTTGCTGCACAATACTCGTGAAGCGGCGTGCTTTAACATCCCAGGAATGCCGCAACTTTATTACAGCCCTTTCAGAGCCCCTTGAATTGCTAAAAATGCCAAACACAGGCACCTTCCTTCCTGTGGCATGCGAAAGCTGGCGCGCAGAGTGCGTAATAGGGTAAGCTTTTGAGCTTCGATAGGGGGGCGGAGTGGGGGGGATACAGGCCGTCTGGGTGTAGGCGAAAAATAGGTGGGAGGGGAGACCATATCTCACGAACACCAGACGGGCTTTCTGCTCATCCTAAATGCAATATCATCGCCACGACTTGCTGTGCGTCGAACATGCCGAGCCGTACAGTGAGCATCGACTGTTCGACTTTAAAATTTTACCGATGATAATGTACGAGCTCGAAGACAATGAGCAAGGTATTAAATGAGTAATATTTCGTATATCTACGTGGACCACCACTGCGTGGAATCGGCAATCGAATACGATAAAAATGTTCTTTTCGTTTTCGTTATTTTTTCTTTTCTTCACGAGCCAAATTTATTTTGCAGTAAAGTACAACGTTTTTCGAATGCTGCAAAAATTGTCTGAAAAGCCTGCAAAAACGCTACCTTTGTAAAAAAAATGGTAAAAGTAGCAACACTTTTCACTTTCTAAATTAAATATACAATAGATGCAAAACGAAATTTGTCCTGTGCTTTATACGGCATTACGGAGTGTAGATGTTGGAAAAAGTTAATCGCACCTATGCGCCTGACTTAATTTTTTAGGATTTTTTTCGATGCCCAGTTTAGCGCCAAGCCTCAACTCCTAAGTGCTCCACGAGTCTAAATTTTTTTCGCCACAAAAAATTCGGAAAAGAACTATTCCCAGTCGACCAAAATAGCATTGATTTCTTCAGCGACTTTTGAAATGGTCGAGCGCCACACCTGGGATGCTTGAGACTGAAAGATACAACGGTTCTGACTCCCGCCACCGGTGCACTGTGCACACGAATGGCGCAGTGTATTCGCGAACTTTTCGTCACACGTGCACAGTTTACCCTTCAGTAACTCCTTCGTTTTAGGCATAGGCGTCCACAGAAAAAAAGAGGGGGGGGGGGGGCAAGGGGGAAGTGGCCTCTCTAACAGATCTAGAGAAGAAGGAAGTAAATATTGTACAATATTGTTCCCTGCTACCCAGAAGATGGAAACGGCCGCCGCGATGGCTCAGTGGTTATGGTGTTCCGCTGCTCACCCGAAAGACTCGGGATCGATCCTAGCCGCTGCGGCCGCATTTCGATGCAGGTGAAATGCTATATGCCCGTGTACTGTGCGCTGTCAGTGCACGTCAAAGAACCCGAGGGGGTCGAAATTATCCGGAGCCCTCCACTACAGTGTCCCGCATAGACTCAGTCGCTTTAGGGCGTTAAAGCCCATAAACCAAACCAAACCGGAAGACGTTAGTGAAAAGAGCTGTGCACGCCCATGATTTTGGGTAACAACCAAAGTATTTTGGCGAGACATGCGAGCAGATATCAGAAGCATAGCAGCCGCCATTGTTGTACGCTAGGCGTGTCGTTACTACAAAGTGCACTAGTGGCAAAAGTGCATCTGCGGCTGTTGGGGACCACGTAGAAAATTTATGGGCGGCTCATGTAAAAGAGAACATTCCAAGCTTTCCTTGATAAAAAAAGCCCTTAATTCTGGAAGGCCTTCTCTACTTTGCTCAACTAGATATCATAAGTATTAATCTAACGAGCAGGTTTCTTTTTAAATTGTGAAAGTCTGTATCTTTTCTCTTCCTTAGAATTTTATTTCAAGTTTCTGGCCATGCCAGCTGCGCATTTAGGTGGAAGTTGCGGCTGGTTACTCGCTCTGTTTTCTTGTTGGCGATGCATCGTTCATGATAATGGCGTTGATGGGAGAGTTTCCAAACCTCTCTATTTTACCAAAAATTCACCCCACCCAGTACAGGTACACCTGCCCTTGGTGCGGGGATTTTATCATCGGACATGGGACGGCCAACATAAAACGGCAGTGCTTCACATACCAAACGCCACACGGAGCAGTGGGGGGCAGCGCTGTATAGCGATAATTTGGAAGATCAGTGCGGACTGATCGACCGATGCCCTGGACTAGGTGCTTTCCCACCAAGCTCGCGAAGGCCTCTATTGAGGAATTCATTCATTCATTCATTGTGGGGGGTTAGCCGCACCCGTGTATTGGCTATTTCCTTTGCCAGCTACACGGGCCGTCACCTTCGTCCACTTCTATTATTCGACCAAAGCAGCGAGCATGGCTATAGTGCACTATAGCATGACCTCCCTGGCTGCTTTCGAGGCTTGAACAGCCGCCATCAGCTATTAATTCCTGTCCAGCTGAACAGCCGATCCGGACTGCCTCACCGTTTTTCGTTCTGTGTGATACGCAGGCAGTTTCCGCTCTATAGGCAGCGTCCTTTGCCGCTTGAGGAGCCTAGGAATTAACTCGTGATTCAGATTTAGCGATAATACGTTAGAAAAATTGGAAAATTGGTTTTTGAGGAAAAGAAATGGTTGGTTGGTTGGTTGGTTGGTTTTCTGGAGAAAGGAAATGGCGCAGTATCTGTCTCATATATCGGCGGACATATGAACCGCGCCGTTAGGGAAGGGATAAAGGAGGAGTGAAAGAAGAAAGGAAGAAGAGGTGCCGTAGTGGAGGGCTCTGGAATAATTTCGGCTACCTGGGGATCTTTAAAGTGCACTGACATCGCACAGCACACGGGCGCCTTAGCGTTTCGCCTCCATCAAAACGCAGCCGCCGCGGTCGGGTTCGAACCCGGGAACTCCGGATAAGTGTTAGTCAAATGTTTAGGAGAATCCTTCAAGGTGGAGTAAGTTTGCAATAAGGAAGTGATTACTCATTGGCATCCACTCAAGCGCAGCCGTACGGCTACAAAGGAAACTATAACGCTTTCTCAGGGACTTCGTTGTTAAATAAAGACAAATTCGTCCTGGTCCGCGGTTTGAACGCAGGACCACCGCTTCATCGGAGCAGTCACTCTACCAACTGAGCTAACCGAGACGAATTTTTAAAGCGAAAGCTTTACTGACCGCGAACTTGCGATTTCGCCGCGGCGGTGCTCTGAGAAGGCACATGACGTCACAACGCGCGCCTTACCGCGGAGCCGCACCAGTCTGGCTGGGCCGGCGGTGGCTGGCGCACTCGGCTCGAAATAGAGACGTGCTCCAAATCTCCGCCAGTGCGGTCAGAGTGCGCCGAAGCCGCCGAACGCGTCGGCGGTGAACCGCAGTTGAGTATAGAGGGTCTGGCTTTGGCCGATGTGACGTCGCCGTGCAGCGCTCGCTCACTGGCGTTACGCCGGAGTATAAACGCGCCTTAACAGAACCTGAGTTTAACCGCTAACCAACGTATTCGGTGGCGGCAACTATGGGAGGCACTAAAACCCTCCGCACACTCACTGAATAAATAAAAAAAAAACCTGCGCCGAGGCTCGGAATCGAACCAGGGACTTTGGCGTCTGACGCTACGACTCCGCCACGACAGCTTTCTTTGTCTTCATTGCCTGTTTTGACAACAGATCACAAACATGTTCTGCGTTGCACTCTCAAGCATCAAGAGCAGACATGCGGTTCACTCACGTGAGAAAATCTAAACTGTTTCAAGGAACACAGCTCTCCCATCAACTCGATAACTTCATCTCCAAGACATAGCTCCTTGTACACTTCACGCAGCCTAAATATGTTTTATTTGAAGTAATCTCGGACAGACCGCGCATCTTCATCGCAGTGTCGTACAGCCATCCTGCTTCGCCAAATGCTGCGCAGGCCAAGAAGGAAAATTGCATCGTATTTGTAAAGATCCGGCTCAACGTCCAGGAATCGTATCCCACACGGCGTCAAGGGTCTTTCTTTATTGTAGGCTGGAGCACGTCTCAAAGTAGCAGCGCATCCCAGCAATCAATAAGGACCTGTTCTATTGACTCTGGTTTGTGACACAACAAGCAGTCAGCACCCTATGGTAAAAACAATCCCTTCTCCTCCATCTATGTTTTAACCGGCAACGTACCAGTATGCAGCTTGAAGAAATACGTCTTCACACCTGCTGGCACCACCGCTTCCCTTACTCTTTTTAAGACATTTTCTCCACAGATCGATATATTGGCTCGGGGGAGACACAGTCAAACAAATGTTTTAGCAACTTCCTACGCGCGATATTTGAAAGTTATTCCAAACTAAAACCCGCATTTAGAAACCGGAAAGCAAAGATAACTTCTTTCAAAAATCTACTTACACTGTATCGCATCCCGTCTACAGTGGAAATAACATAGTTTGGCAAAGCCGAAGAAAGCCTCACTTGAATAAAATTCAGCAGGAAAGGGTCGCGTTGATCTCGAAGAAACATAAATCTTGACACCACCTGCCTCAGTACAAGTGTGGCAAGGAAAGTCCCCCTTTTCTCAAACGGAGAAAGAAATCATCACGTTTAGTCCTCTCCCAAGAGGACTGCCAAACAAAAACGGCGAAGAGACGAAACTTTTGAATGCTAAGTCGAGAGCACGAAAGGACCTGCAACAAATAGCACGCTTTTGAAACCAAGTATACACTGCATATGTTTGCGCGCTCGAAAATGGACAGTTCCTTTCCAGATTATTTCTGTGTACGCGTGGACAGTTCTTGAATTTTCTTCTTCCAAAAGTCATCGTTATCTCGATACTTGTCAAGAGGAACACCTAGGTATTTGGAAAGGACATGTGACCATTTTACACTTGCATGAAACAAAGGCGGTGATGTCCAGTTCCCATGCCACAGGCCCGCACATTTGTCCATATTAACAACGCTATTGGTTACATCACGAAACCTGCGAACAACCGACATCGCATGTTCTATGCTGCTGTGGTCACTACAAAAATTGCCACATCATTGGCATAGGGCAGTTGTAGGGTTCGGCGCGCTGTCGCATCTTTTTGTACATGTGTTGCGAATATTCCGCGAGAGGACAGTGACCTAGGCTGCGCGTCCGGTTTTGTTTTATTTTGTTTTGCTTTGGTGCACGCCGTTAGAAGGGGACTCATGCCTTTTTGGTTAGTCTCCCCATTCGTCCTTGCGGTTTCCTTCGCCGCTCCGGACGGCGGGGCTATCTGCCGGCCTCCACCTTGGACCCCTGTCCCCTTGGCGAAGGATTGCGAGACCACCTAGGGAGGAACTCGGGGGTAAGGGAAGACGCTGACATCAGTTCTGAGCTTTCCTATTCGTCGAAACTGATGAGCCGCAGTTAGAAGTTTATTTTTAAGTGTGGAAAGGGGCGCGGGCATCTTCGGGGTGTACCCGCGAAGGAAGCCGCGCCCGTGGGCTTTGGTCTCTAGCGACTCCTAGCTGGCAGGCGCTCGGTCTGGCCGAGCGCGGAGGGAGTGACCGTGGAGAGCTGGTGCAAGGCGCGCCAGTTTGACTGTCTGGACGCGGTGTCCTTCGCCTCTGTGTAGGCGGTCGGCTAGGCCGGCCGCGGATAGTTGTGGCCGTGTACTGACGTTTGTTTGTACCCATCTGTAAATAGCCTGTATAAAAGTTCGTTTCTCACTAAATCGCTTCGCCTGCAAGTCCTATCATCGAGAAGCCTTCAAGCGGTGCATCCAGTTTCCGGAAATCACCGGACCAACACCACCGGCAAACCTTTACTGCAGTGCTTTAAATTCACATGCTTCTAGTTCAAAACCACGAATAGAGCTGTTGCTTATTACATTCCGGCAAAGTGGCTCTAGGTACAGAGCGAAAAGTACCGGTGACATGGGCAGCCTTGCCGCACGGATGCTCTCACGGCAATTCTGTATGTGAGCTCTCGGTTAACAACCAGATTCGTGCTACAGTTACTATAAGCCATTTCAACCTCTTTTAAAATAACTTCCCCAACACAGAAATGTTCGAGGATTTTAAAAAGAATGCCATGACATACACGGTCAAAGGCCTTCTCTAAATCAACCTGGGACTCGCCTAAAGTCAGCGTCACAGCATTCCAGTATACTCCGAGTGACATGAACATACGTGAAGATGATCCGCCATTGAATTCCACATGTCTGGCGGGGGGCAACTAAGGTGTCCATAACTGATTCTGAACGCTTGGCGAATACTTTCATAAAAATTTTATAATCGACATTAGTAAGCGTTATCGGCCGATAACCGGTAACTTGCTTAAGGTTAGCAGCATTGTCAGTTTTCGGTATAAGCACTGTATGCGCACGAGAAAACCACGGTGGTAAATTACCAATTCTAAATGACTCTTCATAAACTCGTTGTAAAATGAGAGCAGTTTCGCGTTTGAACAGCTTATAAAATTCTCCGTTATCTCATCAGGACCTGGCGATTTCCCCAAGTTCAGCTCATCAATAGCGTACTCCAATTTCGCTGTTGATAAGTCGGCAGACAGGATGTCAGTGTCTTCACTGGTCAGTTGGGGTAATCGATTTAAAAATTCAGCCTGAAAGGCCTGTACATCCGCCGCTTAGGAAGTGAACAAATCACGGTAATACTGACTGAAAGCCTGCCTTATCACCTTCGTATCATCCGTCAGAGTACCTTTGTTTCCAATTTCTATAATATCTTTCCTTCTAGCCTATCTGTTTTATGTCGTCAAATTCCGCCTCCTGGGCATATCATCTGCCAGCAAGCGATCTGTTCCTGCACGGATTGCAGCTCCCTGAAACTTTGTCACATCGATAGCCTCAAGCTTGGCTTTGACTTCGCTGATAAGATCAGTGTATGGTCCCGGAACTATATTTTCCGCTGTAATTAATTCTTTCAGCATCTGTTTTAGGCGCCACGACGGCTCAAGCTTTAACTATGAATAAAAGCGCATCTAGTGAATGCACTCTTCCGATGCAGAAAAGTCCGCGCTTTCGCTACGTATATCCTGGCCTAACAGAGCTAGGCCATCAGCAATTTTTTGTTGAACTACGAAGTTTCTGAGAAGGCTGTATAACTTTCCTTTGTATCCGTACGGTTGCGCTTAGGTGGATGCCAATGAGTAATTACTCCCTTATGACATACTCCGGATCACTAGCCGAGCGCCCAAACCACTCAAAAGCTGTTCGGTGGGTTGGGTGGTAGCGGTGTGCTGCATGAAGTCCTGCCCGGGGGAGTGTGCCGCCAGCCGCATTCTTGTTTAGGATCCCGGCCATTTAGAAGGCATTAAACAAAACGTGGTTTGTCTTTGTAAACTGCTGAATGATCAAACGTATAACACGGGCCCTATACTCGCGGAAAACTTCTTATGGCTGTGCAGGGGAGGGTAGGCAGGAAAGTGAAGGAAAGAGTCCTTATTTCCCGCGCCGTGGGGTGTGGGCTCCTCAGCACTAGCAGCCCCTCATTCTCTCCACAGCTTCCCCCTTCTCCCCTCCGCATTCCCAGCCCGAACAACGGAAAACGCATTCTCCACGGCATAGTGGTTAGGGCTCTCGACTACTGATCCGGAGTTCCCGGGTTCGAACGCGACCGCGGCGGCTGCGTTTTTATGGAGGAAAAACGCTAAGGCGCCCGTGTGCTGTGCGATGTCAGTGCACGTTAAAGATCCCCAGGAGGTCGAAATTATTTCGGAGCCCTCCACTACGGCACCTCCTTCTTCCTTTCTTCTTTCACTCCCTCCTTTATCCCTTCCCTTACGGCGCGGTTCAGGTGTCCAACGATGTATGAGACAGATACTGCGCCATTTCCTTTCCCCCCAAAAACCAATTATAATATATACACGGCATGGAGACAATGGTCCGCTTTTTTTCCTTTACTTGCAAGCCTCTGCTGCATAATAATAATAATAATAATAATAATAATAATAATAATAATAATAATAATAATAATAATAATAATAATTGGTTTTTTGGGAAAGGAAATGGCGCAGTATCTGTCTCATATATCGTTGGACACCTGAACCGCGCCGTAAGGGAAGGGATAAGGGAGGGAGTGAAAGAGGAAAGGAAGAAGGAGGTGCCGTAGTGCAGGGCTCCGGAATAATTTCGACCACCTGGGGATCTTTAACGTGCACTGACATCGCACAGCACACGGGCGCCTTAGCGTTTTTCCTCCATAAAAACGCAGCCGCCGCGGTCTGGTTCGAACCCGGCCGCGGCGGCTGCGTTTTTATGCCATAAAAAGATTTCCGCGAGTATAGTGTTTCAACTGTGATGCAAGGTTCACGCAAGCGCTAATTAACACGGGGAATCTCTTTGAGTGCTGCTCTGGTAAACGCCGAATCGAGGCACAAGCGATGCAGCAGAGGTGCGTCTGCTGGCTTGACGTCACAGTAACACATGCGAGGAAGGCTCACTCCCAGGTGCCGATGCCCCTTGTGCTCTTTCAGTGGTGCTTGCTTACGCCTAGTCCCATAAATATATATACAGACGGACGGGATGATATGCTCCTGCGCGTAAGCCAGCCGCGACACAGTCGTTACTTCGCGAATCTATTTGTGACATAGTATCCGCCAGAACGGCAGCGTCTATAGCCTAAGCCCTTAACCCTACGATGCAGGTCGATGATGCCTGCTGGGTGCGGAAATGGGATCTAAATGTAGTGTTTTTGTATCTGGTCACATGCCTCGAGGATAACAAATTTCTACTTCGCTCCGCTCGGCCGCGTTGCAAGGCATTCCTTTCACATCTCGTTGACGGAGTGCTTACAGCACAGCGCATAAGACTTCTAGCTTTCGTCCTTGGAGTAACGGCCTCGTCGAGTGCTTTATCGTACAGCTCGAACGATGGCATCTTAGTGCTATCGGGGACCAAGTTCTCCTGGTTGCGCGAAGAACGATTTAGTAATGCAATGCCAAGTTCGTGAACTATCACCTCGGGCCACTACAGTGTGAGTCTCACTATCAGCGCCACAAATGCGGTCTCCGGCCTCCGGCTGCGAACAAAGATATCCGCTACTGTCCCCACTTGCGCTTTCTGGATACTTTTGTCCCCAACTGCACATTCGCAGTGACCAAGTGATCTGGTAAAATATTCTAAATTTTTTGCTTAATTTCATGGTTTTCTGCCATTCGCCGTAACATTAGCTACACGCGTTTTTTTTCTCGTCTATGGCCGCGAATCTTTACTCCGTCTTGGACGCCGCCTTCTTTCCTGCGCCCTCATCTCCATCTGCGTCTCTGGGTGGCCCATTGTCGCCAGCGTCAACACTGACGCCGTTCAGGAAATCTGCGAACACCGCTGTGACTATCATCATCGCTTTCTGCCGTTTTGCCTGGCGATGATGCACTGATGTGTTCCCAGTACGCACGCCGGATGTGCGAGAGGGTTCTCCTGGGCTTTTCCTAGGACTTACACGGGTGCAGAAGAAACAACCCCGTTAACTACCGCGTTATCTCCCTACACACTGTCTCTGACTGTAGACGCGCAGAAGAGCTTGCTCATGTCTCATGAATGAATTCGCACGACCGTCGCCCCGCAATTCGCTTCAGAGCGTGGCCAGGGTGGCCGGTATCATCAGACATTCGCCAACACGCGATCTGCTGTTCTGCGCATGCGCGAATATGCGACAATATTTTTTCAGAACGGGTAAGACAACAATTAAAATCCACCATTCGCGTTGCTCATGTGGTGCAATGGATTAATGAGTTTTTGAGCGCGTAGCACAGTGGTTGAAATCTGTTGTTTCTTGCTGTCACGACGCAGCTGGCGTACGTCGTGGTAAGGCGTGAGGAAGGCCGCCGAAGGGGAAAGGCGCGCTCAAATTAGCGGGAAAACGCGCAACGCTGGGCGTTTCCCGCGTGCCGCTTCCCGCCCAAGCCGGTTTTTCTCCCGCGGACAGCCTGCTCTCCCGTCCCGCGGAGCGATGGGTTCGGTACCTATTTTTCCCGTGCCGGTGACCAGAACAGCCAATGGGCGCCGACCGTGACCCGTGACGTCGGTCCCAGTTCAGTGACCCCGTCGGCGGAGGCGGAGGCTGCGCGCGTCCGGCCGGCCGCGTCCGGCCGGCCGGCCGGGCACTCGGCGGCTGCTTTGCCAGGGCGACGGGAGGGGAGCTAGCAGGGTGCGCTTTCCAGTCTTCTCTGGTGTCACGTGACTATCCCCTTCTCTTTCTGCTCGTTCGGGTCCTCCCTCAGCGCCTCCTCTCTCCACATTCCAAGACAACCGCAGCGAGAAAACGCACGCAGTGTGAGCGTCATTCTGAGGAGCTGCGAGGCAGCGTCGACGTTGACGCTGTGCCGGCGCGGGAAGCTTCCCGCTAGTGTGAGCGCGCCTGAACAGAGGAAAGCGCCGGCAAAAGGGAGAGGCTCTCAGGGCGGCGTCGCGCGCGAGTGTCGGGAGCCTCGGCCTAAGCGAGGGGTAATGGTCCGATCAGACGCATGTGTCGTAAAGGGTTTCTCTCCGCTCGTTGTGGCATGTTTCTAGTTAGCCACGGCCGCTTTCTCGATGGGCCAGCGCCGGAGGCGAGCGGGCACCCTAGGCCAGAGCGGCTAACAGGACGCATGTGTCGTAAATGGTTTTTCTTCCGCTCGTTGTGGCATGTTTCTAGTTAGCCACAGCAGCTTGCTCGATGGGCCAGCGCCGGAGGCGAGCGGGCACCCGGGCACCCTAGGCCAGAGCGGCTAACAGGGTGCATGGGTCGTAAATGGTTTCTCTCCGCTCGTGGTGGCATTTTTCTAGTTAGCCACAGCAGCTTGCTCGATGGGCCAGCGCCGGAGGCGAGCGGGCACCCGGGCACCCTAGGCCAGAGCGGCTAACAGGGTGCATGGGTCGTAAATGGTTTCTCTCCGCTCGTGGTGGCATTTTTCTAGTTAGCCACGGCAGCTTGCAGCGAGCCGTGTGTTCGATATTTTGTGCTTTTCTTTTGTGTTGCAAGGCGTGTGTTTTATATTGTGTGGAGAACGCGCCGGCAAAAGGGAGAGGCTCTCAGGGCGGCGTCGCGCGCGAGTGTCGGGAGCCTCGGCCTAAGCGAGGGGTAATGGTCCGATCAGACGCATGTGTCGTAAAGGGTTTCTCTCCGCTCGTTGTGGCATGTTTCTAGTTAGCCACGGCCGCTTTCTCGATGGGCCAGCGCCGGAGGCGAGCGGGCACCCTAGGCCAGAGCGGCTAACAGGACGCATGTGTCGTAAATGGTTTTTCTTCCGCTCGTTGTGGCATGTTTCTAGTTAGCCACAGCAGCTTGCTCGATGGGCCAGCGCCGGAGGCGAGCGGGCACCCGGGCACCCTAGGCCAGAGCGGCTAACAGGGTGCATGTGTCGTAAATGGTTTCTCTCCGCTCGTGGTGGCATTTTTCTAGTTAGCCACGGCAGCTTGCAGTGAGCCGTGTGTTCGATATTTTGTGCTTTTCTTTTGTGTTGGTAGGCGTGTGTTTTATATTGTGTGCTTTTCTTTTGTGTTGTGATATGTTGCGTCCGAAATGTGGCGGGAAAGTCACCTATTGGCTGAGGGTGTAGTTTTGGCGGGAGGAAAAGGAGATGGGTGCGCGCTAAGGAGAGCGCGGGAGGTTGGTTGGTGGCAGCCGGACAGATCGGTCGTGTGCGGCCGGTGGTGGTCCCGGGGTCGCAGAGTTGGAGAAGCGAGTTGCTTGAGCGGCGGCCGGGCGGGTCGGCCGTGTGGTGGCCGACGGTGGTCCGGAGTCGCGAGAGTGTTGGAGTTTTGTCTTTTTTTTAGTTAAAGTGGAGAGGCCGAAATCTGTCGGCATATGTAAATAGGTTGTAAATATTGTAATAGATAAGTAATCTTGAGGAAAGCCTTTCCAAGTGCCAACGTCGGAAGACCTGCACGCCTGTCTCAAACTCAGCAGTCGCGAAGTACGTCCCCCGGGTCACTCACGAGACCCGCCCTCTACCACTCCACGTTAACATCTGGATGCAACAACATCGCACAAGAGAGAGAGGGAAAAACAATATCGTGACTCTTGCTGACACTTTTTCTTCCCTTTCTTGCCCCGAGCATTAACAGCGCGAAAATTAATTACCGTTTACACCTGTGGGTATGTTCGCTTTTAGATAGCATTCTGAGGTGCTTTTGAACCAAAATCGCCGTTTAAAACAGTCTCTCGAAATATATTTTTGACCCGTCCTTTTTAACTCCCTACAGTTATCTGGGCGCAAACCGGTTAATCCTCTGCCAGTGCGCGTGACCTTTAGGTTGGACTTTGAAATATTTCTAATCACAATTTGCCGTTTAACAAGCTTTCACAGCAGCCGGCCGGCCGGAAGGCGAAACTGGAAATGGCGGCACTGCACTGTTGCGCATGCGCAGAACACCGCTATCCTGCTGAGGCGAAGAGGAGTGACGCGCAACTTCGATCTCTTTCATCTGTACCTTTTCATCATTACCATCATCATCGCTCGTCTTTGTTCTCAACGGCGCGCGCTGTGTGTGGAAAGGGAGACAAAAACGTTTATGCGTACGATGTTCAGGTGGGCCCTCATTCCAGGAGCCCATTGCCTTTTGCCTCCGCTTTTGCCTGGTTCACTACCGAAAGCTGGTCATCCGAATAGAAAAGTTCGCCTATATAGCCAAAGACATGTTCTATGCAGCCGCACACGAAGATAAGAATGCGCCCAAACACGAGGATAAGGCCGAAAATGAGCGCGCGAGGGCTTTGGCGTGTCAAGCTGCGAAGACGCTGAGCGAGCGGTCCAACATTCGATGAAATAATTTGTCATTATAAGCTCGGTCGTAAGACTTATCCAGCAGCAGATAAACAGCTCAGTAGGAAAGAGGAAATCATGTGAAGGAATTGCAAGCCGAGGTGTTTCCAAGCCCTCAATTGTACATTAAATGGCATCCAGAAGTCTTTAATCATTATTGCTCAACCACGAAGCAGAACAACAACGCAAAGTCATCGCTCTCGCCCTGACCGCCGCCGAGTCCCAAGGGATTCCGGCAGACGGTTAGGGGAATGAATGAGGGTTTAGGCTATAGCCTTCTCCCCTGTCATTTTATTTTTGATGGATTAAAGTTATTTCTCTCTCTCTCTCTCTCTCTCTTTCTCTCTCTCTCTCTCTCTCTATATATATATATATATATATATACATACATTTATATATATATATATATATATATATATATATATATATATATATATATATATTTATATATATATATATATATATATATATATATATATATATATATATATATATAAATGTATGTATATATACGTAGATGTATTAGAAGTCACACTAAGCTCCGTCTTAACGGTATGACGCTAGAGCTTAATGGGTTGATGCCCATGTATGCTGATTTGGTAATTCTCGGTTTTGCATTCATAGACCTCTTTCATTTCATTTCTCCATTCTGCCTGCTGTCCTCTATTTCCGCTGTCCCAGCTCAGGTGCTTCAGTATCGATGGCAGATGCCGGGGGTAGCAAAAATCTTTTTCTTCCTTTTTATTATTATTTTAAAAAGAACCACTTACTACTACTACATTCATATATCCCTGGGAGTTCTCGTACCATTCCTCATACCATTGTGCAACCCGGGTTGCTCTTCCGGAGCAGCGTACCTATCCCGACCAGTAATTAATTGAACTGTCACCTGCCACAGTGCGCAGTTTGCTCATAGACCGATGGGCAGGTTGGGACGACGCCGCGAGGTCACGTGGCCTGAGTGGCCCAGCTGCCTCCTAGGATGCTTCTCTGGGGAGTTTTCGCGGATTTTTCGTTCACGGTCAACAACGCCGGCGACGACGTCGGATTTTATGCGACACGACCTCCTTGACGCTATCGCGTTATAAGAGAAGCGGCTGAGCGTGGCGGCACGTGACACATCAAAAGCGGCGAGGGACCGTGAGAGCGCTGTTCACTTGAAAGAGAAGCGATTGGTCGCGGCGGCTACTAAAACCGCGAAAGCAGCCAGCGGGGCTATGAGAGCTGTCCAATCCAAGAAGGCGGCGGCATATCCAGCAGCTCAAATGCCCGTCAAATACTCGAGTGCGACTATCACTATCTATGAATCGTTTTAGAAATTCGCTTTGCCTTTGCTAAAATGCATGATACGCTTGAACCTAGTTTTCACGATTAAATAGGCTACAATTTCACGACGCTAACTGTCTTAGCTTTGATGCCCGTCTTTCACGTAGTCGTCCGTGTCTGTTCCGAGCGTCCGTTTCGTGCCTCGCAGTACCTTGGTCATCGTCGAGTGGAGCGCGCTCGCCTACGATCACGTTAATAATAATAATAATAATAATAATAATAATAATAATAATAATAATAATAATAATAATAATAATAATAATAATAATAATAATAATAATAATAATTTCATTCACAAGTCTACAAATACAATCACAGATACCAGGCTCGCCTAAGCCATCACATGTGGCTTGTCACGCGAAGCCTGTCAGTCGACAGCAAGACTCGGCACAGAAATTAATGTGAACAGCACAATCATTCTAAGTACAATTTCTTGAGTTTTATGCGAATATCACGTACAGACTCACAGGAATTAATTTCAGGGGGAAGAGCATTAAATATATCTGGAACATTATAAGCTCGACTATATTTACCAAATCTGGTCCGTGTGCGAGGAACTGAAAATGCAGGCACATGACGTGAACGCCGGGGAAGCACAGTGGGGACTTTAAATGTGTCGCTCCAGAAATGTTTTAGTACAACGGTATGGACAAAAAGGGATCGAAAATTGGGCATTCTTAGCGCCTGAAAAAGGTTCACATTTTGCGGAGTACACACGTCGTAAGTAACACTTTTTAACATGCATCTTAACAATCTATTTACCCGTTGATGCCAGATACCAGAACAATGAACAAAAGTTGTGATTCCATACCTGAGTACACTGTAGGCTAAGGAATGAACCAATAATTTCCTCACCGAAATTGGTAGAAACATCTTGATACGATACAACAAACAGACGACTTTACGAAGTTTTGTACATATGAAGCATAAATGAGTAGAAAAAAAGAAGACCGGAATCAAACCAAATCCCTTAATGCCTTACAGAATCCGAAAAGTGTACTGGAGAGCAAGAGCAGTTCATACATCGGGATGAGTGTAGATAAAGGGGGTAAGAAAGTGACACACTCTTGAGGGGGTTGCGGAAGCAAACTAACTTTGATTTAGAATGATTAATGTCTATTTAATTCATATCAAACCAGTCCATCAATTTTCTGACGTCAGTCTGAAGCATTGAAAATGCGTTAGAAAAGTTCACGTGAGTAGCTACAAGTGCAGTATCATCTGCATATTGAAATAGTTTGCAAGTAGGTAGCACATTAAAAAGTAAGGGAGACAGTATGGTAATACAGGTAATATACATTAAAAAGTAAGGGAGACAGTATGGAACCTTGCGGTACACCAGCCTTGGGAGAAACACGGGGGCTGCAGATATTTGAAATAGAAACAAGCTGGGAACAATCTGTAAGGAAGTTTTGCAACAACCTAAAAAAAAAGGACCTAAAAAAAGGAGCTTATCCAATAATATAGTATGACATACCGTGTCAAACGCTTTTGCGACATCCAGAAAAAGTGAACATGATACGAGATTTCTTTCTAGTGAAGAAAACAAGTGGTCACTCATTTCTTCTAAGAAGGCCTGAGTGCCTCGTTTGTCGATAAAACTGTACTGACAATCAGAACACCCCCGATTTGGAAATAAAGCTGTTCATTGCAAAGAATATGTGTTTTTCTAAAACTTTCGCTAAACTAGGTGGGATGGAAATGGGGCGGTAACTATGCACACACTTTGCATCGCCACCTTTGAAAAGAGGCCGCACAACGGCTGTTTTTAAACGTGCAGGAATGCTTCCGCTTACGATTATCCCGTTCAGGATTTCTAACAGGACTTTCTTCAAAAGGCCGAAATTCCTGTAAAGATCAAACATGCGGATTTTATCGACTCCTAGTGATTGATGCCTGCCGAAGCTGCCTAATAAAGAGTAAAGTGCTTCTTCCGTGATAGAGGGAAGGAAAGCGGATTCAATTACCGGATTAGTTGTGCTAACAGTGGAACACGAACGCTTGGACGCCCCAGAATACTTAGCGAAGAATTGGTTAAAGTTGTTAACGACTGTTGATAAATCTGAATCAAAATTGTTCTGCACATCATTAGTCGAGCTTGAAGGTAAACCTCTCAGCTCATTTATAAGAGACCATATTTTCTTGGAATTATAACGAGATTGATGAAAGCGGTATCTATTGTACGAACGCTTGGCCGCACGAATGAGGGCATTTACTTTATTTCGAGAAGTTCTAAATTGACCACGCAGATCACTATCACTGGGCGTACGTCTAGGTCTTTTTCTTTGATAGCGGACAAAATCACACTGTTTACCCAGGGTTGATTCGAGCGGCGTTGGCGGACATAAACTTTCTTTTCACTAGATTTGTAAATAGATTTTATCGAGCATGAAAATTTCTCGTATAGTTCAGACCTGTCGGCCGTTTCCAGCATACCTGGCCAGTCGAACAAAGCTACAAGTTTACCAAAAGTAACAGTATCAGTAACAGACCGGCAGTCGTTAGATCTAGAACATGACAAAAGAGACGGGAAGCGCAACTGACAGGCAATAAAGAAATGGTCAGCAACTTTTTGCTGTATTACTGCACCGTGAACTGAAGCAATCGCCGTGCGGATGTTGAAATGATCTATACAAGACTTTACAAAATAATTAAGAAGTAATTCTTCCCTGGTTGGAATGTCAATGATGCTTTCAAGGCCGTGTTTTGCAATGATATCTAAGTAATCACAAGCCGAGGATACTGTGGGATTAAGAATGTCGATATTAAAATCACCTACTAGACATAAGTTAGGGTCTAATAATGTTAGGGTCTAAAATAATAATAATAATAACCACCCAAACTTAGTCCACTGGATGGTGAAGACCTCTCCTTTTGATCACCACTAATAGCCCTTCGTATCCCTTCGATTACATGCCCTAACCCGCTATCATTTATATTCTCTGGGTATTAAATCCCCTGCCCAAGTTTTCGTCCTCTTGCTTCCAGTAGGATATGATTACCCTTCTATTGTTCTACCAGAGTCCTGGTTCCACTGCGTAAGCGGTACCAATGTCACACTCCGAAAAGCCGGCGTCTGTCTGTCTGTCTGTCTGTCCGTCCGTCCGTCCGTCCGTCCGTCCGTCCGTCCGTCCGTCTGTCTGTCTGTCTGTCTGTCTGTCTGTCTGTCTGTCTGTCTGTCTGTCTGTCTGTCTGTCTGTCTGTCTGTCTGTCTGTCTGTCTGTCGATACCCTATCCGGCCACTCTCCCTCCTCCCCTAAGTAGAGGGCTGCCCACCCACCCCATCTGTGTCCTGGGTTCAGAGTAAAAACATTCATTACAGCCAAAACATCAAAGTAGTCAGCGAGGGTAAATAAAGCCGCTTTCGAAGAACTGCCGCATCAGATGTCTAACCGCCCCGTAATTTTATCAATCCATGTTCCGGGCGCCTGGCATCTGAGAGGACGCCGTAATGGAAGACTGATACTTTATTTAGCTACCACCAGTGGCGTTTCAGAAAGTTCAGTGATCGGGTGAATTATCATTTTAGTTCCGTCCAGGTTTATCCACCGCGATAATAATAATAATTGGTTTTTGAGGAAAGGAAATGGCGCAGTGTCTGTCTCATATATCGTTGGACACCTGAACCGCGCCGTAAGGGAAGGGATAAAGGAGGGAGTGAAATAAGAAAGGAAGAAGAGGTGCCGTAGTGGAGGGCTCCGGAATAATTTCGTCCACCTGGGGATCTTTAACGTGCACTGACATCGCACAGGACGCGGACGCCTTAGCGTTTTTCCTCCATAAAAACGCGGCCGCCGCGGTCGGGTTCGAACCCGGGAACTCCGGATCAGTAGTCGAACGCCCTAACCACTGAGCCACCGCGGCGGGGTTATCCACCGCGATCCGTAGTCAAATTCGCGGTATCGTGCTCAGCCGCAGGCCGTAATAGCCAGTTGACCCGCCGCGGTGGCTCAGGACCGCGGCGGCTGCGTTTCGTCGGAGGCGAAACGCTAAGGCGCCCGTGTGCTGTGCGATGTCAGTGCACCTTAATGATTCCCAGGTGGTCGAAATTATTCCGGAGCCCTCCACTACGGCGCCTCTTCCTTTCTTCTTTCACTCCCCCCTTTATCCCTTCCCTTACGGCGCCGTTCAGGTGTCCGCCGATATGTGAGACAGATACTGCGCCATTTTCTTTCCCTAAAAAACCAACCAGTGAGCCCCCGCAGCGGGTGCTAACAAAAGTTAGAAAACACCCGCTTCTCCTCAGCCCTCCCAACCATGTGCTGAGGCTGTCTGTTTTCAGCGGATGTAGATGAAACTTGACCTAAAGTTGTAACGAAGGACTACGGCCGCACTTTCCGCTTGACTTGAAAGCAGGGAAGGCTGTGTGATGCGAGGTGCACTTAACGCGCCACATCGCTGCCTTACAAACTGGGAATGCATGGTTCGCCTATGCCGAGGCCAAGTGTGTGGCCGTCGCGTTTGAGCATAAGTCACAGTTTAATGAACAGAAACGACAGCTTTGTCATATCTGACTTTTATTTTGCTGGTACATACCACTGCTGTCGCTGGTGAGGCAGCCATCGCGCAGCGAAATATTTGTCTATGGTATCAATTATTACACCCGGTCTCGGACAAAAATGACTGCAGTTGATGAGGTATAACCTAGCTCCATGTGGTTGAACCGTAGACATATATAAATATAAGTATTACTCAATATACAGAAAGTGATTCGACTACAAAGCAAACAAGGTGCGCTTTGCAGTGGATCAAAGTGCGCACTCATCCAAATGCATGCGCTAAAGGATAACGGCCCTTTTTGTTCTATTATCTTTTGAGCACTATGTGATTACAGGTGACTTCAGCTAAGCACTTGGAGTTCTTGCTTTTGTTTAGTCTGGCCTAAGAAAGTGTTCCATTATTTGTTCAACCAAGCGGTTCAGAGGGAAGCGTCGACCGGTGAGTTCTGATGTCGGCGACGAATGAGCCACAAGTCCATGGGCTGCAGAGCGCGCTCGAAGAAGCCAGTGTTGTCTACTTGCAAGGCGCGTCGCAGTAAGAAAACAGTGATAAACGGTGTTGATCAACAGTACAGAGAACTGAGCGAGCCAGTTATAGTCCAGCGTGGTGTTTCAGAGTGACATTGACGACACAGGCGGTGTTTTCGGTTGCTTATCCGTTGTATCCTGGCGCTGGAATATCATGGTTTTGATGATGATCATTATGATGAATTTTTATGGTTCAAGAGCATCTGCGACCAGAGAGCGCCACGACACAAAGTGGGGTCAAAGACCCATTTCCCAAGCATTTCATCCAAAATAAGCCGAACAGCATGCGAGGGGAAAGCTTGTATGCCCATTGAATCAGCGATGGGTGCCCGGCAGCAGTGGGTACCGAATCCGCACCTCCTGCATGCGAAGCGGATGCTGAAACATTAGACCACCACTGCGGTCATGCTGAATGGTGACAAAGAGGAGGCCGATGTTCGTCCTTAATGACATGGTCGGTTCTTCTGCTGGCAACCAGGTAGAGAGGGGGAGAGAGGGAGAAATACTTTAATCGAAACGACTCAACGGTCAGGGCCTGAGCGCCTACTGCTCGACTGCACCTGTGGAACAGGATGAAGCTTGAATGAGTGCAGAACAGCTCGAGTTTTAGCTGGAGGGAAGACTGCGCAGGGTAATGTCTTTCAAATTCCCCGCGTTGATCAACTCTCGAGGCTCGAGAGTTGGCTGCTTTTCCGCAATTAGCTAGTGCGCCCGCGCGGCGCCTTTTACAGACTTCGTCCATCTGCGGCGCTTTCTAACGGGCGCCGCTTGCTTCAGTTGTCTGAGCCAGCAGCAGTCGTGTACCACTAAATCTTTAAGTTCGTGAAACAATGCTGAACAAAATGAGACGATCGTGCGAGTTTCAGAGAGCACATATTGTTTTTGAGAAACAAAAGACAGAATGGCAACGCCAGATGTCCCAGTTTAGAAAAGCGGCCTGCTTGTTCGCTAACTTCGCATGTTTTCACTCGCGAGGTCATAAACCTATTCTCAAGAGCCGACTACTCTGAAAGATAGGAGCTTCATACCATTATCAGTGTCCCTCAGTATGCACATTTAGCGCCGGAGCCTACAGAGAATATAGCGTCTACTGGTAAATGCACTGACTAACGAACCGCGTTTACAGGTGCGTCCACGACTGTACACTCTAAACACAAATACGCCTATACGGGAGGTGCTCACTGCGTGTGTCCTGGGCAGGTGCCGAAGGCCGTTGTGATGGCGCGCAGTTACAACGCAACGGAGTAGGGCCGATTTTGCACCAATGAAAGCCATTTAGGACTTCCGTTAATGTTACGTTTTATCTGGCTTTAGTGTGACTACCTGTTTTTATTTCTTCCAGGCTGGGCACGATCGTCAGTGAGGCGCATGACTGCTCTCGCAGATTACACAAAGATGGTGTTCGACTTCAGAGTTCTCAGTGGGGCATGGGAGGCACATTTGGCGCATGTCAGTTGGCCCCAAATATTATGCGGGCCGTAGTCGTATCTTTGAATTTTATGGCAGCAACGCGGGATTGGTGTGTGTGGTCTGAATTTGAGCTTTCTGTAGCCAACCACCACAGAATCGCGACGTACGCTTGACACCAAAGTGAGGACAATGTGCTTTGTTTGCGTTTCCTTTTTATCTCGTCTGATTTTGATTCAGCAGACATTGGGGACATTTTGCTTCTTTAATCCTTCTAGAAGTTCCTCCTCACTCAGATGCTTGAGTTCATCATCTGAAATAATTTCGTGAACTGTATTCAATGAGCGTTGTGGGCTGGTTGTTACGTGTATGTCTCCAGAAGAGGTGACACCTGAGAGCTTTTATTATTGAAGGCTAAAGAGCGCTTCCAGAAGAATGTCCTCATATGCCAACTTTTTAATCTTGTAGCCCTCACCTACGGTGTCTGTTAACGAACGGTGAAAGAAGTCTAGCGGTTTCCTCTTTATGATCAGTGTGAACCACGTGGAAGCGTGGAAACTTGTTCCCATTCTTGTTGAAAGAATTTGATATCATTTTGGCGCGCCTTCTTTTTATAAGGCGATCAGCGGAAAGCAAAGCAGCCATGCAATTCATTTTTCTTCGGCTACAGTAACACCCCCCCCCCCCCCCCGCTTTCCATGGAGCCCTGCAAGGGAACGGGACAAGGACTTGCTAGCAAGCCGTGCCCACGCCAGCTCTACACCTCAGCAAATAAGGAAATATGGTGTTGCCCAGGGTAGTTAGCCTTCCGAGGTTAACCCTCGCCGCCAGAAAAGAGGAAATTCCAAGAATGGAGGAGGGGACAGGACAGTTGAGAGAAAGGGGTAAGAAAATTAAATATGAAGGGGAGGACAGGAAAAGGCGGCGGCCGATTTCCCCTTTCGGAGAAAGCCCGGGGGTGCCGTCTACGAGAAGCAGGGACCAAAGAGGTATGCTCCCTCCACCGAGAGGTCTTAAAAGGCACTCAGCGTCGGCCCATAGACCAGGATCCCATTTGCCTGGACACAGACAACTCCACGCACGGTTAGACGTGGGTGAGCCAGCCCACATGTGCTCGGAAACCCGTGGTATCGCAGGTCACCAACATGTGTACAATAGTGAACAAAAGGATATGATATTTCAGTTTTTCGAATGTAACTTTTTTTACTATACTAAACCTTGCGCATGGCGTTGGCGGGACTACAAAGTCAGAGAATTCACAGAACTGCAACCAACATTTATCATCAAATTAAGCCTCAATTTATTTCTAAAGCGCATTTCTTGGAGAACTGCTCTCGGTGCAGCGGGATAGTATCAGCTATAAGACCGGCTTTTATTATGAAACGAGGCAACACTTTCAGGAATGCCTTCTCGTGACAAGCTAATGCGTCCGTGCTTCACACAGAAACCTTTTCCGTCGATCACTGCTTGACAGCGCCGAAGCATGGAGTTCAGGCAGATGTCAGTGAACGTCTAATATATGCTTCCACACTTTTGCAGGAGCTGATGGGCTTTCTTCTCGGTGCTGCTGGATTTTTGTCCCTCGGACAATGCGCGATGCTTGTCCAAAGATGTTCAATGGAAATAATCTCAGAACAACTTGGCCACTCCATAAGGTCCATCACTGTCTTCTTTATCTAATTTTTCACAAGCGTAGAAGAATGCCTCGGGTCTTTATTCTGTTGATGATGATGACACATTTTTATGGCGCAAGGGCATCTGTGGCCAAAAAGCGCCATGGCACAAGGTTTTGTAGCGATAGCATTTTGGGCCTTCAACGGTAGCATTTTGAGCCTTCAGCGTGGCGCCGCCGCCACCCTGTGGCTGCCGCGCCACGCTGTAACGTGGTTGGTCACGTGGTGAGCAGCAGCTGCGGGCGGCGAGGCACCGTGGCTGATCACGTGTTTCGTCACGTGATCAGCCACGTGGCGCGGATCAGTTGCTGCTGCCGGCGGCGCGGCGCACCGGCGAAACCGAGCTGCAGCAGCTTTGCGCATGCGCCATGTAAGACGGACGAAGATATAGAAGGAACGCCCAGCGAAACGGAGCGGCGAAAGACTGACTTTGCAATTCGACTGGGCAAGTTCCATTCTGCCAGCTTCTGCCATTCACTTCTACTCAAGGTGGGGTCGCAGACCCATTTCCCAAGCATTTCACCCTAAATAAGCCGAGCTCCAGACCAGGAGAAAGCTTGTACCCATTGTATAACCGGTGGGTACTCGGCGGCACTGGGGTTCGAGCCCCGCACCTCCCGCATGTGAGGCGGATGCTCAACTACTTGACCACCACTGCGGTACATTTCTGTTATTCTTTTGAAACACGTATACAAATCCTATATTCTTCCGTGCCTATGAATGCATAATCTTTTTCCTAATGCCCTGATCAACCTCTTCACTCATGGTGTTTTGCACTCACTCAAGGAGGCAAACTCCACGAGCGCAGAATCAGCCCCCGGACGTTACGTTTTCGCCTCTGGAATCTAACATGAGAAGTTGACAACGAAGTCCATATAAGCTGCGTTTAAGGCGGCGTATACAACAAATCCCATCATTCCTTCTCGTCATGAACTTTGATTCTCCTCATGAATTCGTACTTTTCCAACGGTCATCTATCAACACAGGGCCTTCATTTACCTACATCCTGGAAACTCAATTCTTTTCACAGATGTACGGTTTTTGAGCTGGGCTCCTGTCGTTTAGCTCAGAACGCTGCACATGACGTCACTACAGAACCTACACAGAACCTACAGAACATAGAGCCACTACAGAACCTTGTATCAGGCCGAAATCTTCGAGAAAGTCGAAAGGCAGTCTAGAGTTTTTTTAAGCTCGCGCGAACAATGCCGTTGTCGACAACTTGGTTAGCTGTTCTGGTGAGTCTCTTGAGAAGATGGGAAGAAGACAAAACCTCCACTGAACTTTTTCAAAAGTTGTGAACGCGTGGACTGCGCTACCCTGAAAGCTATTGGAAGCGCATTGTATTTCATCCGATAGTTGTGTCCGCGGGCAACTGCCATTTGAGCAGTCTTGATGGCGTTATGTTAACCTCGCACTCCACACATTGCTTATAAAAATGTGCAGTAATACATGTGATCGCAGACCATGTCACTTGAGAACGACAGCAAGTTAATCATTTAGAGAAGGCGAAAATGACGGCAATGAAATAGTGCCCATTAAAGGACAAAGATGAAAAATGAACTGAAGGCGAAGAGTTACGTTCCCAAAACGTCTTGAAGGAAGAAGAGGGCACTCTTCCATTGTAATACACTCTAAAATTGGTCTAGGGGAAATAGCTCACCATTGTAATGCGCTAGGTAAGATGTCACAGCTATTAACTCGCTGGAGCTGTAATCTGACAGTGGTGCCTCACCGCTCGCTGTCTCTGCGAACCGCATTGGCAGAGCCCGGTGGTTTCACTAAATGAAATTTGGGGGCGACCTGTATAACGAGGTTCCTCGTTGTATTTCACATGCTGCAAGAATAATATTTAATATTGTTTTACAGACGCTACTGTCTAGGTCTTTCTAAATGATGAATATGCGACGGAAGCCATTTTAAACATGCATTTTTACTTTGCGCCAACACTACCTGGACACATTGAAATTTTATGAGTGACGCTAAGCACTTATAAGTGGCATCAAGCGACGACAAGGAATCATCACGGCCCAACGCCTTCGGGCACCACCACCCCCAATCGCCCAACACTGACAGCGGTCTGAATTGGAGGCCCCAAGGAATAAATATTTCGTCCTCGTCCGTTTTGTCCAGATATGCTCTTTATACTTTATGAACTGTACCACCGCGCCACGCATGCTGATCGATCTACGCCCTCGAGGCCGAGTAGTTACTGTGTCATTATGGAACATGGTACCAGCGCAAGAGACAAGGACAAAGAGAGAAGACAACACGAACGCCGGCGTGTTGTCTTTTCCCTTTGTCTTTGTCTCTTGCGCTGGTACCATGTTCCATATTAATGCAAACGACCAACTAGCCCAGCTGTCTACCCTTAGTTAGTGTGGTACGCATAGGCAGCAGGCGGAAAAGCGTCACTGCCTCCAGAAAGTATGATTAGATCGTGCAAGTTACTTCCATTACTTACAAGTGTCTATAGCGACCCGTCTTGAGCTGGGCAGAAAACAACCGACAAGAAAAAAGAGGAAAAATTTAGCAGACACACTTAAGATTGCTTACGTGTAGGAATACGAAAATATTACGGTCCCTCGGTGCATTATTAAGGCGTAATGTTTGTGCATGCACTAAAGTTCTTTTCTACGAGTTTATATGAAAGCCACAGCGTCGTGCAGCGTTCTAGGGGGTGTCCGCGCGCATATGACACCACCCGCAACGCTGTACGATGAACAGTTTTTGACGACGACGACGGAGTTTTCACAACGACGGCGGAATTACAATATGGAAGTCTGAGAAGGCATACAATTGAAGGTGCATATATCGCCGAACCTGCCGCGGTGGCTCAGTGGATAGGGCGCTCGGCTACTGAGCAAGAGGTCTCGAATTCAAATCGGGCCTCGGTGGCCGCGTTTTGATGGAGGGAAAACGCTAAGGCGTCTGTGTGCTGTGCGATGTCAGTGCACGTTAAAAATCCCCAGGTGGTCGAAAAAACTCCGGAGCCCCCTCCACTACGGCACCTATTTCTTTCTCTCTTCTTTCACTCCCTCCTTTATTCCTTCCCTTACGCGTGGTTCGGGTGTCCACTGAGGTGCTATGCGATTACTGTGCCTTTTAATTTCATAAAAAAAAACAATTTTTCTTATTTCGCTGGTACTAATTCCTGTCGTAAGCTGGCCTCCAACTTGACTAGTACATGTAAGCTGTATGCAACGAGAAAGCGTATAACACCACCCGGAACGCTGTACAACAAACGGTTGCGTCACAATTTTGGTACGAAAATCTGTAAAACTGGCGCCACATAGAGCTCGGCCAGTGGCGAGTATATATGGACACACAGCATGAATATAGCGTGAAGTGGCGGTGCTCGGCTTGCTGTGTGCGTCATGGGGTCGGTTGATGGCGTCACCCTATTTTTCTTGCGCTCTCTGCGGTTTTCTCAACCATGTGCGAGTACGCTCTCCAAAGCCTTCCTAGAAACTAATTTCAATCACACTGCCTCCAGTTTAGACCATCGAATCAGAAATGTGGTCGTGGTTGTAATGGCTTTTATATTAAAATAATAGTAAAAAAGAAGGAAAACATTTTTGCTAGCCCCGGCATCTGCCATCGATACCGAAGCACATGAGCTGGAGCAGCGTAAATAAAGGATAGCAGGCAGAATGGAGAAATGAAATTAAAGAGATGAATGGACAGAAAGAGAGGATAGATGGAGAAGTAATATGTACAAACTATTTACACAATAAGAAATGTGCCCAGGTTGTGCACGTGATTTGTTCATTTTAGAGGAATTAAAACGCACGCGCACAGCACTGTGTTGGCTAAAACTGGAGTGGGGCGTCCAGTTATTAATCGTTCTAGGCAGAACTCGCGGAGCGTTCGGTCACTGCGTGTAACTACCTGACGGAGAACAGACGGGACGTCAAGCCCGTGTGTTCGAGGAATGCACAGAGGCTCACCAAAGTTCGCTCACGAGTGCGCGCACTGCCCAGCGGCCACAATAGCATCTTGATGGAGTCTGGTAGTATGTTCTGCGCCCTATAGGCCGCGAGCATATCGCGACGAGCATTGGCGAACGCGGCACAGTGAAGGAGCAGGTGTTCTAGTGTTTCCGCTGCACCGCATCCATCACACACATCACTCGTCGCGATTCCGTGACGCACCCGTCGTTCCCCGGGCCACACGCAGCCAATGCGCGCGGAGGATCATTGCACGTTGTGACCGTGTAAGTGCGCTCACCTCCTGCGATGCGTGGGTCGGGGTGCTGCTTTCGGAGATGGTCGTGGATGGCCGGGCGCACAACCTCCAGCGCAAGGGGCAGATCGCTGGCAGGTAGTTGGTGTGCAGCGGTCGCGAGGCCGTCAGCTTCTTCGTTGCCAGCGATGCCGAAGTGACCGGACACCCATTGTGCACGCACGGCACATCCTCTCTGCGCGAGGCGCTCGATGCGCGAGCGAATTTCCCGCACTAGTGGGGTACCGCGGCCGTTAGATTGCAGGCGGCTGAGGGCGGCGCGGGAGTCGCACAGCAGAGCACTCCTGGGCGGCGGAGGGCCGAGGGTGAGCAGCAGGTCCAGCCCGAGCCGGATCCCCACCAACTACGTTGTGGTGGAAGAGCCCATAAAGGTTGCGTGTTGCTGGCTGTGCAGTCGCAGGGCGGGGATGGTAGCCGCCGCTGCAAGGGAGGAGCTGTCGCGGGCCACTGAGCCATCGGTGTACACGATGAGGTGGTCCTGGAGCTCCTCGTGTATGACGGCTCTGACCAGCTGCTGCACAGCACAGAGGGGTGTGCTCCGCTTTCCCGCAATACCGACGATCTCTCGCTGTACCTCCGATGCAGCAGGCCAGGGCGCGCAGGAGCCGTAGGGGGGTGGGCCTTGTGTCAATTGCTCATACTCGAGCAGCGTCGCGCCCATTCGTGAGCGCGGGTGCGAGCGCATACGCTGCTGCAGCGAGCCGCCGTCCGTTGCGCGGTGAAGCCGGTCGATGTGATTCAGTGCCCTGCGCGCTGCTTAATGAGCTCAAGTGGCCACGCTCCTGCCTCGGTCAACGTTGCGGCGCAGTGCGAGGATTTGGGCAAGCCTATTCATACGCGCAGGGACTTGCGGTGCTGGAATTCGAGTTTCTTCCAGCACGGCTTGCGCACCGTGACGAGCGGCAGCGCATAGAGCACCGCCCCCAAAGCTGCGGCATTGAATAGCCGCAGCGCGGCTTGCTGGGAGATGCCCTGGCCTCGAACGGTGAGCTTGTGCACGGCGGCGGTAATCCTCTTCATCTGCAGACAGGCCTTGGTCGCCGCGGGGCGGAAGGAAAGGCGCCAGTCGACGTCCAGGCCAAGGTACCGCACCGATTTACGCCAAGGAATTGGAGTCCCGTCCAGTAAATAGTGGCGCAAGGTGCGCGCGCGAGCGCGAAACGCAGGCCATGGCCACCGATTTGTCCGCGCTCAGCGATAGACCAAGGCCGCTCAAGCTGGCATCGATTGCGGTCAGGGCTCCCTGAAGGCACCCCTGCACGCGGAACGCCTCGCCTGGTGTTCCCCGGCACCACAGAGCTATGTCATCTGCATATATGGACATGTACACATGGTGTCAGCCGCTCGTGGGGAGGGAGGCCGGCACCACCGACATGGCCACATTAAACAGAAATGTTGATAAGACTGAGCCCTGCGGCACGCCCATGTCCACCGCGCGAGGCTTGGAGAGCTTACCCCCTACTCGTACGCGCATTGTGCGCCCGCTCAGGAAGCCATGAACGTATCGCAAAAGGTGCCCGCTCACACCGGCCCCCTCAAGCACCGCGAGAATTGGTGCGCGGTGAACGTTGTCAAAAGCGCCCGAGACGTCCAGTAGTAGCAGCAGCGCAACCTGGCCTGCCACCCTGGCATGTTCCAGCGATGTAACAACGTCCGGTATAGAATCAGCCGTGCACCGCATACCACGGAAACCCGTCTGCCGCTCGTCAAACAATTCAGCCTCCGCAGCCTGCTCGTTCAGACGCTGCAACGCCATATGCTCCATGAGCTTACCTGCCGCCGATGTGCATGCCACTGGCCGGTATCCGCTCAGCTAGCGGGAAGCTTCCCGCAGCGGCACAGCGTCAACGTCGACGCTGCCTCGCAGCTCCTCAGAATGACGCTCACACTACGCGCGTTTTCTCGCTGCCGTTGTCTTGGAATGTGGAGACAGGAGGCGCTGAGGGAGGACCCGAACGAGCAGAAAGAGAAGGGGATAGTCACGTGACACTAGAGAAGACTGGAAAGCGCACCCTTTTCTCGCGTCGTCGGTACCGAAAATCGACGAAGACAACTTGAGGTAAGCCTGTGTTATTAGTTTAAAGATGCCATATACCAAGTATGTGACTGGGGTTCTGTTTCTTTTGCTTTAGGAAACACAAGACGACCACGGAGCGCGGTTTGTTGGGTAAAATAAACTTTTTTGGCCTCATAAACGTCTGACGCACAAATGATTCAGTTAGGAAGGAGCAAGAACCAAGCAAGGCGGTTGGGCGCACGCTAACAACCTTGCTTGTTTTAGTTCGTTCTTGGCTGTGCTACAAGTTGCTGCAGCGCAGCACACGCATATGTTCCTGTGAACATATTAGCTCGAACCCAGAGCAAAGGTTTCTCCCTGTTGTTCCCTGCTTTCGAAAAACGAAACAGAAACTATTGCCTGTTTTTCCCGCTGTGTTCGCTGCTGCATTGCTCTGCGCGGGAATTCTAGTCTCGCAATGGCGCCAGCTCGAAGAATGTCGAGCGAGCAAGAGCTTACCTTAATAGAGTTTATGGAGAGCCATCCGATCTTGGCTCGGGCTTCTGCCGATCTAACAAGCTCATACACAGCTGTTGAAAAGCGCGAGCTGTGGAACCAGCTTGCGTCGATACTTAACAACGAGGGGCCGGCCGTCAAGACCACCGACGGTTGGCGGCACCTTTGGCATGTGCTTTGCTGCAGGAAAAGGGCAGAATTGGCGCGCCTAAACCAAGAGGGCAGGTGAGTCCTTCAACGTCATTCTATGGAATGCCACTTGAACACGCCTTGCCGCATCCTATCGTAGGCACACCGTAGGGGGCCTGCTTGGTGGCCGAGGGGGCCGTATTATCACCCTTGCAGGCACGGCCAGTGCCACGGGCGTCGGGTCGTCGTTCTTCGATGGTGAGGCAACTAAGGTGGGTGTGCACTGCAGTAGTAGTAGTTGTGGCGATGGCCGGAGCCCTCCACTACGGCACCTCTTCTTCTTTCACTCCCTCCTTTATCCCTTCCCTTACGGCGCGGTTCATGTGTCCAACGATATATGAGACAGATACTGCGCCATTTCCTTTCGCCAAAAACCAATTATTATTAATTATTATTATTAGCCCCGGCATCTGCAGCCATCAATACTGAAGCAACTGAGCTGGGGAGCGGAAATAAAGAATAGCAGACAGAATGGAGAAATGAAATGAAAGAGGTGAGGGAACAGGAAGAGAGGATAGGGAGAGAGGTAATATACACAAACTATTTACACAATAAGAAAAGTGTACAGGTTGCGTGTGGGATTAGTTCATGATGAGGCAATAAAAACACGCACACAGTACTATGTTGACTACAACTGGAGTGGGGCGTCCAGATGTTTGTAAACCATGATGACGTTATGGGCAATTCAATGTTAAGGCACTCGTGTACGAGTTTATGGCGCTATGGCTTCTTGCAACAGGAGAACCAGCAGCCCATCACCAACGGTCCCCATCAACCCGTTGCCAACGGTCCCCAGCACCACGCCGCCAGTGACCCCGTGAGCACGCCGCAAGTCGCCCCCCATCAGCACGTCACCAGTCTGCCCAGCAGGGTGTCAGTTGGAAGCACAGCAGGGACGAGCAGCTACGTGCGTAACCCCATGTAGGTGAACCCTTTAAAAACATGATGCCTGTGACTTGTGCCTTAAAAGCACTGTTTACTTCATCTGTGATTTAGTTTAGTCTCGGAGTAGGTGCAGGAATGCATAAGCTAGTGGTCGCGCATTATTGATTGCTTCTCTTTTGCTAGTCCTCTTTTCGTTTCATGGCTTGCCACAACCAACCAGCTTCAACTTTTACCCTGTTACAGCAGAGGAGATGAAGGGGGAGCCTCAGCAAGTTGTCGACAAGACACACTGAGCCCCACAGTCGGTGAGTTGTCTTGCCGTTATTCAAGCTGCATACTACCCTTTCTGGCAGCTGCTTGAAAGTAATAGCATTATCCGTTCTGACAGCATTTGCAGCAGTAGCCAAATAAGTGCAGTGATTTTGCACTATCCACAAAACTCTCTCTCTGGCTTTGCCACTCTGTGCAGAATGTTTATTTCTCTTGCAGTGAGGTTGCGATATCTCCTAGTAGTCTAGCAAATGTGCGCATGAAATATGCTACAACAATGCTGCCCGAGATTGCTGTCCTGTATATTTATGTCAAGTCCTCTAATACATTGTACTAAATGATTTGCTTATTCCACCACATGAAGCATGGCGTGATGAGCACATTTTCTTTCCTGACAGCTACACCGATGACCTCGCCGCAGCCCCCACCTCAGCCCCCACTGAAGCCCACACCAGCGCCCCGACTGCAGCCCTCATCACAAGCCACGCCTAGCCTTCTTGGCAAACGACGGCGAGACGATGAGGCCGATGAGGTCCTGTGCCAGACGCTATACGAATCACGGCGTTTGGCGGACCTTACCGAGGCCCGGAACCGCCAGGACGCTGCGTTTCAGCAGAGCATGCTGGAGGTGTGTATTCACTGCGCACACTGCACTTTTCACAGTAGAAACTGTCACCTTAAACATAAATATCAGTGCTCTCTCTTGAGCACCTCTACTTCTGTTTTGACGCCTCTTGTTGGGCGTGGTTGGGACAGCTGAGTTTATGAAAGTGACACGAGTCTTCTGCACCCATACTTTGTCCAAAATATCTCAGCACCTGACCTTTTACACAAAACTTAAGCAAGACCTCAACATTGATTGACAGTAATAATTTGTAATTGGGGCTGTTTTACATGCAGGGCATGCATGATGTGGCAGCTGCTGTGGGGGCTTCAAATGGGCAGCAAGAGCTGCTCATCCAGAACGTCAACATACTGACGCTGATCCTGCAAAAGCAGCTTGACCCACGTGCACCGCATTGAATTGTTCATTTTTATTTTCGTGTTTCTATATTTATGAAAGAAGAGCTTCATATGTTTATATTTATTCAAGAACATTTTTTACTTCTCTGCCAGGTGCAGACTCATTGAAATATTTTTAGTTTGCATTTTAAAATTTCAGTTTTATGTGTTTATTTTTACTTACATTGTTTGCTTCTCAGACAGTTGCAGGGAGGTACCATTTTTGTTTGTGTTTTTGAAGTGCTGGTTTATGCTTGTTTTTATTTATATTGTTTGCTTCTCTGTCAGGCTTCTGTTTTTCTATTATTCAAGATCATCTCTGCCATGTGCCATGGCATCATTATTTTATTTCTTGTAAGCTCTGCAGGCCGGGGTGCTTCACACTATTTATTTTCATCCAATTATGTAATTTAAGCTCTGCCAGGTGTGGAAGCCTCCTATACTCTTTTATTTTCCATTCCTTTCAAATGTTTACCTGCAGCTGTGGCAGGAGCACAAGGTGCCATTTCTAGTGCTTGTTTTCTTTCATTGCAATATGTGGGCAAGTGCAATATGTGAGGCAAAGTTGTTCTAAAATGACTGTAGTTATGATGGGCATCATAATATGGGGCTTCTGGATAAATTTTGAACGCTTTGTTTTTGTGCCTATTAAGTTTTTTTGCATGTTCCTGAGTCGTTTTTTTTTCGCATTACTTTTCCTGATTTTCCGTACAGTGTCCATTGTGTGCATTGTAACATGTTCTATCCTCAATAGACACGAGGAAAAATGAGGCTTGCCAGCATTCGTCCAAAGTCACTTCAGAACTAGTGTTGAATGCAGGCAAAAAAATTTGGGGGACGCTTGAGCTCCGCCTTTAAAGGTATGATGTAACAATGTTAATGGCTCTCGTTTGTGGGTCCCTTTACAACTTCAAACGCAGCCATGTTGGCATCATCGTCTGTGATACTCGTGTGTCTTGTACACGTAACATGGTTTTTTAGTCCAGTAAAATCTACGAAGAGGAATGTCTTGTGTAGCACTTGCTGTGCATTCCACCAGTTATGTAATGTGTTTCAGCAAAGTGCAAACCAGGGCTGCATCAGGCCTACAAGTATGCACAACATGCCAAACCTGTGATTACTAGCATTCAAGCTGACAGTCAAGATGAAGCTTCTTTTTTAAGGGCAAACAGCGCGTAAGACTTAGACGGAAAGCAAAGAAAACATAGGACGAGCGTTCATCCTGTGTTTCCTCTGCTTTCCGGCTATGTCTTTCGCACTGTTCGCCTTAAAAATGTACAGCCAACTCGCCCGTTTGGCCACAGTGTAAGATACAACTGTTCTAGTGCAATCTCTGCGCAGCACTCGACAAGGCATATGCAAATCACTGTTGGTGCTGCATGCTTTTGTTTCCCTGCTGAGTGTTACAGTTGGGAAACTAGTATGAACAGCTGTGGCGAAAAAAATTATTGTGACCAATGAATAAACGTGATGCAAAAACAAACGCTTTACTGGTGCCTAGCAGTCTCCACACCACACTTTTTCCTCGTGCACATTCATCAAACACATAGTGACCACAAGCAACTGTTTGCCTAAATGGGCAGGTCCACGTAAGCAACGGCGAAAGACTGTGTACAAGGATGCATTTCACTTGTTGGACGAGCTTTTTCGGCGTGTATTTCGACTTGAGAAGGAGAAGGTGCAGTAGCTGTGCGGCAAGCTTGCTGATGCACTGAAAGGCATACTGGTGACCACTGCCGGTGGAGCAGCAGTTGGTGTGCGCACTTCATATCTTGCCACTGGAGGCTTTCAAGCACATGTAAGAAAAAGTAATTTACAAATGCTGCAATGTGGCTACCAGTGGCCAAGGGCATCATATCACACAGGGGCTCACGCACTAACACAGGGCAATGGCACTGCCCGTAGCAAGAGTGGCTGCGACAACTCGCCACGCCAGCACGGCGAGTCATTGCAGCCACAGCTGCCAGATGGTCTAGGGCTTACTGCCGGTGGTGCTGCTGTTGCCGCTGCTGCTGTCGCCGCACCATCTGCAGGTGTGCTTGCCTCTGCGAACGGGTTGTGCCAAAGAGGCCAATGATACGGTCTCGCATGGCTCTACCACGCAGGTAGGTCATGCGGGATCCTGTCCCCGCCAAGTACCCGGCAAGCAGAGGTGGTCCATTGTTGTCAGGGTCATCAGTAGTGTCGTCTTCGTCTGCAGCCAGGGCTTCTTCAAGACAGATGTTGTGCAACGCAGCACACGCTGCAATGATGACCACCGCCCGCTCCGGCTCGTAGTGGAGTGTCCGGTACCTTTGAAGGCACCGGAAGCGGCTTTTGAGAACACCAATGCAGCGTTCCACAACACATCGCATTGAGGCGTGTGCTGCGTTGTACTGCCCTTCTGCAGTGTTTGCACCAGGATGCCCTGACACTGGTGTGAGCAGCCACGGCTCCAGTGGATATCCACTGTATCCTGCACGACCAAAATTTGCAGTGAAGTGTGTTGTTGCCTATGTAATAAATGATTCATATCAAGCAGCTCAAAGCCAGTATGCTGAACCAGAATTCATAGGCATGCAGAAGATTCATCACTAAGGAGTATCTCTGTAAGCACAGCCTTCTAGTTTAATGATGTACTGTGATATCCTAGACGACAATAACGATGTGCACACCTCTTCTGCCTTGGTGTTTTACGCTTGAAGTACGATTCACTTTATAACAATGTTTCTTGTGCCTCTGCACCACCAGTAACAGTAAATACAAAAAAATAAATACGATGCATCATACTGTTGCATGTCATCCATGTTATAACCCGCCTCATTTAGGTATGAGCCACTGCTGTAGCTTAATACGTGCTGTCGAAGTGGCCCGATGATCAATAGGCTGCTTACCCAGAAGAAACTCTCCATCCTCCAGCAGCCCGTGCTCCACCTTCCGACGCAGCCATGAGTAGCGCCAAGAAAGGGCATCGTGACAAGACCCCGGGCAGCGAGGGTCGACCGCAAGGATGTTCATGTCTGCGTCGCAGATCTGCGAGAAACACAGGCAGACAATCTTGTACTGTACGTGAACTTCCACTGTCGAGGTCGCGGCTTTCGAACCCATGCGGTCAGAAAGCCAGTCTACTCACGATCATGGAGTTCATCGCGTAGTATCCTTTGCGGCTCCAGAATGCTGCCCGGTTTGCTGGGTCTCCCCGCGGCGCTTTTATGGCAATCAGCGTGCCGGCGACGCAGCCGACGACGCCGGGGATGGTGCCGCGGGGAAGGAAGGTCGCCTTCGCTGCCGCTTTTTCCTCGGGGTGCGCCGGGAAACGCACCCACCCCTTCTGTGCGCCGACTTTGCAGATGGCCTCAGCCACACGCCGCATGCACTTGCTCACCGTCGGTTGTGCGAGGCCGACGGTCTGCTCGTTGCCGACGCACACTTGAAAGCCCCCGGAGGCAAAAAAACGGAGAGCGCACAGCACCTGCCGCCGCACCGACAAAGCACTCGTCCGTACGCCTCGCAGTTCGTCTGCAAGTTCGCCGCACAACCACTCCACTTTCTCCTTATCGAGTCGAAATAACCGACGGAACAGCTCGTCCGGCAAGTCATACGCGTCCTCGTACACCGTCCTTCGTCGTTGCTGGCGCCGACGTTGCCGCCTCCGCCACCAATAAACAGCAGACGCCGCCGCCGCCATTTTCCCTCTAAAACTCTGTAGACCGACTCTTCGCGGTCGCAAAAAAGTCTAAAACCGCGGGCATAATTAGGTGTTCAACGTCATGCGTTTTTTCTTGTCCGTGACGCCATTGCAGCTTCCCGTGACGCAACTTTTCAAAATGGCGCCGGCGACCAATAGGAGCGGGCATTTTAGAGCGCTCTCAATTGTAGAGCGGTCGGAGAGAGTTCCGTAATCCGGGCCCTGGGCAAGCCCTGGGCGTCAGATGTCGCCGCCGCCGAGCCGATGAGGGTGTGCTGGACGTCCTGCCGCACGTGTATCGCGCACCTTGACTTCCCGGGGCGATGAGATGTGTCACAGCAGGGCACTGCGGCACAGGCGAGTTCATCGCACGTGGTGGCTGAGTGGTAGCCAATGTAGTCAGGTAGCTGCATCTGGGGCTCCCCGTCATGTGAACGTACGTACGTCGCCTGCAGCGCGATAACTTACGGCGAATCCTGTGCGATGCGAACTCGCATTTCGGCGTACCGCGCCGCAAGTGAGCGCACGTTCCACTGCAGGATGGATGGTATGCGGGAGGGAGTCCGGCGGCTAGCCATCATGCTGGCTTATCTGTGCGGGAGCACCCGCTGCTTCTAAGCAAGCCTGGTGTCCATCGATGCCCTCCGGGAAAAGTGCGCTGAGGGCGCGCATCGCCAGCTTTAGGCGCGCGATCTCCGCGTCCCGTGCGTCAGGGGGCTGGCCATGAGAAGCGGCCGCAGGCTCGGGCCGCGCTGTACGGGACGCCGGGCAACCGGATCGCCGCTGCCGCTGGCGGCGCTGCTGTTGCTTCGGTGACTGCTGATGCTGGGGTGCTCCCTTGATCGCCTGCACATAAGAAAGCGCGCGCGGCGTCTGCTGATGTTGCTGGGCTGGGGTCGCTGTTTCAGTCTGGACGACGGCTCGGGCAACCCGCCTGGACATCGGTGCCATGGATGTGGCCATTAAAGTGGCCACGTGACGCTCTCGCTGCCAGTGCGGGCACGCTGGGTCAATGGCTGCGTGCCGCCCCCGCAGTTAATGTAGCGGGTCTTGCTCGCGCAGGTACCAGGCTCGTGCGGCCCGCCGCAGCGCGTGCATCGGGCAGGAGCACGACACACCTCAGTGGCACGCCCCAGGCTGGAGCGGCCGGGGACGGCAGGGGGGACCGCGAGCCTGCGCTTGAATATGGTGATGAACGCCGATGGTGGCGGCGCCGCAAAACGGATAGCCAGTGTGCTGCCCGACAGAGACGCCGGCCGACATCATCGGCACCGCTGACTCTGCCCCCGCTATCAGCTCCTCTGCCGTCCTGCGCCCGTCCACACCGAAGACCAGGCCGGAACTTTGGTTCCGAGAAGGAGGCTTCTTGGCGCAGACCGGCACGCCGCGGATGACGGCTGTGGCTAGCAGGGCCTGGAGAGGATCGCTGTTCCTCGCATCCACTACCACCATATTCCGCCGCATGTTTACCCGGACGGCGAGGACGCCCGGGCGGGATCCGATCTCCTCGGCCAACTCCCAGCCCTGTTCCCTGGTGAACGCGGTGCCCCGGTTCGCCGGCCGAAACAGCACCGTCCCCACCAGGCTGGACGGGACCTTCGCGGCAGCCGCGGCTCGCTCCAGGGCAGCTCTCCGACGCCGCTGCGCCTTGGTAGTGATGGTGCGCCACGGTACCAGGCTGGCCCCAGCATCACCGTCGCCGCTGTCTGCGGCGCATTGCTGCGGCGCGCCGCGGAGTTGGGCGCGCTCGCTGCCAGTAGACGAAGCCCCAGCCGCAGCCTGGTCTCGTGCGGTGGGATTTGGCGAGGTAGCACCCGGTTTTCTTCCGGACGCCGTCGCCCCAGCAGCAACAGCAGCAGCATCAGCAGCAGGCTGGAGGTGGGCTCCATGAGGCTCGTGCTGGGCAGGCCTCGCTCCTTCGAGTGTGGAGGGAGAGGGGACAGTGACGATGGGAGGGCTCTGGCTTCCTGCTTGGCCATCGCGATGTTCCTGTTGGTTTCCGCGTTCCTCTCCTCCCCGGACCCCGTTGAGCGTCGCCGTTTCTTGAGAACAGACTCGTCCATCGGGGTGCACATGCTCTACTCGGCTGCAGGTGTCCGCGGTGAGCCCACAGCAGCAGCATCAGGGGGAAAGGGCATCACAGCCTGTTCTCCAGGAGTAGCAAAGGCGGCAGAAAGCGCAGGGGTGGCCAGAAATGGCGGGGAGGGAGCCGCCATAGAGTCCTGCGTCTGGTGAGCAAGCGCCATGGCGTCCCTCAAGGCTAGAACGCGTGGGTCCGCCGGCGACACGTCCAAGGTCCCGATGACGGACTCGAGGTTCTCCGAGGTGGTGATGAGCGCCGCCGTCAGGCACCTCACCGTGTCCCGCAGATCAGCGATCTCGGCCTGCATTCGCCGAATGGGGCTGGACGACCTTGCTCTGGATGGCATTCGTCTCCGTGATCATGAGCGTGAGCGGCCTGCCCTGCGTTGCTCATTGTCACCGCCGAACACAGGCCGTCGCTCGTTCACGGTGTCTGTGGCCTCCATGGGGAGACCCCGCAGCACCGCGAAGCCTTAGGCCCAGCGTCCGAAGGAGCGGAGAACTAAATAACACGTCCGCTCACTTCGAGCGCCCGCAGAAGAATCCTCTCAGAAATGTGGTTTATCCAGATTCAGACGCAGTTTTTCGCAGAATGAAATAAATTGAGAATATACAACGTGCTGTCGTCGGCGCTAATCTACTAACTGAGGTCGTCATCCTGGTTGGTCACACACTGGACATTACATCACTGCGCACGGTCCCATCGCAGCAAAAGTGCCCTCGGAAACCCCGCACGCCTTCACAAATTCGGCGACTGCTGTGTTAATCAGCTGCGACACATGCAGCTTCAACTAGGGTGTAAGGCGGCGATAAATGAAGTCTCTTTGTTGCGAACAGTTTTCACCATTGCTCCTGGCAAACGTTATTACGGTTGTCTCTACTTCAGATGAGTCTGCCCTTGCCAGATGGCAGATAAGATGACGCATTTGTAATAGTCTTGCGCTCATAAGCTACTGTCCTCTACTCCAAGTAGCGAACATTATTACAAGCATAATCACGAACGCTGAGGGTTAGTTGACCGGGAACAAAGATTTCTTGTCCGGTTTTCGAAATGAAAATTTTCGACCAGTTTCCGCACGTTGCAACATCAAAAGAATTGTGGATAAAACTTAATGAAGAGTATATTAATCTACGGACCACTTATGACGTCGCCATGCTAACTAACTTAAGGGACGAAATGCAGCACATGATCGAGGACCTAAACCTGCAAAGCAGAACGGTGGGTCTAAGAATTAGTATGCATAACACTAAAGTAATGTTCAACAGCTTAGGAGGGGATCAGCAGTTTACGACAGGCAAGGAAGCGCTGGAAGTGGTAGGGGAATTCGTCTCCTCAGGGCAGGCAGTGATCGCAGATCCGGATCAGGATGAGGAGAGCGAAATAACTACGAGAATGAGGTGGAGTGCATTTCGAAGACACTGTCAGGTGATGAATAGCAGTTTACCAGCATCCCCCAAGGGGAAAGTATACATGGCTGCTAGCGCAGCGGTGGTCTAGTGATTGGAGCACACACCTCGCATGCGGGAGATATGGGTTTCAATCTCCAGTGCCGCCGGGTACCCTCCGGCGTTACAATGGGTACAAGCTTTCCACTGGCCTGTCGGTTGGCTCATCTGCAGGGCGAAATGCTTGGGGGAATGTATCTTTAACCTAAAACTTGTGTAATGAAAACTACCTCCTGCCATGGAGCTCTTTGGCCAAAGCTGCCCTTGCCCCATAAAAAATTCATCATCATCATAAACAGCTGCATCTGGCAAACGAAAACGGTTGAGCTTAGAGGACAACAAAGTGTCTGGAACGAATTTTTTGTAGTGCACCAAAGAACAATAAAGAACCAAAGAACCCGAGCTATCGAACAAAAATGATTTGTTTAACGTTGCGAGACAGGAAGACAACAGAGTGGGTCAATGATGATGAAACGGGCATGGGCAGGACCTGTAATGCCAAGGCAAGGATAACCGATGATCGTTAAGTGTAACGGTGTGGACTGCAAGAGACGGCAAGCGTAGCAAGGGTGATAGAAATTCAGGTGTGCGGCTGAAATGAGGAAGTGTGCAGGGATAAGATGGACACAGCTGACACAGTACAGGGTAAAGTGGAGGGATTCAAAGGGGGTGGGGGGGCTTTGTCCTGCAATGAACGTAGTTAGGCTGCTGATGATCGTGAAGTAATGGAGAGAGAGATAGCACACTTTTATCACCAACTCATGGTTAACGACTCAATATTAGTTAACCAGCCTATACAAGGTAGCATGTCTTAGCTGTATTCTGATCAGCTACACCGCTCGCAGTGTTCTGCAGAAAAAAACAACTCTTCTAACTTAAAAACATATTTTTAAAAATTGTGGAAAATGTTAGGTGAGACACCCGGTATAGCAAAGATAATGGCGTTAATTTAAAAAAAAACAGCGTTAAATTATAAAAATTTCCCGCACTTCGCACTTCTTTTCGAGCACCTTTACTTTGACCTAATAGCCACCGACGCAATGAAGTGCGTTTTCGGAGTGCATTTACGGGACGGCCTTTGTATATCCCATTACTGAAGGTACTGGTGTTTACCTTCTTCCGGAGAAGGTGCAGGTCATTCGAAATTTTACCGGCCATCATCACGAGGCCAAGTAGAGAAACTGCAGTATATGATGTATCATCATAATGATCAGCCTGACTACGCACACTGCAGGGCGAAGGCCTTACCCGTATCTTTCTATATCGCTCCCCGGTTTGAGCATGAGCGTGTCCGCCTGGCTGCAACGCTTCGCCCCTTAGATTCTCGTTCTCTTACAGAAGCCAAGATTCTGGGCCCTTGGACTAAGCCTTGCTCTCGGAGGACAGCCGTGGAGGTGCTCTTGAAGTTCTTGAAGGATTCAGGATTCCGTTCAAGGTTGTGAACTTTCAGTGTGTTCACTGTGTACCCTGTTAGTGATAGCCTACGGACACGTGAAAATGTCATCTCCGTTTAATTTCTCCCCTTTCTATCTCTCCATCCGTTCCCCTTCCCACATGTAGGGTAGCTCACTGAGCATCGGTTAGTTTTAACCTCCCTAACTTTCCGTTCATTTTTCTCTCTCTCTTCAATTAGCCCTCTCAGCCAGCGGCCACCACCCTATCCCCGCAAACTTCACCTCATCCGCCCACCCAGGGACGCCGCAAGTATATTTTCAGTGGGGGAAGGGGGGGGGGGGGGGGCTCGAACAAGTTTCTTTTTACTTGTTTTTTTGTTTATGTACCTAGGTTTTTCAGGTATTACAATCCAAGTTTGGCTCGAGAGAGAACAATTAACTGCGTGAAATAAATTGTTTTCCTTAGGAAGTGTCTCTTTTATCGCTAGATGGTGCATATTATATCAAGTTTCAAGTTTATTTTATTTACATCATAGATGTGGGTAGGTCCGGGTAAAAAGTGATCGCAGATCGCTTGAGGGACCCCCGGACCCGCCTTTACATGGTATACAGCAGGAAATATGAGTACTATGTAAGAGATTGCAAACATCGGAAGATCAGCCAACACTACAGACAAAACTTTTTACACAGACGCAGATATACATTTCATACAAAATATTTTTTACACCAATATATATATATATATATGAAGGGAGCCAACAGTCACCGAAACCAAGGTGCATAGGGGAACGTTAATTAATTTTTATTATGTGTTATGCTTATCAGTGGCATAATAATACTTAGATTAATAAATCGCTTAAAGAAAATTACTTATAAAGCAGCAGAAAAAACAACCATGCTGCCGGTGGGATCCGAACCCACGACCTCCGAATATCACGTCCGGTGCTCTTACCAACTGAGCTACGGCGACGGCTGTCCAATCTGCTTTATAAGTAATTTTCTTTTAGCGATTTATTAATCTAAGTATTATTATCCCACTGATAAGCATAACACATAATAAAAATTAATTAACGTTCCCCTATGCACCTTGGTTTCGGTGACTGTTGGCTCCCTTCATAAATTTGTCAAACGGACCCCTCATTTCATTTAACTTGTCTGCTAATAGCTTAACGAGGGTCTCGGTTCTGGCAGTCTTGATGCCATAGGTAGCATAAGAGGGCTCTCGCACGGTTTTCGCCCTCGCCGTTAGATGACGTTCTACGTCACGCTCGCGGTATTACAGGACGTGCTACGTCCGCCGCTATGGTCGAGGGAGGCGCTGGTGAACACTCTCAAGGCTCGCTTACACCCAGTAAACATAAATACCCACGAGAACAGCAGATTGGACAGCCGTCGCCGTAGCTCATTGGTAAGAGCACCGGACGCGATATTCGGAGGTCGTGGGTTCGGATCCCACCGGCGGCATGGTTGTTTTTTCTGCTGCTTTATAAGTAATTTTCTTTAAGCGATTTATTAATCTAAGTATTATTATCCCACTGATAAGCATAACACATAATAAAAATTAATTAACGTTCCCCTATGCACCTTGGTTTCGGTGACTGTTGGCTCCCTTCATAAATTTGTCAAACGGGCCCCTCATTTCATTTAACTTGTCTGCTAATATATATATATAGAGTACACTGAAACAGCGTTTTATTGCTTACGTAAAGATGGCTCTAATTTCACGCAAGCTGCTTTTTGTAATATCGATATTCATCGACTAATTGGTTTAATAATTGTGTCATATCGTAACGTAACATTTGATTCCCATAGTTGGTGCGGCAAAAAGGAATAAGCCATTTTTCGGTATTGCGCAGGGTATAAGCCGGTACAGTTTGAGTGAGGAAAGTCATGTCTAGAAACCCTCGATTATTATATTGTAGAGATTTTTTGTATCTGGTTGCTAAGCGATATTGGTATAAGCTATGAACTGGCATAATCCGGTAGTGTAAAAATAAGTGATCGGTAGGGGCGTGGTAATCAACATTGGCAATATAACGGACAGCTTTCTTTTGCAGCATGTAAATTGTATGGATATTTGTTTCTGTTGTAGTGCCCCACACCAAAAATCAGTAGTTTAAATGAGACAAAAAATGGCATTATATAACTTTAACTTGACTGAGACAGGAAGGAAGTATCGGAATTTAGCGAGAATACCAACACACCGTGACAGATGAGCGACGACAGAATCAACTTGGGCGTTCCAGTTCATGTGATTGTGGAAAAAACATTCCTAGTGTTTTAATCATGTCTTTTAATTCTACGTTGGTGCTCCCAAGCTTTATGTCTAAGTTCTGAATAATTGCTGATTGCCTTGCATGAAAAAGTACGGCTTTAGTTTTTTTCAGTATTTAAAAGTAGTACAAGGATTAACAAGAAAAAAAATACAAAATAAACTTTTAGTGCGCAGATATACGCCTAACAGACTTTAGGCAGGAAATGCAAGGAAATGGGCTTTGCTTCCGTCACTGCAGGAGTGGGCTACTTCATACAGGGACTCTGCTCATACTAAACTTTCTTAGAATTTTCTGCTGAACAAATTACTGACCCTGCACCGTCGCGCCAACTTCCTCCCTTCACCCCTCCTTACCCCGAACAATGAACAGCCGAAAAGCCCACCAACCACTTCGCGACGACAAATACCGGTCTCCCCCTTTCCGTGCCCCACGCTGAGTGACAAATCCGACTCACAAAGACGACGTTGATTGGGACTCCCGGAAAACTTCCCTTCGCATACGTTAATGGACTTTGCCACTTTTTAAAAAAGGAAAAGCGAAGCCAGTTCCCTGCTTCTGCTGCTATTCAAAATTGGTACCTGCGACAGCGTTTTTATTGTTAAAATTGCCGTTCTATGAAAACAAACAAAGGTGAGGGCTAGCCCTCTATCTCATGCCTGTTCCAGAGACTTGGGGACGTCTTCAACGTGCAGTTCCCTACTGGTACACCATGGGAACGCGGAGGTCGTAAGTTAGGTTACAGGAAAGAAATGTAAACAAGGTACAAATTAAGGTAGGGGAGGGGCTGAGCCCCCTCATGAAAATACTTGGGAGGCCCTGGCCCCCCCTGCCACCCCCCCCCCCCCCCCCGTTCTTTCTCCCGCACCCTGCTACGCCTGCTTTCTCTTGAAATCCAGCCCGTTACTCTTAAGGGCCAACGGTTATCTTGCCTTCGCATTACATACCCTGCCCAAGCCCATTCCTTTCTCTTGATTTCGACTAGGATGCCATTAACCCGCGTTTGTTCCCTGACCCACTCTGCCCTCTTCCTGTCATTTTCCTTTCCATAGCTCGCTGCGTTGTCCTTAACTTAAGCTGAACCTTTTCGTTAGCTTCCACGTTTCTGCCCCGTAGGTGAGTACTGGTAACATGCAGCTTTTGCATACTTTTCTCTTCAGGGATATTGGTAAACTGCCATTTATGATCGGAGAGAGCCTGCCATATGCGCTGCACTCCATTATTTATCTCCTAGTTATTTCTCACTCATGATCCGAATCAGCGGTCATTACCTACCCTAAGCAGACGTGTGGAGGTAGAACCACGTTTATTGGACGTCCCGGTAGTCGCGGCTGGTGAGCCGGCGGAGCGGGTTGTTGACGTGGCTGGCTGGGCTGGTTGATGAGAGCGTTCTCTGATGCGCGAGGCAGATCTTCAACAGCGCCGCTGGCGATGCCAGCGCCGCTACAGATGCTCACCCCCTAGCGCGATGCGCGATAAAAGAGATAAAAACAGTATGTAAAAGTTTGTACAGGTTCTCCAGTCCAGGACACAGCTTCGTGAAGGCCGGGTCAGAGCTGGAGAAAGCTGTCGGGCGGAAGAAAAGAGCTCTGGCGGTCGAGCCTGGCTGCCTCCCAAAGGGCGAGGGGAGCCAAAAGATGAGGATGACGGAAGCACAAGGCGGGAAAAGTAATCGAGGAATGGGAGGCGAGCTGAGCGTTCTTCAGTCGGACAGCCTACGGGTGGGCCGGCGGTTGGGGGCAGTTTTGCGCTGGCTCAGTTGATGCGGACGAAGATATGGCGTGGGGAAGACTTAGAACTGGAGCCGATGCCTCGGCCATGGGCAATGGCGAAACAACGGCGGACGGCACTGAGCGTGAGGTCTGCGGCGTGAGGCACGTGCTGCCTTGTTAGGTAGTCGTCGAAACGGGCGACGGGGTGTACCGGATGGCTGCAAAAGTGAGCTCACTGTGGCGTTGGGACCGGTTGTTGGGGGCACAAGAAGCAAATCCGGGAAGTATTTGTAGGAATGGGAAGGATACGATAGGGCCGAGTCCATAGAAGGTGTTGGACGGGGCACGTTGCAATGCATCGCAAGCATGCCACCGCCTGCTGAGGCTGTCTCGTCTGTCGCGGAGGCACATGCACTGGAAAAGGCGCCAGGTGGGCAGGTATGTGCGGCAGGCGTTTCAGGTGGCGCGTTAGGCGCGACAAGGCCCTGGGGAGGCGTCCATGCGTGCCGCGCGACAGGAAGGGCAGTTGAGCTCACTGTGGTGGGGCTTGAGGTAGCAGGCGAACTTGGGACAAGAAGCGAATTGAGGCCCGGGTCGAGCGAGGGTGCTGCCGGTGATGGCCCAAGGGCAGGCGCCACAGCTGGGAAGCAGGGCTGGCTAGGAAGCATCCAGGGTCGGGACTCGCAGGTGGATGGCCGTCCGTAGGGGCCGTTGGAGCAATCTTGGGAGAGACAGGGGTGTAGTACGAGACAGCTGGGTGTGAAGGTGGGCAAGAGACCAACGCGTGGTCACGTGGCACTTGCCGAACCGTGGATGAGGGCTCATTCGGTGGCGGCGACAGTGGAGAGACCGGTGTCTGGAGGGGCGCCGACGGAGGAGCGGTCAGGGGAAAGCCGAAGCAGCTCGGGTAGGGAATGCGGTCAGGGGTAGTGGGTCCAGTGGCGCCGCAGTGGAGTCGGGAACAGGAGCGTAGAGAGTCGGTGGGAGCTCCAAGCCAAAATACGCCGTCAGGAACTTCTTGAAATCGGCGTATATGTCGGCGCCGGGAGGCGGCAACCGCACTGTGCCAGGGGACCGGGTGGTAGTTGGCGGCTGGCGTGCTGATAGCGCAGCAGCTGGCTGGACACGTTGTTGATATGGAAGTGCGAGTCCAGCAGCGCCAGCCACAAAACGTGGTCCCTGGCATAAAACGCGGGCAGGCCGGGCAGCCTAGGAAGGAAGGGGTGCTGATAGGACTGAAGGAGCTCACCGGATGCGGTGTTAGGCGCGTACATGGCGATGCAAAGCTGCCGAAAGCCTGGTGCGAACAGGGAGCGTACAGCGGCAAGGCCAAGTGGAGGGACAGGACGGGCAGAAGCGCTAAGCCAGTGGGAGCGGCGTTGCGTGCGTCGGAGCGGTCGTCCGGTGTCACCAGATGTGGTGGAAAGTCCACATTTATTTGGACATCCCGGTAGCCGCGGCTGGTGATCCGGCGGAGCGGGTTGTTGACGTGGCTGGCTGTGCTGGTTGATGAGAGCGTTCTCTGATGCGCGAGGCAGATCTTCTTCATCAGCGCCGCTGGCGATGCCAGCGCCGCTACAGACGTAATACCTTACTACTTTCAGCACCTCGCTACCAATTGTGGACTGCTGTTGACTTGCGAGACTGTTGAAAATTAGTTTGGTTTTCTGCTTGTTAATATTTAGACCCATCGTTCCGCTCTGCCTGTCGAACTCATTGATCAGGCTTTGTAGTTCATATCCTGAGCGTCTCAGCGAATCGCAAATTACTAAGGCATTCTCCATTAACTCAAATAGGAACTGTTTCCAATCAAAGCCTCTAAATACATCCTATAAACAGGTGGTGAATAGCATTGGAGAGATCGTGTCTTCCCGCCTGACACCTTTCGTTATTGAACTTTTATTGCTGACTTTATGGAGGACTATGGCAGCTGTGCAGTAGCTCTGGGCATCTTCCAGTATTTTTACATAAGGCTCTTCTATGCCCTGATTCCTCAATGCCTACATGGCTGCTGAGGTTAAGACTTAGTGAAATGCTTTCTCATAATATATGAAGGCTATATATGGGGGTTGGTTATAATCTACACCTTTCTCTATCACCTGATTGATAGTGTGAATATGGTTTATTGTCGAGCATCTTTTACGAAAACCGACCTCATCATTTGGTTGATTGAAGTATAATGGTATGCTGACTGTTGTATTACCTTAGTAAATAGCTTGAAGGCAACGGACAGTAAGCTGTGTGGCCTGTAGTTTTTCAAGCCCTTGACGTGTCCTTTGTTATTGATTGAGATGATGTTAGCGTTTTTTCAAGTTCCTGGTACGGTCGAGGGCATAAGGCACTGCTTATACAAGGTGACTAGTTTTTCTAGCACAATCTCCCCTCCTTCCTTTAGCTGATCAGCGGTTACCTGATCCTCACGAGCTGCTTTCCCACTTTACATTGCCCCTTAGGCTTCATTTACATCCGCTTCCGTTCCTTGCGGGATTTCCCATTGCTGTGTAATACTGCCTATCTCATTTACGTCCTTCTTACAATGGCTACTGCATAGACTTGTGTAGAACTCTTCGGCTATTTTCGCTATCTTATCGGTTCCCCCCATAGCCTGTGTCGCCTTGAAACGTTAAACTCCCATAAACCATGAACCACCACTATCTTATTGATATTACTAATGAAATTGCTTTGTTTTTTTTTTCACTTAAAAAATTTCATTCTCTCTCGTCATCGACAGTAGGGAAAAGCATGTAATACATAACAGGAAAGGCGCAAAAACACATTATAGGATGTCTCGTGGATGGTGGTAGCTGCATCCGGATACTGGTCAAGCTGTGCCTGCTCTGGAGAGAAAGGAATAAAAAGAGAGTAAGCTGTCTTCTTCCTTTTCTAAAAGGGAGTGCACGAGAGGCGAGCTGAGTTCTTTTTTACTCCCATATTGGCGTATTCGTGCTCAGGGTGTAAATAGTTGCTGGCCCTGCCACCGCTTTCGCCTACGTCTATAATTCGAGTTCGACAGCACGCGCTTCTTTTGGCGACATTCGCGGGTGGAGGAGCCAGCCGTCTTTATTAGCCGTTGCTCTTCCGGCTGGACAGTGCAGTCGGTGTCCTTGGTCGTTTTTGATGCTTTACAGGCCGCGCCTCGTCCGACCGCTTTTCTTTTTCTTGGTGGGCACCGCGCTCCACGCCTCCCGCTGCTTTTTTTGGCCTAATGCACCATAGCTCGCCAGCTGTTTTCGGCCTTGGCGACGCGAGAACCGCCAGGCGACATGCCTGCGCCAACTAGATCGCTCTCCACTGCTACGGCAGCACGCAATTTCCGAGAGCTAGTTGATGTTTAAAACAAAGAACGACAAAAATGACATTTTCATACTTTTTTCGATTTAAAAAAAAATATTTACTCCGTGTAAAGCTGCATGCTCCGAATGATATCGAAAGACAGGATCTGTGTAAATGTCAATGAAAAAAAGTTTAGACAACTATTGCCGCAACCAACGCCTGCTATCAGCGTCCAGACCTTGGAGTTTGCTGCCAGAACGTACTAGATTCGCTTTCGTCATTATCTTCGACATGCCTGTAGTCTCTGGCTCATTATTTCTGCGATTTCTCTGTCCATATCACATGTCAGTCAAATGTTCTACCCCTGCAATAAGGTTAAGAATAGAATGGTGATAGGTTGCTGTCCCGAACGCCGCTGACCGGTTCTAGGAACACTCCTCACTCTCACAGGAGGAAGCTAGGAGGTGCAGCTTGATTTGTTTGGAACTTACAGTACAATGGAATCATCAATGGCAAGCTATTCTTCCTATGATATGTCGTTCTTTGGGAAGCACATACGACGCAACTAGCCACTTCGAGTTGGTACTCGAAAGTTCAAAACAAGCTCATGTAGTCAGAAGTACCACGTGGTGGGAAGTGAATGGATGCGGCAACGGCGCAGCAAGTTCGCACAAATTTCGCTTAGAAGCTTCGAATGATATTAGGCGAAGATGATTTTTTTATGGCGCGAGGTTATCTGTGGCCAAAGAGCGCCATGGCACAAGGTTTTTTCTTTTACTGAGGTTCGATTCGAGGTTCCATTTCGTAAGCATTTCACCTTAAAGAAGCAAAGCACCAGGAAGGAGAAAGCTTGCACCCATTTTATCACCGATGGGTGCCCGGCGGCACTGGGGATCGAACCCTGCGCCTCCCGCATGCGAGGCGGATGCTCAAACGACTAGGCCACCGCTGCGGTAAAAGATGATATAAGAAACCGCCCGTGGCTCACTATAGGGCAGTGCTGTAAGGATCAGTGAGAATGTCTGTGGAGGGTACTGCGCACGCTCCGTATATAAATCCAAATTAAGTTAGTTAACATCCTGTCATTTCCTATGAGAGATCTGAATAAAATCTAGTTTTTTCGTGACTTTATTCTGATTTTTTTACTTGCTGCAAAGTAGAGCGTCTAAACGAAGACTCGTTCTGTTGTCGGGCACAAAATGTTAAAATACCTAATTTCGGTAAAGAGGCAGTGAAAGCCCAGCTAGCTCTATAGATTTCTTACCAACTTACAAGTCTGAATTTTTCTTGTTTCTAATATCTTTTACCCGCTCCATTTTTAACTGCATTCGATCTACAGCCACAGGGGACTTATCGGTGTGCTGCATAATGACTCTAACTGCAAAAGCCTTCTTTTGAGTGTCACAGCTGCCATCTCAATAAAGGACACATTTAGAAGAGTACGCCAGCGAGGACTCACGTGCTTGGTTTTATTTTGATTACGCGTATTCTGACACGAAACTTCTGACGGGGATTTTTTGATCATATCCAGAAGTGTGCCCTAGCCTCCAGTGACAGGAGCCAAAATAGAACCAAACGAGGGTGACAAGGGCTGCATCAACAATTATAAGAGGATGTCTTTTGCGAAATGGGGATTAGCTCACTACTAGTTTGTGGAAGTACCAATATTCACCTAGTTGGAAAGAGATGAGAAAATACGTTCCCAGGAGGCAGCTTTCGAGTAGAAACTGTTTACATTGCACTTATGTGAAACTTGTTCGGCGTGCAGAAATTGGAAGATGTCTTATTTTGCAAGAAAACCCGAGGTACTATTTAAAGGGCTCTTCGTTTTCGGGTAGAACCCGATTTTAGGAGATCCTTTCACCTCGAAAATACTTAAAAAAATCGTGTTAAACCCGGATCTTCCCCGAAAGTGAACCTTCTAGACGATGTTGGTCTTCCACGTCACAAAGCTAAAGACACCACAAGAAAATTTGTGGATATCTAGTGCTATATATTCCAGATATGTGTCTGCGGTGAACTGGAGATCTTAATCCTTTTTTAACACTCGTCTCCATGAGGGGAATGAATTGGAGGATAAGTTTCAAAAGGCGATTTAGACCAGGAGGGAAAAACATGGGTACCGACTAGATGCCTTGTCGGAGTCACTGTATTAAACGCTACGCGCGCTAATGACACACTGAACCAAGCACCTTCCGTGTTTAAAATGATTGTTGTGATATTGACTGTTTCTGCACTGTACAAATAAAGGCCGGCGGCGGTCTTGCTTAGTCGCGGGATTGCTCTGTAGTAGACTGGTAACGCACACGAAGAAATATTGTTATCGATTAAGAGAAAAGATGTTAATTGGTAAACAATTTTTTTTAGCAGCACCACGGATTTTCATACTACTTGTTAAAGAATGAACAAAAATAGGGCATATTATGTCTAGCGGATAAACGCACTTTTATAGAAACTGTATCGTTCTGCCAAATATTACCCAGAGAAACTCTAACTACGGAAAGTTTTTCTAAATGCCAAGAAGTTCACCCCAATTTGAGCTCGAAAAATTCCGCGCGATTTTTGCCCGCTGAATTCTAAAAGAATAAAACGCAAAAACAAAGGGCCCTATAACTATCTACACCCTTAGGAGATTATTAAAGCGCATTTGATTTAGTTGAAGCAACAATTGTCATGGCGGCAATGCTTTACCAAAATGCGGACGAAGCATAGCGCAAATGCGGCGGAAAATATCTGCAAGGGCCGCAAAGCGACCATAGCCTTCTACAGTAGGAGCGACAGAATGCCACTCAGGGTGAATGCTACGCTGGAAGGACGCATTCTTCATTGCTGTTATTTGTTGTATGGACATCAAAAGGTGTACAGAACATTGGATCAGAAACAGCTACGCACTAAATACGAATACGCTTATATGGGAGTAAGAACGGCGTAGGCTGCCCTCTAGAGCACTCCCTTTTATAAAAGGCAGTGCGCTAGAAGAGAGCTTATTCTCTTTTTATTCCATTTTGTTTTGAGTACAAATTAAGAGTTAATGTAAGACCCATTAGCAGGCTCCGTTTTTGCTCCAAGAACTTATGTGCTGAACAGTTCAGCAGAAAAATTGGAGCGCATTATTAACCTCATAATAAGGCACACTGCGACAGTAACCTTAATAATTAAGGTCAACACAAGGAGTTTTCTATAGCCAGGCAAATGGATAACAATTTATGATACGTAGCGAGACATTGGAAATGATATGATAGTACGTTTATCCAACCGAAGTAGTGATTGCAGACCGAGCCCATGAGACAGAAATTACAGAGGATAGCAATGGTGGTGGTGGTGGTGGTAAAACTTCATATCCCACAGTAGGGGTCCTGAAGGACACTCGGCTAGGCGCCAGGTGTAGAGGGAAGCTCCCACGTCGGCACAGAGAGCCCGAAGCTCTCCGCCGCCTTGCGGGCCTCCTGGACAGCCCGAAGCTGGTCGTGTAGTGAAACACACATTTTAGCACTTTGTCCCAATGGTCCTTGTCCTTGGCGTAGGCGTCACTCGATGCACAACCACACAGCATATGGTTCAAGTCTACACGTTCACTGCACTGTTCACACACATGTCCGTCGTAGTCTGGGCCGATGTGCTTCATGCGCCAGGGGTTGGGGTATGAGTTCGTTTGGAGCAAGCGTAACGTGACCGACTGGCTGCGGGTTAATTTCTTATCCGGGAGAGGAAACTCTCGTCTGCCTAAATAAAAGTGCTTAGTGAGCTCGTTGTACGTGAATAATTGATCCCTGTACTCGATATGTGGGGTAGCGGAGGAAACCGGAGGGACGCGGTCGATGAGTCCTCGCGCCGCCTCGTGTGCGATCCCGTTGAGATACCGCAGTCCGCCCCCTAAGCTACCCATGTGTGCGGGGAACCATACGATGGAGTGATCGGTGATGTTGCTTCCGGCTAAGATTCGTAGCGTCGTCTTGTCTATTCTGCCCTTGGCGCAAGCTCGTGGGGCTGCTCTAGAGTCGCTGTAGACAGTTGTGAAGCTCGAGTCGTTGAGAGCTAGTGCTATCGCTGCTTGTTCAGCTACCTCTGGCTTCTTGGTTTAAGCGTGAGTGAGTTGCGTGCTCGCCCATGTCCGTCGATTACTGCTACCGAGTATGCATGCTTTCCCGGTATGTGGGCTGCATCTACGAAAGCTCTCTCGTCGGGAAACCTTGCCGCGTCCACAGCGAGGGCTTTGGCGCTGGCAAGTGGACAAGAGCGAACTTCGGAGACATGATGTGGTTATGGTCAGTATCTTACCAGTATACCTGAAGAGAATAGTTGCATTTCTATTCTCCCAACGCTCAACTATGTTGTTTAGAAGTGGAGGCTAAACTGTAAAGCTTGAAGTTTGATTGCGCAGCGCGCTGTGGAGCAACGCAAAAAAAAGAATGCTGAACCTTTGTAAAGGTACAGTGGCGAAATTTACGACAAATGAAGGATATGATTCGTTTCTTCGACGCAAAGGAATGCCCTTAATGCTAGGTTCAGTGGCAGGCATCTAGCGAAAGATATTTTTAATGCTTTTCAGAAATTGGACCACACACAGCATGGACAGATTTGTCGCTGTGGTATCCCTGTTACGTGGTGTCCCAGCAAATAAAAAGTTCCGTCGTGGCTGCGCCAGTCTGTCAACAGTCGGTTGTTGTCAAGCGTAGCAGGGGGCGGCAGAAAGTTAGGTGGGCGGATGAGATTAAGATTTGAGGGGATATAGAGGCCGCAGCTGGCAAAGGACAGGGTTAATTGGAGAGACATAGGAGAAGCTTTTGCTCTAATAATAGTAATAATAATAATTGGTGTTTGGGTAATGGAAATGGCGCAGTATCCGTCTCACATATCGTTGGACACCTGAACCGCGCCGTAAGGGAAGGAATAAAGGACGGAGTGAAAGAACAATTGAAGAAAGAGGTGGCGTAGTGGAGGGCTCCGGAATAATTTCGACCACCTGTGGATATTTAACGTGCACTGACATCGCACAGCGCATGGGCGCCTTAGCGTTTTTCTCCATAAAAACGCAGCCGCCGCGGTCGGGTTCGAGCCCGGGAACTCCGGATCAGTAGCCGAGCGTCCTAACCACTCAGCCACAGCGGCGGGCATGTGCCTTCACTCCAAAATAATTTTTCACTTTTACAGCGACCCGCCGCGGTGGCTCAGTGGTTAGGGCGCTCGGCTACTGATCCGGAGTTCCCGGATTTGAACCCGGCCGCGGCGGCTGCGTTTTTATGGAGGAAAAACGCTAAGGCGCCCGTGTGCTGTGCGATGTCAGTGCACGTTAAAGATCCCAGGTGGTCGAAATTATTCCGGAGCCCTCCACTACGGCACCTGTTTCTTCTTTCACGCCCTCTTTATCTCTTCTCTTACGGCGCGGTTCAGGTGTCCGCCGATATACGAGACAGATACTGCGCCATTTCCTTTCCCCAAAATCCAATTATTAATTATTATTAGTGAAGGCACAGTGTCCTTCCGATTACAAGCGGATGACGCAACCTTGTAGGAAACGGACAGATGGCGTACAGAGAGAAGCAGAGAGTGAGGAAAAAAAATGGCCTGGCTTAGCTAAGGTTAAGTCTAGGATGCGAAGCATAATAGATTTGTGAAAGGGATTCGGTATCGCCTGCCCGTAAGTCAGGCTAGTCTCTTCGTTGTTTAGCAATCTCCTGGAGGAGCGGGAGCTAGCCTTGGTGGTCGCGGCCGCGCGGCGACCGCGCGAGTTGAGCCCCGTTTCTTCACAGCTGGCGTGACGTCAGACCACGTGCTCGGCTGCAGCGCCCCTAGCGGGAGGAGCGGGAGTTAGCCTTGGTGGTCGCGGCCGCGCGGCGACCGCGCGAGTTGAGCCCCGTATCTCCTCAGCTGTCGTGACGTCAGACCACGTGCTCGGCTGCAGCGCCCCTAGCGGGAGGAGCGGGAGTTAGCCTTTGTGGTCGCGGCCGCGCCAGGCTGGGCTATGGTTGAGCTAAGTAGTGTCCATATTATGCTTCGCATAAAAACTTACCACTTGAAAAGAAATCGGGGCGGTAAAAGTAGCAGTTGTAATAGTTTATTAATGCGAAAGCATTGCTTGTCTGAAAATCGTCTTTTTTGAGGAAATGAAATGACGCAGTAACTCTCTCTCATACGTCGACGGAAATCCACACCGCGCCGTAGGGGAAGCGATATAGCAGGGAGAGAAAGAAGGAAGAAAAAGGTGGACCCGCCGCGGTACCTCAGTAGTTAGGGCACTCGACTACTCAGCCGGAATCACGGAGTCTTTCTCCGTGGCCGGAGTACGCAGGTTTGAACCCGACCGCGGCGGCCGCTTTCGATGGAGACGAAACGGAAAGGCGCGCTTGTGCTGTGCGATGTTAGTGCAAGTGACCCTCTCCACCCCACTATAGCATCTCATTCTTTCTTCCTTCTCTTAGTTCCGCCTTTATCCGTTTCTTCACGGTGCGGTTAAGGCATGCGCCGAGATGCCAGACAGATACTGCACCTATTTATTTCCCCAATAACCAATTTACCAATATGTGTCGTAGTGGAGGTCTCCGGAACAATTTCGACCACCTGGGGATATTTAACGTGCAATGCTATCGCACACCCATGTGCAGTGCGTTTCGCCTCCATTGAAACGCGGCCGCCACGGTCGGGTGGCTGCGTTTCGATGGAGGCGAAACTCAAAGGCGCCCGTGTGCTGTGCGACGTCAGGGAACGTTACGCCAGGAGCGGTATGAGGAATTCGAGGGATGTGTGAATGTTAAGTCGCGAATTACCAATTGGAGATATATGCTCAATAACGCTATCGCGTCACACCCTTAAGGCAGGGCTAAAGTGTCCCTCCAATTTTTTCTCCGACTGTTCTCAGTAATCCGGATTCTTCGGCATTTCGTAAGGAATAACTGTAGAAGCGTGACGTCTTAACGCTACAGCGTTAAGGAGCTCGTGTCGCAGAAAAGCCGTGTTCGGCGTCGGCGGCGTTGGCCGTGAGCGAAAAATGGCGCACCTCGGTGGACACCAGAACCGCGCCGTAAGGGAAGCAATTTTCCTCCCCTTACGGCGCGGTACGGGTGTCCAGCCAGAATTGTGACAGGCGTCATTTCCTTTCTTTAAAATCAATTTCAATTTCATTTTCCTTCTCTTGCGGCCCGGTTCGGGTGTCCACCGAGGTATGTGAGAGGCGTCCAACGGGCCACGCGTCGCGCCGAACGGGCGATAGGGTTCGGTGCACCCCTTGGCAACGCTGCAACACGCTGTCGCATCTCACTCTTAAAGAAGCTTATAGTCCTGTCACACGGGCATTTTCGATCCTCATTGAGTCAATGCTCATCGAACTCAATGCAGATCGACGATTGTCACATGGCCACTTTCAAGCGCAATCGAGCTCGATCCTGCTTGACTAGATGCCGCTTTTTCAAGAGTGCTTGAGGTTCCAAGCAAAATCGAAAGCAGTCTCGCTCTCACGAAGCTATAAAAATAATCACTGGTTAACAAAACAAAACGAACTTTTGTTCTTGTAATTGATTAAAATGCAAGACAACATTTTCAGGTACTATGCCTGCTTATATGCAAACATGTTTGAAAATAATCTCCACACCGCGCTCCAAGCTTCGCCGACAGTGTAAACAAAAATGGCGTCCTCCTCCTCGTCGGCGCGCAAACTGTGTAGCGAGCGCGAGACAGCCGCTCTCATCGACTGCTGGCAGGACCGCCGAAATGATTTTCGGCGCCAGAAGAGGAACGCCGCAGTGTATGCGGTAATCGCGGAGGCGTTGTGGACCCTCGGTTTCGATTGCACAGGAGCAGAGGTGCGCCCCAAGATAAGAAACTTTACGCATATGTACCGGTAAGTAAGCATTTTTAGACGGCCTCCAACTTTGCAGGCATTGGCTTTCTCACCTGCACCTGTTCTGCTCCGTTGCTTTGAATTCACGCTTCCTTCAGGTAGTTACACGCAGTGACCGAACGCTCCGCGAGTTCTACCTTGAACCATTGATAACTGGACGCCCCACTCCAGTTGTAGCCAACACAGTGATGTGAGCGTGTGTTTTAATTCCTCTAAAATGAACTAATCACGCGCACAACCTAAACACATTTCTTATTGTGTAAATAATTTGTATATATTACTTCCCCCCCCCCTATACTCTCTTCCTGTCCCCTCACCTCTTTCATTTAATTTCTCCATTCTGCCTGCTATCCTTTATTTCCGCTGCCCCAGCTCAGGTGCTTCAGTATCGACGGCAGATGCCGGGGCTAGCAAAAATCGTTTCCTTCCTTTTTACTATGATTTTAATAAAAAACCACTACCACCATCATGAGATGTCATTGCACTATAGCTGCATTCGATTCAGGGCTGGTTCACGGCACCAATCCTGAAAAAGTATTGGCAGCGCGGTACTGAACCAGTTCTGTGGTGCAGGTTCGGCGTGCCAGCAGCGACAATTTTCAATCGAGCGCGTGCAGGGAGGTTTTGTTGTCTGCTCACCGTGGAGGTGTTGAGTTCTCGTGTGCATTTTTTTGTGTTCGCTCGATTTCGTGCCTAAAGAGGTTTGAGTCGGCCATGGAGTTGGCCATGGTCGACGGTGACGACATCGCATAGTTTTGGGTTGTGGAGTAGTTCTACTCTTCGCACAACGAATACGACGAAACCGTCTCCGTGCTGATTTTGCCGCAACTCACTCTTGGACCGAGGGCAGTCGAATCCCGAAGTGTTATAAAAGCATGGTTGCAAGCTGTTTCAATCACGAGTTCGCGATGCTCTTTAGACACTGAGAGAGTCGTTCCAAGAACTTTCGGCGCGCCTCAAGGCACTTGCATATTTTTTGACGCCTGGGGTGGGGGTGACCGCAAATCACCGCCGAGAACCCGCCTTACTCATTTAGCTATTTATAAGGAGTGATAAAAAAAGTGATTTGGTAGCACCAGACGGCTTCCCCGCTGCTTAGCGCTAGCGTACAATTTTGATTCATTACGTCTCCATTTATTTCAAGCCTGGCGTCTGAACATAAAATCTGGTAGGCTTGTTTCTGTTTAATGTTCACCTAATGACGGGCTTTTTTCGCTTTTAAATGCACACTGCTCTTTCTTTCAGCAATGATGTAAACTTGCGGAACTTTCCATCCTTTTTAGAGACTTCAACAAAAACGGAACAACCACAGGCTCGGGCGCCATCCAATGGCCCCATTACGCTCGCATCCATTCTTTCTTGGGGTCGTTACCAATGAACGACCCCGCACTCGTTCAAGAAACCCGCTGCTCTGGGGGAGACACTGTAGAGGAGGTATGTAGATCAAATGTGAGATTGGCAATGCACTCGCCAAAAAAGTAGTGCTCTATCATTTCCTCACCTTTTCATTTCCATCGCCGAGAACTTTGAAAAATGACCTTTATTGGAGTATCTGTGATGTTGTCATAAAATATGTGGCACACTGCAATACTAAATAAACGTGTCAAGGTGACATCACATACAAAATGCAAACAGCTTGACATTTGTAGTCTGTCTTTAAGCACTGCTGCATGTTGCCTAGCACACAACATGTGCTAGGTTGCATTTGAACCATAGTGATGTTTATTTCTAGTTTCATCATCTCAACGACATATTTGTTAGTGCTGTCATCCTGTTCCTTAGTGCTGCAAACCATCACATAATTCAAAGCATCAACTACCTTATGTTTCAAGTGCGGTCATGGTGTCAACAGAATCAGCCATAGGTGGCACCTAAAGGCATTTGCTCAGGCAGTAAGTAAACAAAACATGACCTTGGAAGAAACATTGCCAATGTATATCGAAAGCGTGATTAAAGGTCAACTTCTATCCACTATATGGAAAAAGAATATAAATGGGCCAGAAACAAATTCCGTCTAGTATCACTGCTTCAGTTCACAGCTAATCACTGGAGATATCCTTGTTTCACACACGCTTGATCCCAAACTTCTCGCCTGTCTATGGACCAAAGACATCGACAGGCAAACATCATAAATTGTCATGCGGATCATTCTTGGCATGGTGGTGGGCGCCGACACCGGGGCCGCTGAGGATGGCAGCCCCGCACTGGAAAATTTACAGGAGCCCGCATTGAACGCGGATGACAGTCGGGCCGGAGGTTTTGCAGCCGAGTCGGCGGCCATTGAAGACGGAGGAGCTGAGGGGCAGGCAGACATCCGCGAGCAGCAAAATCCCGGAAAAAGGCTGTGGACTGCTTCGTCTGACTACAGGCAAGCTTTGCTCACGGAGCAGAGGATGCTGCGTGAGAGCCTTGAAGCGTGTCAGAGAAGAGATGGAGATGGGGCAGCGGCACTTGCCGCTGCAAAAGAAAATAGTTAATTCCATAACAAAGTGTTTTTAATAAAGTTAAGAATTTTTCTAATTTTTAGTAGTTGTATGTATCTATTTTGTCGGCTTTTACTTTGCGTATGAGTTTTTTTGTGTTAGTTTTCAGACTCGTCGGCTTTCTTAATGTCTTGTCCCTGCTTTCATATCACCAAGTGGCTGCGCGATGTTGAGCAGCAATTTGTGATATTGAAGGCACTGTTAACCACATGCAATATGAAATCATCTGATGTGACTCCAGATTTTGTTTATTTTCTTTTTCGTGCGTACTTTTTCCCCATTTTTTTCAGTCCCTGCGCAATGTTGCGCGGTGATTATTGGTACTGAAGGCTGTGTTAACTATGTGCAATATGACATTATCTAATGCGACTCCTTCAGATTTTATCTATTGCTTTGTTTTTCTTTCTTGCTGTTGTGAATTTGTTGCACTTGTTTCAGTACGTGCGTGATGTTGCGCAGCAATTTGTGATACTGAATGCAATATGACATAATCTGATGTGGCCCCAGATTTTGTCTCTTCGTTTTCGAGCGCATTTTGTGCATTTTTTCCAGTGCCTGCGCAAAGTGGTGCGGTGATTTGTGGTACCCAAGGCTGTGTTAACTATGTGCAATATGATATTATCTAATGTGACTCCTTCAGATTTTATCGATTGTTTTGTTTTCCTTTCTTGCTGTTGTGCATTTGTTGCACTTGTCTCAGTGCGTGCGTGATGTTGCGCAGCAATTTGTGATATTGAAGGCAGTGTTAACCACATGCAATATGACATCATTTGATGTGACCCGAGATTTTGTCTCTTCGCTTTCGTGCGGATTCTTGCATTTTTTCCAGTGTCTGCGCAAAGTGGCGCGGTGATTTGTGGTACCCAAGGCTGTGTTCACTATGTGCAATATGACATTTTGTAATGTGACTCCTTATGATTTTATCTATTGTTTAGAATTGTTTGCGCTTTCTGCAGTACCTGAGTGATTTGCAATAATCATGGCTACGTTAACCACATGCAGTGCGACATCTGAGGCTACCCATTTCGATTTTGTCTGTTACTGTTTTTCTTTCTTGCAGTTTTATGCTTTTTGCGCCTGTTCGAGTACCTGAGCATTATTTTGCAACAGTCTGTGATATTTTTCGGGTGATATATTCTGTAGCAACAAAGCATTGTGGGCGTGTTCGTAATTCATGGTCAAACAACAGGACCAGCGTACAAAGACGAATGACAAAATAAAGCTAGCCAATGTCTTTTTTGTCTATTGTCCTCGCATCTTGTTGATTTGGTTCCGTTGAATGTCATATGTACATTTTTTTTGTAAAGTGTTGGCTGCGAAGGCTATAAAGTGGTATAACTTTTTATATTTTGTGTGCGTGTCCTATGTGTTTCATTATCTTTTCACACAGTTTCTTAAAGTGAATGGATTGCACCAACTAGCCAGCCAGCAAACACGGTTATTGTAAATGGATAGCACAGTTTACCTGAGTTCTGTGCTCGCTGCTTGTAGTATTCTAGGATTGCAACTCGTACTGCAGCACCAGTTGCAGTTTGATCATCTGTGACTCTTTGTGGCTGCTGATACAGGGCCTCAGAAACTTGTGCATCAGAGGTCCAGTCTTGCATGACGTGGTCGCCAAACGCTTCATAGATGTTGTTCAGCGTACAGCAGGCGCGGATCACCAGTGGAGCTGTATCTATGCTGCACTCCATCCTCTTCATGCAGAACCTGAATCTTGCTTTCAGTCGGCCAAATGCGTTCTAGATTACCCTTCCAGCCTTGGACAAGTGGTAGTTTAACCTTTTCATGTCGGCATTCAAGTAGGCACTGTGGCTGAAGGGTTTGATCAAGTGGGATGCGAGGGGAAACGCTTGGTCGCAGAGTATTAGTGGAGGCACAGCTGTTCCACTGATGGCTACAGCTGGAGCCTGAAATGTTGGCCCTTCAATAAACTCTACCAGCTGGTAGCGTTGGTCGATGTAGGCATCGTGGCAGCGCCCTGGGGATCCAACGTTCACGTACCGAAAGCGGTACCGGTGGTATACCAAGGCGAGCAGTACGATGCTGTGCTGAAAAAAAAAGAAACAGCATTAGAAGAATTCTTCACAAATCATGGACATGCACAATGACTTTTGAACTGAAGACTTTTGGATTAGCAAATTCGTATTGCGGCAATGCTGCTTTATGGTTGCAACATGTAAGCTCCGCATAAGCCAAATATGAGATAACTCACCAGCCTTTGTAGTTGTAATAGTCTGATGCGCTTTCCTTGGGCGGGGAAATGGCAACCGTCGAGTGCCCCTATTGCTTGTGGGAAATCGCAAACGGCACTCAACTCTCTAGTGTGGTCGCCCATTGCGTCTGGAGAGGGCATGCTTATCCACTTGTCCTCGAGTAGGCACACTACGGCGTCACAAAACTCCCACAGGCCGAAAAGATTGGCCACAGACCTATCCTCGGAGCACAGCTTGTACATCGCCACTGCAACGCGCTGCAGGAGGGGCCGGCAAGCTTCGACCGGAACGTCGAAGGAGTCACACAGAAGCCCTGTTTAAAGAACCGCTCACCGAGGTGGGGGAGAGTGTCCTCGAACCAGCGTTCGTTTCGATTGTACATCCACCTTTCCCGCTGGACTGTACCATTGCACGCAAACGCAGCTGCGATACACAAGCCGTTCGCAAAAAGGAGCCGCCTTTTCACACCGTCTGTGTGACTTTTAGCCGCCTCAATCTCGACTTCGGGGTCAGCAGCCGCCACCATCATAAGAGCAATCTCACGCTTCCTTTCTAAACTCATAATAATCTACACAGCTGTGACAACAAAGCTTTTGGTTTTGGCGCCAATCGCTATTACGTCGGGCTACGGATTTGGCTGCCGCTGCCTCCGACGGCACTGTGTTGCCGGACATCACCATGTTACGGCTGTCGGCGGAACATTTGGCGCCACATAACACACATGACGGAAACTTCTCAATGAGCATTGAAAATTCCCGTGTACCACCGGTTGTTTCGAGCGTGCTCGAAAATCTCGATGCAGATTGAGTTCAATGAGGATCGAAAGTGGCCGTGTGACAGGGGTAATAAGCGTCCTCCAAATTTTTTTCCGCACGAATCCTCAAGCGCTTAGTACTGCAATTAACTTCTCGATTCTACAATGTACGCATAGAGTAGTTTCTCAAGGTGTAATTTTGTAACAAACATTTTCATCAAATACGCATGCTGGAGTAGCACACGGGCGCGTTTAGTGTTTCGCCTCCATCGAAACGGGACCGCCGCGGTCGGGTTTGAATCCGCGTACCCCAGCTCAGTAGACGAGCGCCTTAAGCACTGAGCCACCGCGGTTGGTAACATTACTTGGCTATGCTCGCCATGTATGTGTAAGTGGTTTTAATAAAATAAGAATAGAAAGGAAGGAAAAGCTGCTAGCCCCGGCACAGTGGTTAGGGCGCTCCACTACTGATCCGGAGTTCAAGGGTTCGAACCCGACCCCGGCGGCTGCATTTTTATGTAAGAAAAACGCTAAGGCGCCCGTGTGCTGTGCGATGTCAGTGCACGTTAAAGATCCCCAGGTGGTTTAAATAGTTCCGGAGCCCTCCACTACGGCACCTCTTCTTCTTTCACTCCCTCCTTTATCCCTTCCCTTACGGCGCGGTTCATGTGTCCAACGATATATGAGACAGATACTGCGCCATTTCCTTTCGCCAAAAACCAATTATTATTAATTATTATTATTAGCCCCGGCATCTGCAGCCATCAATACTGAAGCATCTGAGCTGGGGCAGCGGAAATAAAGGATAGCAGGCAGAATGAAGAAATGAAATGAAAGAGGTGAGGGGACAGGAAGAGAGTGTAGGGGGAAAGGTAATCGGGTTCGCAGAAAGTGGACGTAAAACATGCCGCCAGCCCTTGCGTCGTTCAAAGAAGAGTTAGGAGTAAAACAATGATTGTATGCGATTAGGATGATAAAATATCGATGCATTTCAAATTTGTTGTTTGGAGTAATTAATAAAAAAATTGAAAATTGCCTTTGAAGCAAAGAGCTCTCCTACGCTAGGTAAAGCATCGTCGCTTAGGCCGGAGAATGACCTTGAACGACCTTCAGCCCAAGCACATTGGCCGTGTATGACCATTTGTGGTACAGTTACGGTGTCGAACCCTTAGCCCCTCACCTTGACCCATGACTTTTAGTTAACCTTTGACATTGGCCGACCTTTGTGTAGACCCGTGACCTAAGAACATCCGATACGGTAATGTGGAGCCACGTGATGACATCCGATGGGGGTGTCGTAAGACCATGTGAGACCATGCCTTAGCAACGTGGTCGTGGTTGTCTAAAAGAACGGCTGTTTGAAAGGGTGCAGCAGAGCAGCCATGGACGAGTCTCAGCGGCTTAGCAAGCGTGCTTGCTTTTCGCTGAATTCCAGGGTTAACCATGTTGAGCCACTGCGAATTTTGTTTAGGAAAGGAAATGGTGCAGTAATTGCGTCACATATCTTGGTGGACATCCGAACCACGCCGTAAGGGCTGGGAGTAAGGTGGTAGTAAAATAAGAAAGAGAGATATAGGTGCCGCAGTTGAGGGCTCAGGAATAGTTTTTACCACCTGGGATCTTTAACGTGCACTGACATCGCATAGCACACGGGTGCCTTTGCCTTTCGCCTCCATCGATACGCGTTTGCCGCGGTCGGGATCGAAACAGTCGCTTAGTAGTCAAGATACTCCCGGACGTCGATACAGTGGGTGGATGTCAAAACAGTCGTGGACGTCAAAAGTGTGGAAAAATTTGTTTGAAAGAGATTAAAATGTAATTTAAGACAAATACGTGTGATTTATGTGCGACTTATATACTCGTGCAGTGCCTACGCATTTGTTTGAAAGCGGCCATTTCAGCGAACTAGCCTTACGAAAGAGGTCCGGCAGGAACTGCCTTCGATAGTGCCGAATCCCCGCACACTTCAGGCCAATGATACCTCTTTCGCAAACACACTAAAATGTACGCAGTATACTTGTATTTACTTGCCCCTAAATTCGAAAGCATTAAAATGAATTCCACTCTCTCTCATTCAGGACATGCCATTTGTGATATAGAACGGCTTTGCTTTTGAGGACCATATGCAAACGGAGGAAATGAGGGTACAACGTGGCAATGAAACCCTTAGAAAAAGAAAGCGCACAAGTGTTCCTGAAATATATTGGGCGACCAGTTGAACCCAGCCGCGTTTGACAGGAACCAACCCACGAAAAAAAAAAGAACTGAGAAAAATTGTTGCTGAATGAAGGAAAGTTGCGATAACTTGACACCGCGCTGTAAAAGAGAAAAATCATTTTCTAGTGAAGGCACATACCCGCCGCGGTGGCTCAGTAGTTAGAGCGCTCGACTACTGATCCGGAGTTCCCGGGTTCGAACCCGAACTCAGCGGCTGCGTTTTTATGGAGGCAAAACGCTAAGGCGCCCGTGTGCTGTGCGATGTCAGTGCACGTTAAAGATCCCCAGGTGGTCGAAATTATTCCGGAGCCCTCCACTATGGCGCCTCTTTCTTCTTTCACGCGACTGCACTCACTAAACCCTTCGGCATTTCGTAAGGAATGACAGTAGAAGCGTGACGTTTTTTTCCGCATGAATCCTCAAGTGGTTAGGACTGCGATTAATTTCTTGATTTTTCAACGTACTCATAGAGTAGTTTCTTAAAATGTAATTTTGTAACAAACATATTCATCAAATACGCATGCTGTAGTTGAACTTTTGTTTGCCTAAGTACTGGGTACCTAAAGAAAGAACTACTAGTTCTATTGCGCAGATCAGGGCTTTATGAAGATGGTGCCATGAAAATCTTGTGCACTTTCTCCTTAACTGTTTTACGCCCCGGGGATCAGCCTACGAGGGTGTTAACAGTAATTCCTGAGAAACTGTATCAGAAATTAGAATAAAATTCTGTTCTGAAATAGGCATCAACAGTTATATGTCGGTGCCAGATTTCATTGGATTTCATGCATAATAACAAAAATAGTTTAAATGGTCGCGTTCTTTCGGATATTGTTGTACGAACTCATGCTCCTGATACTGCGGCAAAAACAAGGAGGTCAAAATTGGCTCGTGAGGGGCGTATGAGGAGTATGGTCTGTACGAGTAAGCGAGTGGGCTCTAAAGGAAGGAATGCACATTTCTTCAGAGATTAGAGTGTTGGGGGAAGATAAGCAAATGCAGTGGGATACGTTTGGCGCAGCTACGTCGGGAGAGAGTCACTTGCAAATCGACAAGAGGGGGGTGTCATGTGGCGACGTGAACTGGCGAATGATAATGGTGATGATAATATAGTCGGCTATACACCCCCCCCCCCCCCCCCCACTCTTCCTTTATCGCTTTCTTGAGTCACAGCCTTGGATCACTGATACACCCTTTCTCTGTCCACAGTTTCGTGCTGCATGGCAAGAAATACCTTGATTGGCGGTTTTTATACTTCATCACATAAATACTCGGCACCTTGATTTCGACTTCCCCCAATAACGCGATCCCACCGGTACGTCTGAGGCAGGTGTTACAACTCGCAGCGCGGCGGTTTCAACTGCAAGACTCCGCGGATTATTTTTCACACGTTGTGGTTCCTTCATTAAGAATCCCGTTTAACGACTGGACGATCGTGAAGGCACACTGAACACCATTTACAAGAAGAGGGTTTCAAATTGGGCTAGTTGGTAGTTAGCATGGTCAAACATAATTGCGCTTTTAGACTGACGTGGGAGAACACAGGACGATACGATAGCAAAGTTGCTGGTTCAAATCTGTTTTTTTTTGTGTTTTGACATGTTAAGCTTATATATCTGTGCACATCGCAATAAACTTCAGTTGATAGTTTGCGCACCAGTCCAGTGCTTGCGTCGTCCCTGTGTTCTCTCACGTTAGTCTAAAAGCGCAAATATGTTTGACCATATTATTTACAGGTCTTGCCTGCAAACTCTACAAAGCGCCGGCGGTGGCCGAGGACACTCGGATCTAGCTTGGCGCACCACCAGCCTCATTCTCCGATCGTCTACCGAGGCGACCAATCGGAGGGACAAAGCTCGGCCACCGAATGCAAACAAGCGTCCTACACGGTTCTGTCGCACATTTGAAACCAGACTCCAGTGGCGCGTCTTTCCTGAGGTGATTCACGCATCAACGGGCAGTCGTCCTCTCAGGGCGCAGCGCCTGCCTCCGTCGAAGAGCCTCGAACCAGGCCAGCATTGGCGATCGACTCTTTCGCACTTGTTTTGGTCAGGGATTTTAGTTTCGCTTCTTTTTCGTCCCCAAAACGCATCGCCTGACACAGCGAGATGATTTATTTTTATTACCATACAGTGTTGGAGGGGACGGGAGTAAAAGCGGTTATCGCTTGACGAGGTTATGCGGAGCCACTCCACAGACTGTAGTGTATACGGCAGCCTCCTAGCTTGTCCCTTGAATTTCCCTCCGCGCGGCCTGTTTTTCTGAAGCCACCCACCGCCGGTTGCTCTGTCTTTGTGCGTTCCGCCCGAAACAAGCGCGCGTGGCACTGAAACCTGTGCCGATTTCGCCCTCACTATAGACTCCCTGGCTGGTCCTCCCGGCAGCCGTGGCATGACAAGGCATCACCTTCGACACCCCACGGGGGCGCCCGATCAACCACAAAGAAAAAGAGGAGAGGACGATGCGTAGGTGAGAGTATGTGCACTTCCAAAAAGGGAGGGGGGGTGGAGGGGACACGCGCTGCCATCGGGCCAGAACACGAACGACCTCGGCCTGCGGGAGACGGTTTCGCTTCCAATTGGGTCAAGTCTCGGGGCGCGCGCGCGCGCACCCGTACGCGACAGCAAAACGGCATCGATGCGCAGAGCGGTCGCGTCACGGCCGAGAAACGGCGCGCGCCTACGGCCCTGCGCGACTCTTGCCCGCACGCGCTCTCTGTGGCTTTGAGAGGGTCGCGCGACCACTTGTCACGTGGCACAATGCGAGAAGCTAGACGTTCGCGCAAATGATAATGAGGTGGCCAGGCACGCACGACCGGTAGGAGAGAAGGGTCAAGTTGAGGGCAGAGAAGTGGCAAGGTGTCTTTCGAGCTCAAGATGGGAATGGAAGTGTGGTCGCCTTTAAATCGAGTATGGTTGATGATGTCAGCGAACAGAAACGCTCCTGCAGGGCCTTTTGTCTCGTTGTGACAAGGCACACGGGCGGACTGCCTGCGGCCGCGATCTCGGCATTGCGTACTCCTTGCATTATCTTCACCTAGAGTGTTAGAAGGCCGTAAACCGTAAAAATAGTGGCATAAAATGCAAGAAATGCGAGTAAAACCGGGCCTGAAGGGTGCTCAGAGAGTTAAAACTAATTAACTAGAAAACACAAGGGGCTGAAGCCGTGAGACCATGTTGGAGAGCGGCGCTTAAACAAAACGCAAGTTTTCTTCGTTAGTACTCACTTTATGTCCTCCCAGGTTTTATACATCTGGCGGTCCAGAAAGATAAGAAGCAACGTTAACTCCTTGAAAGTCATTTCTTTACTATAGCAATTTATGTCGAGGAGCTACCTGGAAAAGATTCTGTGGACTAGACTCGGAAGTACAGAGCACTCCTGAGAATGCCGTAATCTTTGAAGCGCTTTTTTGATCTTCCTGGAGAAGACTTCGTGTCCACAAATGACGCTTGATGCAAGAGCTCAGGAAGTTAAAAGGAACGCGTTGTTTGCTTCTACACGTTGCTAAAATTCTTTTTCCAGTCAAGCAGCGTGTTTTGATATGTGAGACTTATGGCTAAACATGGAATGAAATTTAGAAGCTCTTCGGCATTAATAGATACTTGTAGAATGACAGCAAAAAATTTGACGTATAGAAGTACTGTAGCCGAGCACAGTTAGCGACTGTGATTATCCCATATATTTGAGAATATGGTCTACAAAAGTTCGTTGTATGTCACACAAGAGACAGGAAACGTGTGTCGAGCTGATGATCGCAGTTGAAACTCTAAGTGTCGATTCAGTCGTTAAGATATGTTCCCGTGCCCTTAAACATACCGAACGAACGCTTCCAGTGGCGGAGCGGGGACCATTAGCTGAGAAAATAGCGATTGCCGGTTGCAGGGCTCACGGTAAGGCTCCTTTATTATAATGGAAGGAGATGAGCTCAGAAGCGCAAATACCAGCAAGTCATGCTGCAAAAGGAAGGGTACATGAGGCGGATATTTGGAAAGAAAAAGCAACAATTACGTGTTGCACAGGAGTAAAACAGAAAAAAAAATCGATCCTGAAGCGGTTGAATTGAGGATTAGAGACGAACTTGAATGACACTGTCAGGGCCGTGTTTTGGGCACTGCACTATACTCGCCGAAAAGGGGGCGGGAACGGACTGTGACGCTGGGATTGTTCCGTCCACACTGTTCTCACTAAAGCGTCGGCATCTTTCCTGGTTCTCATGGAAATGTGGCGCGTTAGAAGCTAAGAAATGCCAGACGCAGCGCTGAGCGCCTTTTATAAAAGCAGGTCGCGCAGATGGCGTGGCAGCGCTTTTCTCTGTATTTTTTCTCTCCCTCAGGAACCTGTAATTTCGCTCTCACCTTGGAGCCACCTCTGTCAGGTCTTTGTTCGTCAGCATCGTCAGTTCCTTCCACGCAGTAGCCAAAATGCGGACAGGCATCTGCGGGTGGAAGGTGATTGCGTATTTCTTAGAAATGAAGCGGAGCAAGCGCCAGGAAAAAAAGGTGCAGACAGGACAGGTGCCATCAAGAGCTACGATATTCAATTACAAACATACACAGCCGAAGAGCTCTTCTGCGAAGCTCTTCACAGGTAAGCAAAACAACGCTAAAAATACGAAAATTACGTCGCCCGTTTGTATTGTCGGCCGCAAAAGTTTGCGGGATCTGCGATGCGTGGTGGAGCGAAGCAAAACTAAGAAAAACTGCATTGCTGCGCCATCTGCCGTCACAGAGCGTGCTGCCGAGGCTCATTCACAGTACTGCCAGAGCAGGCATGCCGTGAGCCTCCACACCGCGCTTTGTGACGGCAGATGGCGCAGCAATGCAGTTTTTCTTAGTTTTGCTTCGCTCCACCACGCATCGCAAATGCCGAAAACTTTTGCGGCTGAGATTGAGCGGAGCATGTTATGCGAACTTCTCAGATTGTCTGCAATGTCTATTTATTCACCACTTTCCCGTCGGCCCCGATTTTTTTCGGCAGTGGACGTAGCTGGTTAACGGAAAATACTCAACAACAAGCTTACGCATATGTTTAGCGCACTTTGTGAGTGAAATGCGCACAGAAAGAAACCCATTGTGTACGCTTAATCAAGAGCGCAGAACGAAGCCCAACGCATGGCCTTGTGCTTTTGGATGATCGTGGCAAAGCTGTTTTAATTCAGCAGCACACGATGTAGACTTCGCAAATTTGGCCACAACTTCGTTTCGCCACGCCGCATGTCCACGAACATTGGGAGCATATAGGCACCGCCAATTGAAAAAAAAAAAGAATGTTCCCGTGACTACAAAAATACCAATCGCATTTGCAGAGCGTGGCACGAATGGAAGCGTGGACACGAACTTTTAACCAACTGGGAAGTGACTGAAAATGCAGCGACGAGATAAGAACATACAGCATGCACGGAAGGGTAAACTCTGAAATGCATCCTAAGAAATCGTTCCACTGAAAGCCCGTCGAATGCATTGTAGATAGGTCCACTCAATTAAACAATGCATAACCGTGCCAGACGTAAAACAAACGCTGCGACTTGAGCAGTGCCCCTCCCCAAACGAGATTGGAATTCTCAACACAGGCGCGGCGATTAGGCCTGCCAGTAAGGGGTAATAGCGTTTCATTAACTTACCAACCTATGAGTTTGTGCAATTACACATTTTTGGTATTTATGGACAAGTGAGTACTGGCGGTAGCGTAGCAGTTGAGAATGCGCATTGCTCTGAGTGAATTGATTTCTATTGACGCTAGCGGCAAGACGAACCGAATGTCACTTTCATCGCGCGTATCGCCGCAAACATTGCAATGATGAGACGCTGATTAGTTTTGGTGATTCAGCCTCATTGTTGTCTCTCGAATGCTTAATTCGCGAACGTGGTAAGTTGAGTTGAGCTGAAGTGTTGAATGCTACAGGTGGGGTTAGCCTTACTTTATCTGCCGGCAATTGCTCCACCGTAGCGTCCCTTCTATGTTAATAATGTCCTAAAGCGTGTCGTATCTATCCCGCTGTGCGCACAGTCTCTTTTAATAGCACACATTCTTTTCCGCCGTCACCATCTATGCACACAATCAATCCACACAGTCCACATCACAGCCCGCTCCAGAAGACACCATCTATGCAAAGATTCAGTCACAGTAGAACAAAGGCCATTGTAGTGCTACAATCCATACACATATTCACTCACAGTATAACGTAGTCCACTCCGGAAGACACCATCTACGCACACATTCAATCACAGTAGGCGATAGTCCGTTTCTGCTGTCACCATTTAGAAACAAGATCCGTGTCCTGCAGAAATGTTAAAAGAAGGCGTGCAGCCTCCCTCCCTTCTTCATGTCTGGTTTCCACTCGGGTAGACAATGTCCTGAACTATATTGTAACGGGTTCCTGTCTTCTTGAAGGAAGCGAGCATCACATACCTTTCCGAGTTGTGCTCTGGGAAGTACATAATATAATGTTCGATATCCTCGCACACACCACATAAAGAACTGAGCGGAGACGATGCTATGCCTGTCTTATGCATCCAGGCAGGAGTGCGAGCAGAGGCAGTGCGAGTTCGATGTAGTAGAGTCGCCTGATATCTTCTCAGTGTCTTGGTCACGCATGGCTTGTGGGGCGCACTCCACAGGGTACTGAGATGATCGAGCACCGTTTTCCTGTGGAGACTTTTCCCATCTTGAGATACTTTTTTTGATGGAATCCTCGAAAGAGCTTTATGGGCGAGATTTTCTGCCACCTCAATACCGTTGACTCCTGCACCAAGCGCCGAGAGCTTGTAGACAAGCCATCAGTAGGGAATCCGCGTTTTAACCTCGGAAGGGCAGATTTGGAATCAGGATGACAACAGGTTGAGCCGGACAAGACCCTAACTTCCGTAAAGCCGCCTCAATAGCAACAATTTCAGCCGTTGTGGTGGATACGATAGCAGTAAAGCGTACGAACCACTTACAGTCCAAAGAAGGAATGTAAAAAGTCGCTGCGCTAGCTTGTTTGACCTTGTCCACAGAACCATCCGTGAAAATTTGAAGATGGCGGGCATACTCTGTTTCCAAGTGTTCAAGTAGAAGCGAACGCGTTGCTGCCAAAGGAGAGCTGCGCTTCGCGCTCACATGGGAAATTGTGACCTTACAGTGGAGGGCCGGAAAAGACCAGGGGGGTTTCAACCGTTTCCTTTGCCTTCAGACATTAAGGCCTAAATAACTAAGAGTATTGAGTGCCAAGTAAGCCTTCGACTCATCCCTTGCAGATCCGCTGGTGAAGGGATCGCCCAGGTATTGTCCGTCCTAGGCGGCCAAGATGCATTAGTAGTCTCTGAGACGCGATAATGCTAAGAGGTTTCGTTAGAGACTCATGAAGTACTGTCTTATTCGCAGCCGCCTGAGGAACTCCAATGGCTCTTCTTAGGCCTTTTCTGTAGAAAACTTCGATACGTTCAAGCTGTGGTGCCGAGAGGGAAATTAAAGGTAATTGATACATTATGCGACTGACCACCAGCGATTCATGAAGTTTGACCATTGAAGAAGGATGGTTTCCCCATTGCTCACGTGGAATTCTACGGATCACATTGAGACGCGAAGATATAGATGAAACAATCGCGTCTACAATTTCGCCACTGTAGACGGGAGTCAATATTGACGCCCAAAAAACGCGTATGATTGAATTGACGTATGCAAGAGTGACCGAGGTCTATCTTCAACCGCGCTTGACGTCTTCCTACATCTGGAAAAAGAACAAAGCCGGATTTTTCTACTGACAGAGACAATCCCACACCTTGAAGGTAAGCTTGTGACATTAAAGAGCGTGGGGGAAAGAACCATTCCTTGAGGCACTCTTCGTGATAGAACCCTTTAGGTGCTTAACGTACTCCTTAACCGTACACGAACCGCGCGATCACTCATAAATTTGTAAATGAATCTTAACATATGGCCCTTTATTCCCATGCCTTACAAACTGTTTAGAATTGAGCTCTGAAGCACGTTGTCGTAATCTTTTGCAACGCGAAGAAAAATGGCTAAGGTGGAAAGGCCGAAAGCTCTCTGGTGTTCAATGTGACTCACCAAGTCTAAGACGCTATCTTGGGCACTAAGACCTCGGCGGAATCCTGTTATACATGTTGGCAGTGCCTTGTTGTCCTCAAGCCACCACGATAAGTGTTCATTTACCAGTTTCTCCATCAGCTTAGCTACACTGGAGGTCAATGACACAGGGCGATACGAGGCAAGGTCTGTCATGTCTTTGCCAGACTTCAGTACTGGAACTACATGTGTCGCCTTCCATGTCGGAGGAACATTGCCAGTCTCCCAAACTCGATTGATGAAGTTGAGGAGCTCCTTCCTGAGTTGGAAGGGCAGATTTTTCAGCATTTTATTGGTGATGCCGTCGGGTCTTGGTGCACACCGGCGGCGCAGGACACTGAGCGCAGTCTGAAGCTCACGAAGCGTGAACGGGACGTCCATGATAGACCTGGAGGAAGCAGGTGGTGTATATATATCTATTCCAGAATTAGCACGCACGAGTGCGTCTGCAAATTCCTCTGCCAAGCACGCAATAGGTTTTTCCTTGCGTATTGCAAGCGCTTCAAAAGGCTTTGATGGGCGGGATTCTCCAGCAAAGCTGCCAATAACTCGCCATATTCTCGTCATCGGTGAGAACACAGTCAAACTAGCGCAGAATGAGGCCCATTGCGACCTGTACAGCTTGTTCGTGTGCCGTCTAATGGCAGAATTCAGCCTATTGAAGGTCGCCTTCAGTTGCCTGTCGCCCTTCTACCGCATGAGTTGGTGCTCCACCCTTCTTCTCGCTGCGCAAAGGTTCCTGAGTTTTAAATCCGGGGCCGGAAAATGATTAGGTAACTTGACCGCCGTAGTTGCTGCTAGTTTACTAGGAATCTTTTTGTCAACAACATCACCAGAAACACGTTCCAGGTGCTCTCTGTACTTGTCCCAATTGACCACATTGCTAATTTTAGGACCATGCATACGAAAGTTGGCAGCAAACACAAAAATCGGATAGTGATCACTTCCCATACGGTCAGGCGCTGTTGACCACCTCACGCGGACGTCAGGTGAATGCAGTGTCAGGTCTATAGCTGTCGCTGAGGGTAAAATCCGGAAGAAAGTGTGGCTTCCGTCATTGGCAACACACAGGTCCAAACTTTCAATAACGTCTACAAGTTTGCGTCCACAGGAATCCGTGTTCCTGTCACCCCAAACGGCATGATGGGTATTTAAATCGCCGCAGATGATTCGAGGAGCTGGGAAGCTGCCGCAGAGCTGCTGTAGAAGCAAATGCAATGCTACCTTCTTCCGCGGGGACACGTACACGGATGCAATAGAAAGGGTTCGAGAGCCGAGCTGTATTCTCACAGCCGCCACCTCAATGTCATCAGTGCAAAGATCGGCAACGCTTAGACAAATATGTGGAATTTCCCGTCTTCTTTAAAGCGCGGCACTTCCTGCCGGAAATGACTTTATGCTGCAGTTTTTATGGGCGACATATCCAGTCAAACATCTCCCGCTTGGCAGGCCAGCTTCTGACAGGACCAATACTGGAACACAAGTGTCTTTCATGAATAGTTTTAGTTCAGCTAACCGACTTAACATCCCAGCGCAGTTCCACTGCAATATAAACGGCACTTTTCGGTGCATATTAGATCCACGAGGTTTAACCACATCCATATTAAATCGCAGGAAGTTCGCTGCGAAGGTGGTAATTAGGGACTTAATAGAAAGCACCAGCTGTAGGAAGTTCTTCAGGTTGCCAGGCGCCATCGCTGGAACATGTGAACGCAGAGCCTCAAACAAAGCGAGAAGAAGGTCAGACATACCTTAATTTTCGAGCTCCTTATTTTGCGCAACGCACTCACAACATCGACAAAAGATGCCGACGGGGACACACTCTTGACCGCAGCAGCTGTTTTTTTTGTCACTTGTGCATATGAGACTCCCTCTTGCCGTCGAGTGTGGCTGTGATCCGGTCGCTCAGCAACATGGACACTTTTTGCTGGTGGTCGAAAAACCGACTCGCGCGCACTGGACCTTGGCGTCTTGCAGGACTCAGGTCTCTTAGGGACATTGTTGGGTAACGCAACAACATCAGATTCCAACACTGGGAACTCGTCTAGTCCTGGGAAAGGCGTCTCAGTCGGTTGGGATTTGGGGCCATCAATAAAGGATATTCGACGGTGCAGAGCGCTCACATGGAATGGGCAGCCTCCGAACCTCGCTGGATGATCACCACCGCAATCGGCGCAAGCAAAATTGGCCTTGCAGGTTTTAAAGTCGTGGTCGCCTCCCCACCGCTTACAGCGCCGATCCTTTGTGCAAACTTTGGCCACGTGCCCAAACCGTTGGCATCTAAAACACCGTAGAGGAGCTTCAGTGAAATCTGCATTTGCGTGTTTTGTGAATCCCAGATCAATTTTTCGGGGAGCTCTGAGTTGGGAGCGAAGGTCAACACGAAAGAGTTGGTAGGTTTCGCAGCCCATTCTTTTCCTGGAGACTCCATAAGACGCACAGGTCATTTCACGTGCAGACAACCTTGTGGTTTCAGATAATCAAGTAGGTCGAGTTCTGAATACCACTTTGGTACACCCTTAATAACACAGATGTTCTTCATGTAGGAATGGGGCAACCGCACGTTAACTTTGATGCCAAAAATCTGAGAGCTCTGCAGGAGCTTGTCAACCTGCTTTTCCGTCGAGACATCCAGCTGAAGAGCCCAGGGCATGGTGAACCGACTACGAATCGGAACTGATCCCAGCAGTGATTGAATGGGCGCGTAAAGTAAGATGGGATTCTTACGAGGTGACTCTGTCGTAAGCTTTGCAGTTTGTATTGTCGCACTCACCATGGCCAAGCAGGCAGCGAAAGCGTTCATGAGAAACTGTGCTCCTCGAAACCATAGGCATCTGATCGCTGCCCCCATCTTGAATTTCAAGGCAGTTTGCTTTCGTTTTTCCTTTATGCAATATTATGCCACGTTTATCTATACAGGAAAGCGGCGACAAAAACTACACGCATGAACTCCGAGCATGGCACTCACCGACGCTGATCGTTCGCTACGTCGCCTGCTCCCGGTTGGTTGTTGCAAGCGGTAAAGTCATAGCACACTCGAGGATGAACACATTGCGAGCACTTAGGCACGATTTCTAGGCTCGGAAGAAATAAAACGAGCGGATGGCACTTCCAGGGACCACACGGTGCTTCATCTGCAGCCCACGGGCTGCAAATTATCAGCCGTGATGGCGTCGGTGGTGGGCGGCTCTCAGGTAAAACGAACATGGCGGCACCCATCTAATAATAATAATTGGTTTTTGGTGGAATGGAAATGACGCAGTATCTGTCTCATATATCGTTGGATACCTGAACCGCGCCGTAAGGGAAGGGATAAAGGAGGGAGTGAAAGAAGAAAGGAAGAAGACGTGCCTTAGTGGAGGTCTCCGGTATAATTTCGACCACCTGGGGATCTTTAACGTGCACCGACATCGCACAGCACACGGGCGCCTTAGCGTTTTTCCTCCATAAAAACGCAGCTACCGCGGTCGGGTTCGAACCCGGAAACTCCGGATCAGTAATCGAGCGCCCTAACCACTGAGCCACCGCGGCGGGGGGCACCCATCTATCGAATCTAAAATCGTGTATATACGGAGATTTCTCCTCGGGACGCTCGTAGTTTCATGCTGTTTATTTTCAAAATCGCACCCCATAGGTTTTCTGTGCCAGACTTTACTGGGTGCGAGTGTAGAATCAACTTTGAAAGCAAGGCTTGACCATTCCCATCGTTATGTTCACAATAACTTGCAGTATTGCACAGCTGTCTCACAATTAGAAGTGATGGACTGCTGATTGAACAGTTACGATGCTAGGTAATGTGAATTTCGAGCACAGCTGTTGAGTTATTTTCATTTGGTTTATACTGAGGCAAAAAGAAAATATATGCGTGTGTTTGTGTGTGTGTGTGTGTGTGTGTGTGTGTGTGTGTGTGTGTGTGTGTGTGTGTGTGTGTGTGTGTGTGTGTGTGTGTGTGTGTGTGTGTGTGTGTGTGTGTGTGTGTGTGTGTGTGTGTGTGTGTGTGTGTGTGTGTGTGTGTGTGTGTGTGTGTGTGTACACATACACACACTATAGGTAGCATGAGATGGTTCTCGCGCTGCTTCCACTCTCGCTGTTAGATGAGGTTTCACGTCGAGTATACCACGTCCGCCGCTATGGACGAGAGCGGCGCTGGTGAACACTCTCAAGGTTCGCTTACACGCAAAACATGAATACCCACGAGAGCAGCAGATTGGACAGCCGTCGCCGTAGCTCCGTTGGTAGAACACCGGAAGCGAAATTTGGAGGTCGTGGGCCCGGATGCCTCCGGTGGCATGGTTGCCTTTCCTGCTCCTTTATAATTAATTTCCTTTAGGGAACAGATTAGTTGAAGTATTATTCTCTCATCGTTCAGCACAACAAATAAATAATAATAATAAACATTCCCATATATGCACCTTGGTTTAGGTGAATGTTGGCTTCCATCATAAGTGTCTTCCATAACTGACTTCCATCATAAGTTCGAGAGCATCTGCACAATTATACACCACTCTATTTCACTGATGCTCTCGAACTAGCCCTTCTCTCGGAGTCCTTGGTGGTGGTGGTGGTAGACATTTATTGACTATGTACAAGGAGGTATTTGGGCCCAGGCCTTATGTACCAGGTCCTCAACAAGTTTAGGTGGAGCTCCTATTCCAGAGCCCCAATGACGTCTAGCGCAGCTCGCGCCCTGCCGACCAAGGTCCTTTGGGACTGTAGGTCATGGCAGCTGAGCAGCGCCGCCTCCCAGGCCTCCCTAGAAGGGTGGGAGATGAAGGTTTCGGAAAGGTGGGGATTGGAAGAGCAGGCTGAGACCATGTGGAAAACGTCCGAGAACGTCGCTCGGCACAGGCTGCATCCACCATCAAATTCTTAACTGAAGTGTGTCAATACTGCCGGGCACAGCATTGTATTTGTAAGAATTTTGTGAAGAAGCCGTTTTTCTGCTCTCCGAAGACCCTTACAGGGTTCCGGAAAGCGACGATGACTGTCCTTATAATATGTAATGATGGCTTTGAATGTTATTAGATATTGGGTAGGCTCGCAGTAGGCTTCCAGAGGAAGTGTGTGTGCCCGGGGAGAGAGCGCGCGGGCCGCCTGATCGGTTAACTCATTGCCCTGGAGTCCCTGGTGGCCGGGAGCCCAGATGAGGTAACTGTTTTGAGGGGCGCTTGATGTGCCAGGCGAAAGAAGGTATCCAATCCAGCTCATAGCTCCGACAGGCCCCCTTCGAGTCGGGAATGATGCGTTTCACTTGTGGGAGGGAGAGTGCGAGCGCAATAGCGATTTCCTCCTCATGTGTTGTGCTGTAGGCGAGGAACGTGAGTCCCGCTCCCACTGCTGCGGCAACCCCCCCCCCCCCCCCCCCCCCACGGTGGGGACCGGCAATGTCCACGCAGTGCACGTGTTGTTGTCGACCATAATGTCGCTGCAGTGCTTGCGCACGCGCCTGGCAACGGCCATCGTGGTCAGAGTGCGGCATGTTGCGGGGAATGGGTGGGACCCTGAGCGGGCAATATCCAGGGTTCTGGCAGTCGTACCCTTTCCTCAAAGGTGACGATGTGTTGGATGTGGAGTCGGTAACTAATGCGACGACCGGGTGGCGTTTGTGTTAGGCATGTGTATTTGTTGACGATATGGGCGTCTCGAGTTGACCACCCCCAGGTCCAACAAAGGCAGGTTGGAAGTGATAATGGGAAGGTCAAGAGCCCGTTTGATGATTTTCCGGTGCATGACCTCGAGTTGGTCATCGTCGTGTTTGCGCATGCGAAGGTAGGAGGTTGAGTAGAGGATTCTACTCGTTACAAAGGCATGTGCCAGCCGCAAGGTATCTTTGCTTCGTAACCCCCCCCCCCCCTTATTGGAGACTCGGCGGACCATACCGCTCACCTGGTTACCATACATGCGGAGCTTTGCGAGTGTTGCGTTTGGTACGCATTGTTGGTGAATAAAGAGGCCGAGGATGCGCATCTCCTTGGCCTCTCTAATCGGACCCGAAGGGAGGGTGGGGTGAATTGAAGTGCCGTCCCGAGGAGAGGGTCGAATGTGGACAAATTTTGATTTGATGGGAGCACACCGGAGACCACAGTGTGCAGCGTAAGCGTCCACTACCTCCGCTGCTTGTTGTGGGCAGGCATCCACGTGTCCGAGATTGCATTCCGTTGCCCAGATAGAGATATCATTCGCATATAGGGCATATCGGATGCCGTTCATGGAGCTTAATTTTGCGGGAAAGTCTTTCATTGCGAGGTTGAAGAGGAGGGGAGATAAAACCGCGCCCTGTGGTGTACCCCGGAATCCGATGGTATAGGGTTCGTGTTTCTTGTCTTGAATTCGATTGTTGGCCTGTCGACCTGTGAGAAATTGCCAAATGTAGCGGTATTTATTCTGACCACAGTTGGTATCTTGGAGGTGACTGAGTATTACTTCATGGTTCATGTTATCAAAGGCTCCTTTCAAAACCAAGGCCAGGACTACCTTGTCATTGTGAGGGAGTTCTTTGGGCTCTAATATGTCATGATGGAGTTGTAGAAGGATGTCTTGTGCGGATTTCTTTGGTCGGAAACCAAACATAGTGTAAGCAAAAGTGTGATGTGTTTCGAGGTAAGTGGACAACCTGTCTCGACCGATGGTCTCCATCACTTTGCCACCACAAGATGTGATAAAGATAGGGCGCAAGTGCTCCACATCAATTGTCTTGCCTGCCTTAGGAATAAACGTCGCTAAGGCTGTTTTCCAATCCAGGGGGAGAGGAATCTCTCCAAGCCAGATATGGGTGATGAACTCAAGGAGGATGCGATAGGCTGCAGCCGGAAGGTTCACCAGATATTTGACGTTAACCCTGTCCCGGCCCGGTGGAGTACCGCGTTTTTTTGGTGAGGGGCTCCTTCAAATCATGGAGCTTGAAGGGGGCATCCAGCTCCAGATTTGTTTGCCCTATGTACGAGCATTGAGAAAGGCGAGGGTCCACCGTGGTGCAGAGATATCTGCTACACAATATTCGGGCCAGTTGTGTTGTAGTACCGGAAAAGTCATGCATTGCACGTTGGAGGTGCCACGCCGTTTCTGCACGTGTTCGAGTAGGCTCAATAAGTGCACGAAACAGATGTCAGTTGTTGCAACCGGACATCTGGCGCGCAGCAGTGTTGCATCGATCCACTCAGTTAGTGTCGGCTAACTGAGCGGCATAGTCGGCAGCCTTGTGGGTGAGTTCATGAATGCGGTGTCTGAGTTTCTTGTGTTTCTGCTTTTTCCATCATTTGGGGAAACTGCGGCGGGCCTCCCAAAGATGGAGAAGATGACTGACTACTTCGGGGGTGGAGTCGGTGAGCTGGATGCATTGTTCATTTTTGGGGAGAGTCGTCAGTAGAGAGGCCACCCATTCTTGATATCCCGAGCGAACAATGTCGACAGAGGTAAGTGTCGAGCAGAACTTAGCCAAATCGAGGATATGTGCTTGCGTTGTGCGGCGTTTAAGAGGCCTTGTGTAAATGGTCGTATTATTGATACAGCCGTCACTGCCAAGGGTGTCTTGGGTGTTAAGCCAGTCGGCGTGCCGGATATTGCGGGTAAGGGTCAATCTTGGTTGCCCATGCGAGTGGGGTTGGCCGGATCGGTATGGAGAGTTACAACGAGAGTCGAAACTAGTTCCGCCAATTTTCTGCCTCGGGGTTCCTCCCCAAGGGGGCCCCATTGCCAACCTGTAGCGTTGAAATCTCCTACAATGAGTAGGGGGTCGCGTCTAGACACGCCCATTGCTTTGTAAAGAGCTTAGAAAAAGTTACGGCTTTAAGTTTTTTTTGGAGGGGGGCAGTATATGCTAAGCACTTGAATCGAGAATCTTTGCTCCGCAAACGTAAGACCATGACCGTGACATAGGAGTATTCGGGAGCCGATGGGAGGGTGATCTTCTGTGGCGTTGTCTTTGTGAACTAGGATGTAGGTTTGTGTGTCCCTCCGGAAAGTCTGATAGTTAGTTTGGTTTTGGCTCCGGGCTCCTGAAAGGCGACCAGGGCTACGAGGAACTTAAATATTTCAAGGTAAAGGCAAAACTGGGCTCGCTTCTGTCGTTGCTTGAAATCCCTGCAATCCCACTGGGTTACTGTGAAGGGATGTGTTTGTGTCGATGCTCGCGTTCTAGGATTGGGGGCCATGATCAGAGTTTGAGGGGGTGAAGGATGCTGCTGTGTTAGAGAGGTTTGATCAACTGCAGCCAAAAGCCGTGCGGATGGCGCATTCCTCGTTCTCGGAACCGTCAATACGACGAGACTATTTTGTGGAGCGTGTGGGAACCTTACGGGGTCATACGTGTTTGGAAAAACGTGGCTGTTCGAGAATCCATTTCTGGGTAAAGACTCATACCGAGCGCGTTATGGGGGCAGTTATGCTTTTCATCTGGGCGGCAGTGGCAGCATTTATGAGTTAAGCTGTGCAGCAAAGTTTTCGATAGCGGCCACTCGGGCCTCCAGGGAATGAGCGTGCGCTTCATTCGGGGGGGGGGGGGGGGGGTACCCGTTCATTTATGTTATCGTCGTCCTCCGTAAGGGAGGGTGTAGGGGAAGAATTTTGAGTGGTCATAGCGTTAAGTCTGGCTTTGAGATTCTCATTCTGTGGCCGGAGAAGAGCAAGCTCTCGCTTATGTTCAGCTTCGAGGGGCGAAGGGGAGTTAGTTGAAATGGGAGATGGGGGAGAGGACGGGGAGGACTGGTAGGCACTCACCTTCCCAACTGCCCACCTGTGATTGTTTTGGCTCCCACTGGGAAACGCGATCGACGACGCCTTTTTACTGACGTGGTTCGGACGCTGGGTTCCCGGTGCCGCCGCTGGATGACGCAGCCTTCTTGGGTTGTGATGACGCCAGCTGCTGGCGTCTCTCGTAGTCTTGCGTGGAAGTGTTGTCGCGATCCCCTCGTTGCGTGTCTTGATTGACCCCGCCGGGTGGCGTGCTCGCCGCCTTGTTCGAGCGTCTTGGTGGTGGGGCCCGCCGGTTGAATGAAGTTTTCGGACATTCACAAGAGCTGGTGAGGTGGCTACCCCCGCAAACAAGGCAGGTTGGTTTGCAGTCGTGTGGTGCCATTCGCTCTTCAGTGGCGCTGACATTTTGGCCGCATAGGCCATAGCATCACGTACTGGAGCAGGACAGATGTCGACTCGATGGCCCTGTTCACCACTCCGGTAGCAGGCTGGGATTGTACGTTTGTACTCACGAACTGGGGCAACCTCGCAGTTGTAGTGCACGAAACGTGGGGCAGTGGAGCTCCCAAAATTGAGCATGCCTACGTTGATGGTTTCCAGCTTGCGGATTGCTACGAGTTCACCATCGCGCCACTGGATTTTGGGTAGAAGTGATTGGCTAGTTTCACGGTTGTGCACAGTGATAACCCCATGACATACATCACCAGTCAGTTTTCCATGTCCACGTCCACGCATGGTAATGAGGCCCTGACCGGAGGGGAGCTGAAAGTCTGTGAGCAGGCGTCGGACCGCCTCTTCTTCTTGCGTGCCACACACCACCAGGTTCTGTTCCCAACTAGGGGAGATAGTTAGGGCGTTCAGTTGATTTGGCCGAGCGTGATTAGTGAGGGCAGCGCGCATCTAATCGGCATGGAAAGCTGTTTTGAGAGACCGTCGTTGTAGGCTTCACCACTACGACACAGTCCCTGGGTTGCATGCGCACAGGCGGCTTGGGCACCCACGAGCATGCCGGTGTCTTCTGTTTGTTCGTGGGAGTCTTGGTGGAGAAAGCAGGATTCTCCCCTCTCAGGGAGTTACGTGTGTAGCCTGTAGCAGTGGTCCCACCCCTGCTTTGTTGGCCACAGCGTCGCTGCATAACTTGGAACGTGGCCTCTTGCGAGGGTGAAAGTGCTTCCGCTGGGGCCGCAAGGTGACTTGCAGAGATATTTCCCACTATAGAGCGTAGGATCGTATCCGTGAAGAATTTCCGTGGCTCTGTTGCCACAGGAGTGCCGAGCGTCCTCTACTTCCAGCGTCCGGGGAGCCGGAGCCGTTAGGCTCAGCTCCGCGTCCACATAGCAGATGAAGAAACACTCGTAAATTGGCGAAAATTGGGCCCACCTGGATAAGAATGATGTCTCCAGATGACGTATGAGTTCACGAATGTAATGAGCACATTAGTTCGGGAGTCACAGCAATATTTCCGCGGCTCCTGCCTGGAGTAGGCGCTGCCGATGCGCTGCACGTCCAACGCGGCCGCGCACTCGCAGCGTGCCCCGAGTCCCCAAAGTCATGGCGCAAGCTTATGAACTGAGAAGCAGCAGATGTGTTCGAGGTGTTGGACCAAGGAGAGATACTAAAATACGAGGACTAAGCATGTGTGTTCGGGAGGTCGTCGAGCAGTGGTACAAGCTACAAAGGAGCGTGACGGGCACACTGGATCCTGGTATCGGTGGCTCTGAGCCTCTGCTCGGGCTGCACGTTTAGTGAATGCACCAGCTACATCGCTCAGTGTGCAGAAACGCCTGAGGATTTTTGTAGCGACAGTTACACTGGGGCTACCTGTAGAGCTGTATCAGAACACTGTATTCACGTCTCTGCAGTTTTTTGGTAATTTGTGCTATAATCAGGGGGCGCCGCTCCCTTTTTGCCACGGCGATGGAAGTGGAGGCTACTGTGACTCTATTGGAACGCGGTGGGTCGGCAGCAGCCGACCAGAGGAAGCGCCTGCACCGCCAGAGTGACTCGAGCAGCCAGGGCACTGTTGTGTACTCGGTGCCAAGTGAAGACTCCTCGTCCTCGGCCGACGACGGTTTCATACCGGTAGTTGGCAAGAAGGCCAAGCGCAGACTGCGTAGACAAGCCGAATCGTCCTCATCGAGCACGTCAACGGTGTCCTCATCAAGAACGCCAACGATCATCACGGCGCTAAGTTCCTCGGCGCATACAGCCTTGTTTGTGCCGTTGAACCCAACGGACAACTTGAACCTCCTGAACAGGCAAGCCATCTCTATTTATCTGGAGAGCCTTGTACCGGAAGGCATTAAAGATGTCAGAATAAACCCGTTCAAAAAAGTCATTGCATTGATGTGGTGGAGGGAAGTGCACTAGAGAGTTTAACCGCAATCGCCAAACTCGGCAACAACAGTGTACGCCCCCTTATTCTGCAGCGGCGCGAACGACGCCACCGAAGGTCGTCAAAGAAAGCAGTCACATTTGAGAAGAATGCCCCAAACGCAACAGCAGCTTGTCCGCCTCCACCAAAAACCGTACCAAATCAAGGGAGCCCGGCGCTTGGTGAGTCTGGACCTGCTGCCTCAGATGCAACTTGGCCACCACTGCCAAATCCTTCTACGCCTACTGTGTCAGGGATGTTGGCGCACTCAGGACAGTGTGCAGCGCCTACGACTGATCCAGCAACAGGCACGATCAAGGCCATGGCCCAGATATGCAAGTGATTGCAATGCTAACGCCACTAATGAATGCCATGCGTGCTCTGCTTCCCAGCCTACGCACGCCAGCAGCAAATAGCGCACTTCAAGTGCCGGACGCGCTACATGCAGCTCTTGCGGCTGTACAGTAGAAGGCATCATGGCTCCTTCGGACCTGCCTTTTCAAAAGAAAGTCAAGCAAGCTTTCATTTTCCAATGGAATGCTCGTGGACTCCAGTCCCGGATTTCCGATTTACGGCACTACGTCAACGAGAATCACTTCCCCATTCTTGTGATTTGTGAGCCGAAGACCCCGGCATATTTGCGGAATATCCGTTTACGAGGCATTTGCATCACCCACGCGCAACAGATCTAGCAAAGTCATCGTCTACATTCGACGTGAACTTACATATGTGCAACATTTATTTCCTCTGAACGAAGACAATCAGTACGTTTGCCTGACAGTGAAGAGCCGAGACCTGATGTTTACGGTACTGGCGGTGTACTTGGCGCCATCAAGTCGTTTCGACGCCAGAAGGTTGAGTGGTTTGATGGCAGCTACACCTGCTCCGTTGGTCATTATGGGTGACTTCAATGCTCATCACACCATGTGGGGAGGCGTTAGGATGGACGTTAGGGGAAGACAGCTTGTGTCCTTCGCCTCTGACATTGACCTCCAGTGCCTTAATGACGGAAGCCCGACCTATATTCGAGGGGTGACTTATAGCAGCGGCTTGGACTTTACTTTCGTTTCACAGTGCCTTACCAACAGCGTCCGGTGGTTTTCGGATGCAGAAACCCATGGCAGCGACCATATCCCAACTTATCTGATTATTACCGGCCATTCCACATTTTCCCCAGTCACGTGTAGGCAGCGCATTGATTGGACAGTTTTTAAATTACTTATGGAGGCTGCTTGCATAAAGGGCTTCTCTACCGGTCTTGAACAAAAAAGTAAGGAGGCCATGGAACACGCCACCTGCCCCTTTAACTCTGTCGCTAACTACACCTATTTTGACTTCGAATTTCAGCGACTGTGATCACAACGGCGCAGGGCAGAGCGCCGATACCGACGCACAAAGTCGCGCCTAGATCTAAGAGATGCTAGGCGCATACAGAAGAAAATTCAGCGCAGAATTCAGGCACTGCAAACACAACGCTGGAAGACATTTTGCCAAACACTTGACCCACGGAAGCCTTTTTTGCGCGTTTGGAGTGTAATTCGGGGTCTTCGCATGTGCCCTCAACAGCGCTACTCGTTCAAATCCGTAGCTCTCCACCAAAGGCGCAGTGTGGTTGAGGTAGCCGAAGATTTCTGCGCAAGAATAACAGGCCCTCCGAATCCAGGCGCAACGCTGCACTGCAACAATGTTCCACCCTCACGGGATTCTCGAATGGATGTACTATTCTTCATAGAAGAACTTGATGCTGAGCTCGACGGGCTCTTTTGGACAATTATAACAAGTCATGAACTGCTGGCATAGTTCCTCATGATTGGAAGACCAGTCGTCTGGTTCCAGTTCTTAAACCGGGGAAATCACCGCTCGACCATTCATCATACCGTCCAATTGTACTCGCCAGCTGCGTCGGCAAAGTCATGGAGAGAATGCTGCTCACACGCGTGAAATGGTACTTGGAGCGATATCAGATTTATCCAACCTTAATGTCTGGTTTCCGATGGGGCCGCTCTTCTATCGACAACGTGGTTGACCTTGTAACGTCGGTGCAACAAAGCAAAAGTTTGAAAAGATTGACCGTGGCATTGTTTTTAGATATCAAGGGCGCGTACGAGAACGTAACGCATCAGGCCATTTTGGAGGCAATGGAAGCTGCTGAGATCGGAGGCCGCACGTTCAGCTGGATACGCAGCTATTTATCAGAGAGGTCGTTTTTTGTCTTGACTGCGGACGGACGAACGTCCTTACAACGAAATTCGCGCGGAGTCCCTCAGGGTGGAGTGTTGAGCCCAGTTCTCTTCAACCTTGCTCTCATCGGCCTGGTCGACGTATTGCCACAATCTGCTCAGATCTCTGTATATGCAGATGATATCTGTATTTGGGCATCAGGGGTGACCCGTCCTGAAGTTCGTGCAAGACTTCTAAAGGCGGCACCGATATTGACATCTAGTCTTCGCTTGCAGGGCCTGGACATTTCGACTGAAAAGTGCTCTCTTGTGGCGTTCACACGCAAAATAATGTCACGTTACACCATTCTCATCAATGGCGAAGCCGTTCCCTATGAGAGAAGCCACAAGTTCCTAGGTCTTGTCATCGACAGGTACCTCTCGTGGAGTCCACATATCTACGACATGAGAAAGAGACTAATTGCGATTGTCCACGTCCTCTCCTTCCTCGGGGGAAAGTCCTGGGGCGCATCAGTGTGCTCGATTCTGCAACTGTACCGTTCCCCATTTCTGGGCTACATGCGGTACAGTCTTCCGATATTCAGTTCCATTAGAAAGACAAATATCAAGACTCTTCAAAGTGTGCAAGCGCAAGCTCTCCGCATCTGCCTTGGACTGCCTAAATGTGCATCAACAGCAGCAACTGTTCTTGTTAGCCGGGAACCTCCTGTTACTACATATATTGCTGTTGAGGCCATCAGAACACTTATTCGGCACCTCACACGGGTTCCCTGTCATCACCTCGCAACACTCTCAATAATTAAGCCGCGTACTGCATTCGCCAAAGTCATTGAAGCCCATCGCGCATATCTTCCATCGGAGTTCACCTCTGCGTCAAGACCGTGCTCACTCTTATGGAGTCTGCATGAACCTCGGGTTGACCTCTATATTCCTGGCATTACAAAGAAAGCTGGTGTATCACTACCCGCTCTCAAACAACTGACATTGAATCACCTGCATTCTTACCACAGTCATCGCATACATGTTTACACAGATGGATCAGTTCACTCGACCAGTTCTGCGGGGTCGGTGGTGATACCGGCCAGATCCACCTTCATGAAAGTGGAGACGACCTATCCAACATCTTCAACTGGCGCGGAACTCGCAGCCTTACTGGTTGCGGTAGAGTTCATCAGTCAAGAACCTCCAAATGACTGGACGGTTTTCACCGACTCTATAGCAGCCCTTCAAGCCCTGCAAGCTGCGCTACGCCGCGGGTCGCAGGAACAACTTGTTGCTGAGATCCGTCTACTGTACCACGGCACCGTATCCAAAGGTCATGACATCATTTTTCAATGGGTGCCTGGACACTGTGGTATTAATGGTAATCACCAGGCCGATGCGGCTACGCGTTCGGCTCACAACGACTTCCAGTGAGGATCCCAATATCAAGACCTGACGCTGCGTGTGGGCTTCGCCCTTTGGCGCTGGAGATCACACTTTCAGCGTGGAACGCGGGAGAGTTTTGCAACCTCCGCCTCAAGGCACTGGACCCTGGACTGCGCCTTCGTCTTCCACGTAACTTAGCACGTCGCGAAGCAACATTGTTATGCCGTTTATGGATCGGTGCTGCTTTTACCAAGCACTATGCTTTCCGGATGGGAATGGCTGACAGTCCTGCCTGTGAAAGCTGTGGTTGTGAGGAGACCATCGCTCATCTCTGTGAGTGCCCTGCATTTGCGAGTGCAAGACATACACTGTGTTGTGCCCTGGACCGCCTCGATCCTCGCCCATTAACAGAGCAAAAGATCCTCGGTACGTGGCCACAGCAGTCGACTGCCCTCAAGGCATACAAGGCACTCTTTGCCTACTTGAGACCGACTGGATTGAGTGACATATTGTGACAGCGTTGTGCCTGTGTGTGTGTTATGCATTTTCCCCTTCTCTCTTCCTCCTTTTAGTCCCCCAATTCCTCTTCCCCAGTGCAGAGTAGCCAACCGGAACCCCTTTCTGGTTAACATCCCCCCTGCATTTCTCTCCTCCTCTCTATCTATCTACCAGTCGAGCATTTCGCGGTGGCCGGGAGAGGCATGTTGTGCGCATGCGCCATTACCGTGGCAACCGGCGAGGAGCAGCAGGTGCGGCGTGCGCTTCGCTATCGCCGCGGCCGTGCGCCCGCTCCACCGTCGACGGTATTCATGTGACGTCACGCGGATGTGCAATTTTGCGCATGCGCCGATACCATGGTAATCTGAGAGACCCCACAGGTGCTCCGCGCGCTACATCTCCGCACGCCGCTCTATCACCCGAACCGCGCGTCGCATGCGCAGCATTGCGTATAAAAGGCGGAGATGTAATGAGCGGCTGCGGCTGCATGACAACGTCTGACATGGATGCAGAGAAGGAGAGTCGAGCTGCTGCGAAACGACGGTATAGACAAGAAAAGATTAACTGTTCCGATCCTGGGGTTGTCGCCTGGCACTTGGCTACTCAACAAAGAGAGAATGAGAGCAAGAAGGCGAATAGAACAGCGGAGAGGTCCGAACAGAGATAGGAAAGGCTTGCCCAACGTAGATGGCAGACTGCCGAGCGTATTAAACGGTGCATAGCCTCCGAGATTGAGACCAATGTCTCTCATCGCTAAACATACAGTGACCACAACAAGCTGAGCCAGGGAAACGTACCTTTAGCTACGTATATTCTGGCATAGCCGAGCTAAGTCAATGCGAATTTTTTAACGCAAAAGCGTTAAGGGCTCCATTCAGCGGAGAACCCTGCGTGAGCGTCGTCGCCCGTGTGTGCGGAAAATCCCGACTGGTGGAGAGGATCGTGGCGTTACATGTTGCGTCACACGCAGCGTAAATAATTACTCTAGATAGAAAGTCTGGGAAATTGCTTGGGAATAAGTCTCATGACCCTTGGGTTGCGAGTCAGATACACTACCACAAGGTCACTGAGGCAAGTTCGTTTGATTTGGTTACAGGGAGACCATGCGTGTATTGTGGCAAAGAAAAAACAGATATAAAATAGAAATACGCAAACAAAAAATATGTAAAATATAAATAAAGAACATGTCCGTCTATGTAAAGTGATATGGAAAGAAAACGCCAGGCAGCTGAAGGGACACATTAACGCTATCGCGTCATACCATCGAGGTGGAGCTCAAGTGTCCCACGAGTTGAGTTTAGTTGAGGTGTTGAATGCTACCGATGGGATTAGCCTTGCTTATTCTGCTGGCAATTGCTCCACCGTAGCGTCCCTTCTATGTTAATAATGTCCTAACACCTGTCGCATCTACCCCGCTATGCGCACAGTCTGTTATAATAGCACACATCCTTCTCCCGCAGTCGCCACCTATGCACGCAATCACTTCACACAGTCAACTTCACTGTCCACTCCAAAAGTCACCATCTATGCACATATTCAGTCACAATAGAACATAGGCCATTGTAGTGCCACAATCCATACACACATTCACTCACAGTATAACGTAGTCCACTCCAGAAGACACCATCTACGCACACATTCAACCACAATAGGCCATAGCCCGTTCCTGCTGTCACTATTTAGAAACAAGATCAGTGTCCTGCACAAATGTTAAAAGAAGGCGTGCAGCCTCCTTTCTGCATGTCTGGTTTCCAGTCGGATAGACAATGCCCTGAAGTGTACTGTGAAGGGTTCCTGTCTTCTTGAAGAAAGCGAACATCACATACCTGTCCGGGTTGTACTCTGGGCAGTGCATAATATAATGTTCAAAATCACTGCACACACCACATAAAGAACATAGCGAAGACGATGCTATGCCCGTCTTGTGCATCCAGGCAGGAGTGCGAGCAGAGGTCGTGCGAATTCGATGCAGTAGAGTCCCCTGGGATCTTCTAAGTCGCATGGCATGTGGGGCGCACTGCACAGGGTACTGAAATGATCGAGCACCGTTTTCCTGCAAAGACTTTTTTCATCTTGAGGTACTTTTTTGATGGATTCCTTGACAGAGCTTTATGGGAAAGATTGTCTGCCACCTCATTGCAGTTGACTCCTATGTGAGAGGGCACCCATTCGAAATACTGAGTAAAGCCTCAGATGTGCAGATTCTGCACCAAGTGCAGAGAGCTTATAGACAAGGCATCAGTAGGGAATCCGCGCTCTAACCTCTGAAGGACAGATTTTGAATCAGTTAGGATGACAACAGGTTGAGCCGGGCAAGACCCTAATTAACGTAAAGCCGCCTCAATAGCAACACTTTCGGCCGTTGTGGAGGATACGAAAGCAGTAAAGCGTACAGACCACTTACAGTCCAAAGAAGGATTATAAAAAACCGCTGCGCTATCTTGTTTCACCTTGTCCACAGAACCATCCGTGAAAATTTGAATATGGCGGGCATACTCTGTTTCCAAATGTTCAAGTACGAGCGAACGCCAAAGGAGAGCTGCGCTTTGCGCTCACATGGGGCATTGTGACCTTACAGTCGAGGGTCGGGAAAGACCAAGGGGGTTTCAAGCGTTTCCTTTACCTTCGGACATTAAGGCCTAAAGTACTAAGAGTATTAAGTGCCAAGTAGGCATTAGACTCATATCTCTTACAGAGCCGCTGGAGATGGGATCGCCCAGCTACCGTCTCTCCTAGGCGGTGCTGGGATTCAGGTAGTGTGGCTGGACCGTAGAAGAGACGAGGACGATCGGAGGAAAAACTTGGAAAACTTTATACAAAGACTATTTACATAATGTACATGTAAGGGCAACTGAAAGTGCCTCTCAGTAAAAGGAGCTTCTTAGCAGTCGGGAGTCTCTCCCAGCAAAGAGTACCTCTCAAGAGGGGCTCTCTCTTTTTCGTACCAAGCCAGCAGCTCGTTAAATACTTTTCGTATTCCCCAGATTTCTAGCTGGGGAATACATTTCGAAGAAAGATGTCCAATCAAACGATGGCACTGATGGTACCACTCACGGCAGTGCGGTACTGATGTTCTCTCGCAGCTCGGTCGACGGAAAGGGAACAGGACCCGGTCACGTTGTCGTCCACTCGGCCTCCAGGTGGGCGCGCACGTGGGTCCGGACTGCGCCCATGTGGAACCGGAAGGCGCCTGCGTGACACAGGAATGCGGTCTGTCTCCCAGCAGGGGTTAAAAGATCTTGTACTTCGTCGTCTGATGACCGGAACGTGGAACCTCTGTCGAAGGCGCAGCTCTCGGGCAATTGTTCAACCCCAGCGTGGTTGAAGAGGACAAGACTCCGTTCGTCGACCCGATGGCATGTTCGATCACGTGGGGACGCCATTGTCGTCGCTGTTTCCGACATTCCTGCAGCCATGCTTCTTCCAGAGGGCTCATTCACCTTCGCGGCGGTTTTCAGGGAATCCTCCCCATGTCCAAATACGCCGAACTGAACAGCAGGGAGGGAGCGCGAGCACAACAGCAGTTCAGGGAATCCTCCCCATGTCCAAATTTGCCGAACTCAACTGGAGGAAGGGAGTGCGAGCACAACAGCACCCCCGCCGCCAGATATTGCGCCCGGAAGATGAACTGCTCGTACGTAGCTCGGCTGACTGGGCGTGCCAGGAACCAGATGCTCTCTGGAAGTCTTCGGATGACCTTCAGTGCCGAAGCTCGGCATTGCTTCCCCTCGTCAGATGGCCGTTTTGGGAAATTCTCTGCAATGCTAGCCAAAAGTGATGACAGACGCCAAACCGCACCTGACAAAAGCACGTGCCCTCAAACCACACTCATACCGCCAGACCAAAACTCAGGGCCAAAACTGCACTTTGCAAAAAACTTCAACTAAAACTTGAAGAGATCAAATGTTTTGCCTGAATGAACCCAAGGTGTCTCCCGACGAGGGGTTTAGACATGGCACCTGTTCAAGGCGTGTGCTCCCGTTCGGGGTGCACTTGGAAGGGAAAAAATTCGCTAAATGAAATCAAGTTGGTGCGTAGAGGGCGCGCGATACGGGAATAGCTGACTGGTTTTGGTCGACGTGGCGTTCAATTTTGCCCGCCCCAATACCTCAGAGTCAAGGCATGTTACACCACTCGCTCTAATTTATCCTTGGCCGAAAGAAGGAAAACGTACTCCTAGGTATGTTACCTGATTATGAACAACATTACTGCAAAGAAAGTGGGAGATATGCGCTCTATATTAGGAAGAGAATATGAAATAAATCTCTAAAACTACAGTTTGGGGGACATCTCCCTTTGGTAAAATCTTTACCAGCTAAAAGGCTCGGCTTAGCCCGTCGGAATTTGTGTGGAGTTTGCCTTTCTTGTAGCGAACCTCGAAGCCGTGGTGCTGGAGTGCCAGGCTACACCTCAGTAGGCGACCATTTTTAGGCGACATATTGTGCAGCCAAGTCAAAGGGCAATGGTTCGTTTCTACTGTGAAACGGGACCCCGAGACGTAGCATGCCAGTTTGTCTATCGCCCAAACGAGGCATGCGCATTCTTTTTCAGACGTGCTATACGCCTCTTCCCGCGGGCTGAGCTTGCGGCTCAAGAAAAGCACAGGCCGTGTGTGCCTACCATCGCTTTCCTGGCAAAGAATAGCGCCTAACCCGCGGTCGCTGGCATCACATTGAATGATAAAGGGTTTCGAGAAATCTGGCGCTGCCAGTATTGGGCGCTCGCTTAAGGCCGTTTTCAGACTCTGAAATGCCTTCTCTTTCTTTTGGTCCCAAAAAAGATTGTTAGGCTCACTTTTTCCCAGCGCGTCGGTCAGGGGGCTGGCTAAATCAGAGTAGTCCTTTACATAATGTTGATAATAGCCTGATAGGCCAAGGAAAGCCCTGAGTTCCGATTTTGTGATTGGGCGACGGTACTGCACCACGGCAGCCACTTTAAGATCTGCAGGTCGGCGTTGGCCTCGTCCAACGCAGAGAAAACGGCCACATCGTCAAGGCAAGGGAGAGCGAAATCTGCAAGTCCCCGAAACACTTGGTCCATTAGCTTTGAAAAACAGTACGGAGCATTTTTCAAGCCGAAGCTCAACATTACAGGGCGAAACGTGCCCGCGGAGGACACGAATGCTGCGTACTTGCTGGCACGCTCAGTGAGTGGCACCTGCCAGTAACCACGACCTAAATCCAGTGTGGATATATATTCTGATTTAGCGACTGTTTCAACCCTCTCCTCGATGTTCGGAATGGGGTAGTTCTGGTCCACTGTGATTGAATTCAATCTCTGGTAGTCCATGCAAGGTCTCGGATCCTTGCCTGAAACATCTACAATAATGATTGGTGACGTATAGTCACTTTCGCAGGGCACTATGACGCCAAGTTCGCACATACGGCCGATCTCCATCTCAATGATTTCCTTTTTTCTTGGAGAGACACGGTACGGTTTGCTCCTGATCGGCTGCTCGCTGGACAGCTGAATGTCGTGTTCGATGAGGGTTGTTTTTCCTGGCTTGTTTGAAAACACCGCCTCAAAGTCGCGGACGACGTTTTTCATGTCTCCTCGTTGACTTTCCGTCAAACGTGGCTCTCTGTCGATTGAATTTAGCAGCTCATTCGCTGCTTGCTCGTCCTCATGAGGGACATAAGGCATGTCTGAGATATCTTTCTCTGGCATGTTCAGCGCCATGTTAACCATGGCCTGACGCTGTACATAAGGCTTCATCAAATTAATGTGGATTATCTGATTGTTTTTATTCTTAAATTTAACCTCATAGTTGGTGTCCGAAAGCTTGGACACCACCTTAGCTGGCCCTTTCCATTGCACCTCAAGCTTGTTCCTGTTTGACGGACGCAGCAATATCACCTGGTCGGCAGACTGAAAGGTGCTCTTGCGTGCAGATTTGTCGTAGTACACTTTAGACAGCGACTGCGCTGCTCTGACATTAGCTTCCACGAGGCCTCTGGTTTTCGCAAGTCTTTCCAGTAGCTTTAGAACGTATTCCACTACACAGGGATCCTGTCCATAACCCTCCCATGACTCCCTCAGCATGCGCAACGGGGTCCTCAAGTCACGCCCGTAGACTAGTTCAGCGGGGCTAAATCCTGTGCTTTCGTGGGGGACGGATCTCATTGCAAAGAGTGCAGCTGGAATGCAGCCTTCCCAATCTCCCTTATGCTCAAAACACAGAGATGTAAGTATCCGCTTTAGTGTTGAGTGCATGCGCTCGACTGGATTTGACTGAGGGTGGTGAATGGAACTGCGGATTATTTTAATTCCACACCATTCAAGCGGCTTGTAAACACGCTCTCGTTATCGCTTTGTATCTCTGCAGGGAACCCCGCGCGAGAGAAAATTGACAAAAGGGCGTCTGCAACACATGCGGAACTTAGCTCCTTCAAGGGAATGGCCTCGGGAAATTTGGTTACCACGCACAGTGAGGTCAGAATGTAGCGACAACCAGAGTTGGGCGCTGGCAGCGGGCCGACAGTATCTATTACAAGACGCTGAATGGGCTCTAATTATGGGAACTAGTGTCATGGGCGCTTTCCATTTATCCGTCACCTTGCCGACCCACTGGCAGGTGTCGCAAGATCTAACAAGCTCTTCCCCATCTTTCGAGCAGCCAGGCCAGTAATATTCGAGGGCTAATCTAGCTTTTGTTTTCTTTATGCCCAGGTGGCCCGCCCATGCATTTCCGTGTGCGAGCTCTAGAAGCTGCCGCCGGTACTTCTCAGGCACCAGCAGTTGCTCATATGCGCGTCCCTTTGAGTCGCAGTATTTCCGGTACTGAAGGCCTGATTTTTCATGAAAGCTGATGTTCTTTCTGGCGACTCCCTCTCTCATATTATTGCTTAGAGCTCTTACCGATGGTTCGCTTTTCTGCTCTGCAATGAGTGATTTCCTATCAACCTTAGTAAACTCCTCCCAACAAGTCGAAGCAGGCGTTAATGTCGAACCTTTCGCGTTGGTTCCTGTTGCCCCATTTTCAACGGAATCGGCAGTTCCTTGGATTTCATGAGCTACTGCTGGTTCGGGAACACCTTCATGGCCATGCTCATGTTGTTTAGACGGATTAGTTTACCTGCTAGGATCCCCCGGCTGGTCGGGAAAATGGTTCGGTGCCTGCTCATTTATCGGAGCGCAGTTGAGTTTCTTTGCGAGCTCTCGCGCTCGAGAACGTGTTAGCGCCATGCAAGCCAAGCCTGAGGTGAAAAGGAGACCTTTATCTTCCAGCTGCTTGGATTTGTTCGAAAACAGGTAGGGCAAGTGTGTCGGCAAGTTTGCGCTAACTGCCGCTTCTGTGTCTAGCCTGTCAAAAGTCCCCTCTAGAGTCACCTTCGCTATAGGCAAGCATGCACTCTGTTCTTCGGCGACCTGCTTAATCCAGGCGCATTCGCCGGTGTAGTCCGTGGAGGAAACACAGGACGGGTGAGCAATATCCATGCTAGCCGCTTAATCTCGCAGTGCTCTGAATTTCTTGCCATTTATCACCACGTCCCGCATGTATGGCTCCAGCAATTTAAGGTTTTCCTCCGACTCTCGCATGCACGCGAACGCCATCTTTTGCTGTTTGCAGTTCAATGAGATGTGACCCTCCTTGTTGTAATTATAGCAGCTAATGGGCGTTCGCGCTTCAAACACGCGAGCTCCAGGTGCCTGCTGTTTCGGCGAGTCGGCAGATTTGGGTGACTCAGCCTTTTTTTCGCTACCTCCTGCCTTTGGTCCCGCATCCTCTGCTCGGTGATCCCGGCGTGCTGGTGGCACCCTTCGGTCGGGGATTTTCTTTAAATAGGTTTCTCCCTTTCTTAACCTTTTATCGTACCATGCCTTGCTTTGGAGGTTTCGGCGAACGTAGTACTCGTCTGCGAGCTGTGGCGCTTTGTCTAGGTCTATATCTGTTAGCCTATCTTGCAGCCATATTCTCAGATATTTTGGAATCGCGCTATAGTACTGCTCTAGTGCGATGCACTCCAGTACCTTGTCATCACATCCGTGCACCTCAGCGGTCTTAAGCCCCTCGTTTAGGTTGACTTTAGGCCGGTACGCGAAGTCAGTATGCGACTCTCCGAATTTCTTTGCCTGCCTGAATCGCTGCCTAAAGGCTTCAGCAGAGAGCCGGTACTTTCTAAGCAGTGCGCTCTTTACCTTCTCGTAGTCATCACACTCTTCCCGTGTGAGGCGAGCCACCACTTCGGCCGCCTCGCACGGAAGGAGAGGACGTAACTTCTCCGACCAAGCGCTCTTGTCCATGTGCACCTTCCCGCATGCACGTTCGAAATTTACTAAAAAGAGTGCAATATCGCCTCCCACGCGGTATGGTGAGACGAGATCCTGCAATCTCTGCCTCTCTTGCTCCTCTACCGAAGCTACAGGGCTAAGACGTACGCGCCATTTTTCCTCCGTTCGACGCAATTTCAAGCTCTTTCATTTTTCGAGCATGCTCTCTCGCTTTTTCCTCTGCCTCACAGACCTCCCGTCACTCTTGAGCCAACCGAAGCTCTTTTTCTTTCTGCTCGAACGACACCCGTCTTTCTTGAGCCAACCGAAGCTCTTCTTTTCCTTTCTGCTCGAACAACTCCCGTCTTTCTTGAGCCAACCGAAGCTCTTCTTATATTGCGAAAGCAATACTGCTCGAGGTTTCCGCTCTTGGCCGTCGTCCCGGAGAATCCACCATTGACCTTTAGCGTGACCTATGTGTGACGTCATACCAGCTGTGGAAAAGCGGGGCCCCAACTCGGCTCGTCGCGATCGTCCCAGCGAATCCTCCATGCTGCAGCTGCGCGCCGCTGCCGCGAGGGGCGCTCGCTGTACGTGACGTCATGCCAGCTGTGGAAAAGCGGCCCCCTCAACTCGGCTCGTCGCGATCGTCCCAGCGAATCCTCCACGCGTCGCAGTCGTCCCAGCGGATCCTTCACGGTATGTCGGATGATGTGTATATGGTGAAGCTGCAATGATGTGCTGCAGCTAAGAAGCGTCAGCGTGCGGAAGAAACGGATGAAGAGCGGAAACAACGTTTAGCTTTTCGCAGAACGTAGCGAAATCCCCAGCTCCTGGCAAATTTCGAGCAGCTCCTGCACATTTAACTTCTCCATCGTGAGTTCCACCATGCGTTAGCAAGCCCACTAAAACAAGAGCCCTAGCTTGATGTGGACAAAACAGTTTCCCTAAATCAATTTCCCAAACATCAGGAATTCGCACCTAGCATCTGCCTGTGCTAGTACGGTCTGGCGAAATGAATGGAAAACATTGGGCACTCACCCTGCCAAGGTATAGCTGACGCCCGTCAGTCCCGTATCTGCCGAGGTCCTTTGGAGCCGGTAACTTCACGTGGACGTCCCACAGCTGCCATCCTGTTGTTGGGATTCATTCAGGTAGATTGGCTGGGCCGGAGAAGAGACAAGGACGATCGGAGGAAGAAAACTTGGAAAACTTTATACAAAGACTATTTGTAAATGTACAAGTAAGGGCAGCTGAGAGTGCCTCTCAGTAAAGGGAGCTTCTTAGCAGTCGGGAGTTTTTCCCAGCAAAGGGTATCTCTCAAGAGGGGGCTCTCTTTTTGGTACCAAACCAGCAGCTCGTTAAATACTCTTCTTATTCCCCAGATCCCTAGCTGGGGAATACAGTTCGAATAATGATGTCCATTCAAACGATGGCACTGATGGTACCACCCACGGCAGTGCGGTACTGATGTTCTCTCGCAGCTCGGTAGATGGAAAGGGAACAGGACCTAGTCACGTCGTCCACACGGCCTCCAGGTGGGCGCGCACGTGGGTCCGGAATGCGCCCATGTGGAACAGGAAGGCGCCTGCGTGACACAGGAATGCGGGCTGTCTCCCAGCAGGGGTTAAAAGATCTTGTACTTCGTCGTCTGATGACCGGAACGTGGAACTTCTGTCGAAGGGGCAGCTCTCGGGCAATTGTTCAGCCCCAGCGTGACTGAAGAGAACAACACTGATCTTGTACTTCGTCGTCTGATGACCGGAACGTTGAACCTCTGTCCAAGGCGCAGCTCTCGGGCAATTGTTCAACCCCAGCGTGGTTGAAGAGGACAACACTCCGTTCGTCGACCCGATGGCATGTTCGAACACGTTGGGACGCCATTGTCGTCGCTGCTTCCGACATTCCTGCAGCCACGTTTCTTCAAGAGGGCTCATTCACCTTCGCGGTGGTTTTCAGGGAATCCTCCACATGTCCAAATTCGCCGAACTCAACAGCAGGAAGGGAGCGCGAGCACAACAGCGGCCAAGATGCATTAGTAGCCTCTGAGAAGCGACAAGGCTAAGAGGTTTCGGGAGAGACTCATGAAGTTCTGCCTTATTCGCAGCCGCCTGAGGAACTCCAATAGCTCTTCTTAGGCCCCTTCTGTGGACAACTTCGAGACGTTCAAGCTGTGATGCCGAGGGGAAAATTAAAGGTAATTGATACATTATGCGACTGACCACCAGCGCTTCGTGAAGTTTGAGTATTGAAAAGGGATGGTTTCCGGATTGCTCACGTGTAATTCTAGGGATCACATTAAGACGCGAAGATATAGATGAAACAATCGCGTCCACAGCTTTTCGCCACTGTAGACGGGAGTCAACAATGACGCCTAGGGAACGCGTGTGGTGGAACTGACAGATGCAACAGCCACCGAGGTCTATCTTAAACCGCGTTGACATCTTCCTACACCTTTAAACAGAAAAAAGCCGGATTTTTCCACTGATAGAGACAATCCCGCACCTTGAATGTAAGCTTGTGCCAAAAGTGGAGCCTATCCAGCTATCAAGGCTAATCGCTTGTGTTGGTAGCCAGTAATTTAAATACAGATGTCGTCAACATATATTGACATCCGCACTTGCCTGCATTTTTTTTCAATGAATCGGGAAGGCCAGCTATTGTGACATTAAAAAGCGCGTAGGAAAGAACACTTTCTTGAGGCACGCCTCGTGATAGAACCCTTTCGGTGCTTAAGGTACTCCCTAGCCGTACACGAACCGCACGATCACTTATAAACTTGTGAATAAATCTTAACATATGCCCTTTATGCCCATGCCTTGCAAGCTGTTTAGAATTGAGCTCTGAAGTACGTTGTCGTAATCTTTCGGAACGTCAAGAAAAATGGATAAGGTGGAAAGGCCGAAAGCTCTCTGGTGTTCAATGTGACTCACCAAGTCTAAGATGTTATCTTGGGCACTAAGACCTCGACGGAATCCTGTCATACATGTTGGCAGTGCCTTGCTGTCCCTCAAGGCACCGCGATAAGCGTTCATTTACCAGCTTCTCCATCAACTTAGCTACACAGGAGGTCAATGGCACAGGGCGATACGAGGCAAGGTCCGTCATGTCTTTGCCAGGCTTCAGTACTGGAACTACATGTTCCACCTTCCATGACGGAGGAACATCACCAGTCTCCCAAACTCGGCTGATGAAGTTGAGGAGCTCCTTTCTGACTTGCAAGTGCAGATTATTCAGCATTTGATTGGTGATGCCGTCGGGACCTGGTGCGCACCGTCGCGCAGGCCACTGAGCGCAGTCTGAAGCTCACGAAGGGTGAACGGGACGTCCATGATAACCCTGGAGGAAGCAGGTGGTGTATATATATCCATTCCCAAATTAGCACGTACAAGTGCGTCTGCAAATTCCTCTGCCAAGCACGCAATAGGTTTTTCTTTGCGTATTGCAAGAGCTTCAAGAGGCTTCGAAGGGCGAGATTCTCCAGCAAGGCTGCCAATAGTTCGCTATATTCTCGTCATCGGTGAGAACACAAACTAGCGCAGAATTAGGCCCACTGCGACCTGTACAGCTTGTTCGTGCGCCGTCGAATGGCAGAATTCAGCCTATTGAAGGTTGTCTTCATCTACCTGTCGCCCTTCTTCCGCATGGATTGGCGCTCCGCCGTTCTCGCTGCTCAAAGGTTCCTGAGTTTTAAATCCGGGGCCGTAAAAGGATCAGGTAACTTGAGCGCCGTAGTTGCTGCCAGCTTACTAGAAATCATTTTGTCACTAACATCACCAGAAACACGTTCTAGGTGCTCTCTGTACTTATCCCAGTTGACCACATTGCTAACTTTAGGACCACGCTTAGGAAAGTCGACAGCAAACGCAAATATCGGACAGTGGGCACTTCCCTTGCGGTCAGGCGCTGTTGACCACCTCACGCGGACGTCAGGTGAATGCAGTGTCAGGTCTATAGCTGTCGCTGCGGCTGGAGGCCGGAAGAAAGTGGGGCTTCCGTCATTGGCAACACACAGGTCCAAGAGCGAGAGGGTTTATTGATAGGAAAAGCAGAGAGGTTGGCCTGAAAAATGAATATCTGGCCTGCTCCTCTGCTCTGGGGGACGGGAAGAGGAGATAAAAGAAGGTCACGATGGGGGACGATGATGATGGGAGGAGGCAGATGAAAAACTACTTTAAAATAAAGGCACACTTTCTGACATCACAAACGCGAGACAAGGTCCGTGTCGCTCAAAAAGCGTGAGAGCGCTCGCGTTGCCTTTACAGTTCTAAAACTCTGGCCAAGCGCCGAGGATCAAATCCTCAGAGAGGAGCGATGTGTCCATAGGCTTCACAGCAGATGCGAGTATGAGTCTTTCACGTGCATACGCTGGACACGCCACTAAAACATGTTCTATAGTTTCTAGCACGCCACATATGGTACATTCCGGGGAGTCCGCTTATCCTATTAAGTGCAAGTATTTGCGCGTGAATGCCACGTTTAAACGTAGTCTACGGATAACGCATGCAATAGGGCGAGGTATTCCGCGAAGAACTGAAAAGGTCATCGTCGGATCTAGCCGTTTAAGGCGGATGTGGCGGGTGTCTGGCAGGGCCCAGTACCTAGCCGTCGCCCTCCTCATCAATTCCGAAAGGAGACAAGTTGTGTCCACTATAGAGAAGGGTACAGCTGATAATAATGTCTACGAGTTTGCGTCCACGGGAATCCGTGTTCCTGTCACCGCAGACGTTATGATGGGCGTTGAAATTACTGCAGGTGATTCGAGTTGGACAGCGGTCGCAGAGCTGCTGTAGAAACAAATCCAGTGCTACGTTCTTCCGCGGGGACACGCACACAGATGCAATAGAAAGGGTTCAAAAGCCGAGCTGTATTCTCACAGCCGCTACCTCAATTCAATCCGTGCAAAGATCGGCAACGCTGAGAGAAACACGTGGAATTTCCCTTCTTATGTAAAGCGCGTCATTCCTGCAGGAAATGAATTTATGCTGTAGCTTTTATGGGCGACATATCCAGTCAAACATCTCCCGATTGGCAGGCCAGCTTCTGACAGGGTCAATACTGGAACACAAGTCTCTTTCAAGAATAGTTCAGCTAACCGACTTAAAATCCTAGCGCAGTTTCATTGCAATATAAAGGGCACTTTTCGGTGAAGATTAGATCCACGAGGTTTAACCCGATTCATATTAGATCGCAAGGAATTTCGCTGCGAAGGTGGTAATTAGGGACTCAAAAGAAAGCGCCAGCTGTAGGGAGTTCTTCAGGTTACCAGGCGGCATCGCTGGAACATGTGAACGCAGGTCCCCAAACAAAACATGAAGGTTAGACACACTTTGATTTTTGAGCTCCTTAGTTTGCGCAAGGCACTCACAACATCGACAAATGATGCCGACGGGGACACACTGTTGGCCGTAGTAGCTGGTTTTTTTTTTTGTCACTTCTGCATTATGAGAGGCCCCCTTGCCGTCGAGCCTGGCTGTGATCCGGTCGCTCAGGAACATGGGCACTTTTTGCTGCAGGTCGAACAACCGACTCGCACGCAATGAACCTTGGTGTCTTGCTGGACTCAGGTCTCTTAGGGATATTGTTCGGTAACGCAACAACATCACACTCCAACACTGGGAACTCGTCTAATCCTGGGAGAGGCGTCTCAGTAGGTTGGATTTTGGGACCAGCAATAAAGGATATTCGACGGTGCAGAGCGCTCACACTGAAGGGGCAGCCTTCGAAACTCGCTGGATGATCACCACCGCAATTGGCGCAAGCGAAATCGGCCTTGCAGGTTTCAGTCTTGGCCGCCTCCGCACCGCTTACAGCGTCGATCCTTTGTGCAAACTTTGTCCACGTGCCCAAACCATTGGCATCTAAAACACCGTGGAGGAGCTTCAGTGAAATTGGCAGCTGCGTGTTTTGTGAATCCAAGATCAATTTTTTCGGGGCCCTCTGAGTTGGGAGCGAATGTCAGCACGATAGAGTTGGTAGGTTTCGCAGCACATTCTTTTTATGGAGACTGCACATGACGCACGAGTCGTTTCACGTGCAGAACACCTTGTGGTTTCAAATAATCAAGTAGGTCGCGTTCTGAATACCACTTTGGTACACCTTTAATAACACAGGTGTTCTTCATGTACGATTAGGGCAACCGCACGTTAACATTGATGTCGCCAATCAGAGCACTGCAGGAGCTTGTCAACCTGCTCTTCCGTCGAGACACCCAGCTGAAGAGCCCCGTGCATGGTGAACCGACTGCGAATCGGAGCTGACGACAGCAGTGATTGAATGGCCGCGAAAAGTAAGATAGGATTACTGTGTCTTAAATCAACCCCTTTCTCTGTGGGCTCAACCACTACAGGGATCCCGACCGTTCGTTGCTTGCGATAACTCACCAACTTGAAGCCCTCGTGGTCTACGTCAGCCATATCGGCCACTGACTCGTCACCGTCCACGATCGTTGACTCATCCCCACTAAGTGATGAGGTCTCTCTGGACGGGTGGTCGTCTCCATGTTCTAGTCGCTCCACGGCCTGGGAAGCCATGGCCGCCACTTCCGAGCCAGCCTCCTTTGATTGGCGTGGTCCCTTCAGGCTTGCCGGCGCCGGAGCAGCCGTACTCTTCCCACAGGGACAGGACCGCCTTGAAGATGCTGCCGCCCTCGAATATTCAAATAAAGCTAGGTAAAATAGGCAAAATTAGGTAAAGAAACAGAGCTGAGGCGATAGTAGGTCGAACAACGTCTTCGTTTTCCTCCCCCGAATTTTTGTCGTATACCAGCTGCGGTTCAAGCCACAGTGCAGAACACGAGATGAAAGAGCGTGCACACTGCTTTCTCTGGTTGAGTGGCTGGACATGCACGCGATGCATGCCTACTGGCGGGCGCCGTGAGCTTCTTCCACGGTAACCACCTGCTAACCTCCGGACGTCGGTAGCCACTCTCCGGTTACAACGGCCCTCGACAGCGATGCTCAACACAAGGAGCGGGCTTTCAACAGCTGCTTTGTAAAACGATCAAAAATATTGTACAGTTGACGATCTTCACTAACCATCTGTTGCAAAAGTTCCTTGGCCATCATTCTTGCTTGCGCTTTGGAATCCGACTCCTCCCCGGAAGAAACCATCGTTGATATATATATATAGCCGATCCTTCGGCGACATCTTTAGTACCAAAACCAATCGGTTGCATCGATGATGGCATCAGCTAGCGGCTCTATAAACACAGTAGTCAAAAAAGCTTTGTCTTGACCACTTTACCGACAGAGAGGGCCATGGTCGAAGGTGTGCATACAAAAGCTGTCACATAATTCAGTCACGTGATTGTCATAAAGAGCGCCCTGTTGCCTGAAAGTATCGCCGAGGCCTCGATGACGTAAAAGCCGCGCTGTCTGTTCCAAATCGCTGCTGGAGGCTTACGAGTTTATTATCTACTAAAGCAACCGGTTTATTATTCACGGCTTAACTATCCCAAACCTCACAGCTCTGAATAAAGCTGCCATCATCTGAGTTTAGAGGCTTGTAGCCAGCCGAAGGCTGCTGATGTACTGGCCCGTCTGACCACCCTGAACACAGAAACTTCTGAAGGAATCTAATATGCTAGATTTGTGGTCTATAACACTCATGCCATACTATCTGCAACAAACTGGCCCTTCTGCGCTGCAAAAAAAAGTTTATTGCTCCTTACCGCTCTTCGGGCTTTTTCGGTATGCATCAGTAATGAACGTATTTGTGTACATGTATTACCAGACAACTCGAGAGGTGGTTAGTGTAGATATTACTGCAGCATTACATGCCGAACAATCCTGGACAAAAGCATTTTTGAACAGAAAAATGTTTAAGAGCACAATTTTTTTCATATATTGTAAGATTTCACTATGACAATCAATACACCCGCGGATCTCCCGTCGGCAGACTTGTACTGTTTTGTTATTAACGTTTTTTCTTTCGTCAAAAGCGTTCCTCATTGGTTTTATATGGCTGTCCGAAGAGACCGTGGATTGATTTTGATGGGCATATTCTAGTGCGACAGATATGTAGAGGTGGTCTTTGTGGGTATTCGAGTCAAATTTGAAAGCTCAGTGTGGACCCTATGATTAAGGAATCAATTTTATATATGGCTGGTTTGGCCATTCTGCTCACTGACGTCATAGGGTTAGGGGACGCGCCATCAGTGAGGTGTCGCCCTAATCACTAATCAGTTGCGAGATACTGCAAGCGGCGATTTTTAAAAATTATTTCCCATTTATAGGGTCTACACAGAGCTTTCAATTTGACTGGAATACTCACATAGACCACATCTACAGATCTCTTGAACTAGAATGTTCCCGTCGAAATCATTTCAGAGTCCCTTTAACTGCTCCATGTGAGCGATGGAAGCACTATAAAAGAAAGATTTTGCTACATATCGGAAGAATTTACCAATACCTTGAAAATTTTTATACCAGTTCCTTAACAGTTTTCCAATATTCAAAAATTTTGTCTAAGAATGTTGTACATGCTGCATACCGCATGCGAAACAGACGCACTTTGGATGGCAAGGCAGTCTTAGTAGGAAGAGGTTCGCGTGAAAAAGTCAGCTAGCTTTTTTAGTAGGCTTGGCTTAACTACGCTTTCACGTAAGAGCTCGAGTTGTGTCCTTTTGTGTGAAAGACTTGGTCGAAGGAGTTCACTGTGACGAAAAGCAGTCATGAGATCACGTGGAGGGAAACGCTGAGAAATTCAAATTTCGAAAAAACTTCGCACATTGCCAGCATGTCTGACAAACATCCGATTAAGTTGGTACGAATCTGGGCATTTGCAGGAGGACCAAAACATGCCCGATAACGGACATTGGAATCGGGACGTCCGCAGCGCTTATAGGGGACTTTCCTCGCCGCAATGAACGTGATATTCGGTCAGAAAAACAGAATAGAGAGAAAAGAAAATTGGCGGGGACACTTGAACTTCGTCTTAAGAGCACAACGCGAAAGCGTTAATGGGTTAATGCCCATAGATACGGAATTGGTCATTCTCGACTTTACATTGATGTAGATCTCCGGGAGTCCTCATGCCCCTCGTGGCGCAGTAGTGAAGCGTTTAAGCGATGTGACACTGCCATGCGATGGCAGAAGCTGCGACCGGTGGGGCTTCTTGGGCACGGTGTAAGAATATATTCTTAAACTGTGGAAGGGGGCACCCAATCGTGCGCAAGAGGCCACATCAGTCCGTTCTACATATCATCAAATCATCACTTTCTACAAAGTCAGCAGCCGCATGACATTGGTCGCCACCCCACAGTACCTCGTCGCCCCTGGCCAGCGCCACATAGCGACAATTACAGACGGGCTGCTTTATTTCGCCCCACCGTCTCTCATGCTTTCAACCCAGCTGCCCTCCTCATTGTAACACCTGTGGCTTGCCCAGCTCCACACTTTTACACTACCTTTGACCAGCCGCGGTGGCTCAGTGGCTAGGGCGCTCGGCTACTGATCCGGAGTTCCCGGGCTCGAACCCGACCGCGGCGGCAGCGTTTTGATGGAGGCGAAACGAAAAGGCGCACGTGCGCTGTGCGATGACAGCGCATTTTAGAGATCCCCAGGTGGTCGAAATTATTCCGGAGACCTCCACTACGGCGCCTCTTTCTTCATTTCTTCTCTCAGTACACCCTTTATCTCTACCCTTACGGCGCGCTTCAGGTGTACGTGTCTTTAATGCAATCTGGTGCTTAGCAGTAAAAGTAGAAATACAATGAAAGTGGTGCGTACCGCATCCACTTTCACTGTTTGTACGGTAGTGACGTTCCTAAAATAAAAGAATTTCACATTTCATTCCTTGAATTGCGCCAGCCATAGACTGCATACATGGTACGAAAAGTTCAGGACAGGCGTTCGCTCATTATTAACTCCCCTTTGATGTTTACAGGGCACCATTCATAGCTGGATACATAAGCGTGAGGAAACAGTATCAGACAGAAGGTTGTTTTGTGATTTACGTGTACCAGTGTGTGATACAGTACTCTATTTTTGTTGTCCTTGATCCTTGCGTCTTGCAAAGTGTTCGGTAGCTTAACTGACGCCGTTAATTTTAATTTATTATATATTGTGTTGTCACGATAACCGGGTCCAGCAACTGCAGGGCTGTCGCACCGCTTTTGTTAAAGTTGCGCACAAGTTGTTTAATTTTTCTTTGCACGTTAAAATAATGATTACCAAATTGCACTTTAACACATATTTATAAAATTTTAGCTGCTGCCCTAAGCTGCTGTCCTTATACCCGTCTCCGGACGGCACACGGATCAACCACGCGCGTCCGCTTCTTTGTACTGGAAGGTCCGATGGACGTGCTGGGGGCGTCTTGGTAAAAAACAGAAAGTCCACCGATAAACCGAACATCCGACGTGGGGTGGCTTAATGTTTATAAATCTGCGTAGTTTCCAAACTGAAGCTGCGTAGTCATGCACGACTCGTTCCTAGGCGCTGAGGAGGCGCTGCGGTCGAAGGTTCTGTCCCGGAAGCGCTCCGGCTATTTGGCGCTCCGTCCGCTCCAGCTGTCGTCTGTGTTCGAGCCTTTTAAACACGTTGCCACATCGGCCAGAGGGGAAGTTGAGACGCTGCCATGAGGAGTACGGTCGGCCACAGCTGGCCGATCGCTTTAGGTTAACACGGGCACATGATGTGCTGCAACCATTCTCTTGCGCACGACCGGATTCTTTAATCATGTGTGTGTTAAAATGCGCTTACGCTCAGCCAGCATACCAACTCACCTCGTTCTCGATTTTACAGGATGTACACAAACAGCCGCCCTTTGTTGCCCGACCAAGCGACATTGATGTTCAAAAATTTGCAACAGCTATTCCCCGCGAAGGAAAGCTACTTGAAAATATATGTAGAATGTGATGTTCACCTTTAGCCTCGGACTTGTCTACGCTCCTAAAAAGGCTGCTCTAAAAGAAAACTGCGAAAAGAGTGACGACCGTGTTCTGCTGAGTGCATTTTTAAATTAAATTTTTGGTGCAAGGCAGCATGAGGCCCCCGTGAAAATTATATAGATTCGCCAGTTTATTGAGCGCGGGCACGGAAACGTTGTTCGGCGAGGAGCTTTCGCAATGCGGAGCGGCCGAAGGTGTCCGCAAATCTCATTTTGGAGGAGGTCCACGTCGGGATGCCAGCTTTGAGGTTGCGAAACCAAAGATTGGCAATGCCCCCGAGGTAAAAGAGCACCTTTCTAAACTTGACGGAATCGTCCCGCGCGTTGTAAGTGCTGACGCGCTCGCTGGCGGCCAGCCAGTCGTCAACGTCGTGGTCATCGGTGCCACCAAAGATAGCTGGGTCGCGCTGCCGTTGCGCACTAGAGCACAGAATGGTGGGCGATGTCTGGCTAGCACCGTCTTGCATCGTGGCCGGTCATAGTAACGTACAGCTGCAGAGTTCCAGGATGAGGATGGGGATCAGGAGCGACCTCTACCAAATGTGATGTGGGGTTCAGTCCCAGGGCTTCATTGCTGAAAGACTGAGCCGTAAGCTCTGTGCGCTCTTCTGATGCGTTGCTCCAGCTTCTACCTCTCTTTGTCGTCGTCTGACTGGGGTCGCGTTCTCTCACGACTGTCTATAGTCATTACGATATGTATATTGGTGACAACTTTGGGGTCAAGTGAAATATGTCTTATTCGCAGAACTGTGTGCCCTGTCTGGGGACTGTGCTTAGAACGGACGCTTCTGCGCCATCAAAACAGCCGCCGCGGTTACTGAGTGATTATAGTGCTCGGCTGCTGACCCGAAAGACGCGGGTTCGATCCCAGCCGTGGCGGTCGCATTTCGATGGAGGCGAAATTCTTGAGGCCCGTGTGCTTTGCGATGTCAGTGTACGTGAAAGAGCCCCAGGTGGTCGAAATGATAGGCAGCCCTCCGCTACGGCGTCCCTCATAGTTGAAATTACTTTGGGATGTTAAACGCCATAACACCCCCTAAACATAAAAAACAATCCAAACCAGCCATTAAAACAGCGCTATGTCACCCGCCAGGGTGTATACACCCTTTGAAGGCAATGAATCTACATAATACATAGTGCAATAAAGATGATCGAAGGGGTCAGGATGCTCCCTGTGCTGAAGCACTCCTCGTCGGTGAGCGTCTGCACGTGGCAGGAACCCTTGCGTCTCCGTCGGAAAAAAATAGCATGTATGAGCAGCTTTGAACAGATTGTCTGTTAAGGCAGCAAGGAGACTGGGTGACATATTTACAACGTCATGAACCCTCTATTAACACCTGGAACCAGCGCTGTGGGCTACCAGCAGAACTGCGATGATCTCTCGCATTATTGGTTTTCACTCCGTGTTTGCAGTAAAGGATTCATTCATTCATTCATTCCCGTTTCACACATGCGCGTTTTTCATTACAATAAACACGTAAGAACAAATACGCATCGTACCAGCGTACCGAGAGAGAGAAAAAAGGCGAAGCTTATTTGAAAGTTTGCGTTAGGGATTGCACAGTGTGAACGCGTTAATACGGCGAATATTATGATTTTAAATAGTGAACGGAAGGAGTCGTAATGTTGCGTGTGTTTACTAACAGCGTGCGTTACTGATATCAGCGCGTCCTACATGCCACGCCGGAGAGATAATCGCGGATTCTTGCGGCAGTCAGACGTAAATATCCGCCACTAGTAGGCACACTACTGTATGTTTCTGCTCTGTACCCGCGCACGCAGACAGGACGGCTGCGACAACAAACGCAGCTATCGAACGTCGCTACCTCGAGGAAAGCAACGACGTATACGAACATGCACAACGATTGTTTGCTGCAAAAGCAGCGCTAGAACAGCTTAACGAATGAATAAGTCGAACATATGACAGCCAAAAAGCCTGCAGAAAAGAAAAGCAACGATTTATACTACCTTCGGTGTGGTAGCAGACGGTGCCCGTTGCATAGCTCAACCTTCGACCGCAGCGCCAAGGTGGCAGGAATGGGCGTGGCGAGGAATTTATGAACTAAAAAGATTTGAAAACGTTGGTATCGCCAACAAATCACTGTCAGATCTCAGATGACAGTGTGTTGCCTTTGAGACAATCTCTGCCATGGTTCTTGTTTTTCTTGGTCGAAAATTACGGCGGTCACTTACGAGTATTTACGTGCTGTGAATGCGGGTGCGTGCTTCTCATTATGGGATACTAGTGAACCAATTTGTTTACTAGGTAGTACTAAGTGCTAATGTCCCAAATACCTTTAGGGTGCAGGCCTTTGGGTTGAAGGCCTTCAAGTGAAAGGCATTTAAGGCGCTGGACATTGTGTCAAAGAAGTTTACCCTGTAGGTCTTCACCCTAAAGGCCTTTGACTTAAAGGGCATTGGGTGCCTATGTATACATTGTGTCCTCTGTCGGCTCTCTTATGGTTGCTATGGCAGCTGTGCTGATGACGCCATTGGAATTTCCGGGTCGTTTGGTCTGGACAACAACGCCGCGTTTTGTTTCCACTTACTCAAAAAACCCAAAGAACTCAAAGTTGTCTCATTTCGTCCGGAACCCTCCACTACGGCGTACATCATAGCCCACGCGTCGACTCAGGGCGTGAAACACCCCACTTCATTTGTAGCGAAATAAGTACCGCTTTACGGATACAAAACACAGCGCACGTCTTACACCTATGCGTTAGCCAGAAATACGTTCAGGCACGCTGTGGCTCCTGTCGTCATTCCTTTTGCAGTGAGTTTTCAGTCCCGTATTTCCCTGACGATGAGCCTTAAGAATGCACGGATGCAAGTAAACATGTTTATGCACAGAGGAACAATGTCGGAACGGAACAGGATTGCGCTCAGGGAACATGAAAATGCTGTTCGCACCGTGGTGCTCTCTCTCTCTGCTGTTGTGTGTCATTGCGGCTTTTGTTTTTTATCATATGTTACCAACAGTCCTATGTGTGTATTCTCTTCTGTTTATGTAATCCTGGTAAGGAGCTATTTCCAAGATAACGGCATGTTGCCATAGACTACTGTACCGCGTCTTCTCTGTTCGACCGCTCGCCACCTGGGAATATTTGTTCCATCCTCTTCCTTTTTCGTCTTTCGTCGCCCGTTCACGTCACGCGCACTTAGTGTTCACTGGCGCAATCCAACGTTCACTTCATGGACGTCACAACTGCTTTAATTTCTGCAAGTAAACAGGCAGACCCATGTCCTGCTGAATCTATTACGAAATGCACGCCTTACGGTATACTCTGTAGCCGTTCAAAGTTCTTCAGTAATATCTGAGAGACGCTTGAGGTGCCTCGGCCATGAACACGGGCCATTATTCTTCAGTTTTGAAAACCTGAGAAACCACCAACCACTGCCGGAAATTATAGACCTGTAGATCTCAAAAGCTCTGTTACTCTGTGGGCGCAGCATATCGGGGAAAGATAGAAGGAATTTCATAACTTCCTTTGTCATAATTCTATGCGAAAAATCGGTCGAAGCAGTAAAATTAACATACGCTACTTGTTGTTTAACACAAGGTGTTGCACATCAACCACCTTGTGCACCTTGAAAATATTGCTGCAGGTGTTTATACATAAGCAATGTCTCGCGATCGTCTTCAACCTAGAAAGAGCCTCGGACACAACTTGAAGATTCGGTATTCTACGAAACCTACCTAACACAGGTAAACAGTTGGTTGGTATTCATTGCGCAGGGCATGGCGTTAAACTAGTTACCATGAGACAAAAGCACACACGAAGGAAAGATTAGACAGACGAAGAGCGCACTCAGAACTGATTCCATTGCTCGGAAAAGGGCTCGGCTTTAGGAAGACAAATGAATTTGATAGTGAAATATAAGATTACAAGACGATCCAAAAACGCTTCATAGAAAATAACAACGATGCACCTTCCTCCTGTGATCCCCACATCTCCACCCATTCAGATTCGCCATCCAAAAGATGAGCGAAATCAGTACTGACACAATTTTGTTTCCGGCCTTCCTAATCTCTTAGTATCGATAAGTTGCCTTTCAAGTTTCGTCATTGATGGCGCTACGATGGCGGTTTCGTCATCCTAGCTCATACAAAGACGAAAATTGAAATGACGATGCTTCCTTATGATGTCTAGAAGAAGACAAAAACATTTCAGGCATAAAAAAATGCCGGGGGATAAAGGACGGACGTTGTTGAAAAGCGGTTGAGTTGGTCACCATTTGATGACATTCTCGGCTACCCACAAAGAGGAAGTAGAAGATCAGAGTCCTGAGGAAAGTTCGAAGACAAGAGAAAAAATTGGCAGTCGCTAAACTCGGCTATGCCAGGATATACGTAGCGAAAGCTAAGGCATAGCTTGGCTGGATTGCAAGTCCAGGTTAGTCTGGCTGTCTAGCTATGTTGTTGCGTTAAAGACGACACATAACGTGCCCGTCTCGCGGTGGCATATTCACGGCGTTTAGACAGTCGTTCCGCGCTCTGTTTTTCTTGCTTCCTGGGTGATTCGTTTCCTCTTCATCTCGTTCCGATTTCGATTCCAGGCCTTCTGCTCAGCAGATTTGTCGCCATCCATACTGCCGCCTCAACTGTGGCTGCGGCGAACGCGAGCCCTCCTTTTCAATCCTGTGACATCTTATCAGACATGCGACGCAGCTGAAAAACCGAGCGGAGGCCAGCGCAACCACGAGGAACGCAGTGTCACGTCCTACCAAACGGCGGCGAGGTGCGTGGTGTGATGTCATGCCAATAGCGCGGCGAGCGCGCGGCGTCCGCCCAGCTATGGCGGCGAAATCACAAGTTCGCGGCCAGTAAAGCTTTCGCTTCAAAAATAACAAAAAACTAGTACGTATAAGCCCGCGTTTTGCTGTTCCAGACAAGCCATGAACTTCGCTGCAGAACACAAAGCAACGCTTCAGCCTTTGTATTCTCAAGGTGGCCTTCTACGCACTGCCTGCAAATTGGTGTCTCTAAAGCTATCTTTGCCGCAATACTATAAAGTTAACAGGACTAGCCTGCTTGACGACAGCGCTCCTGACCACCGCCAGGTAGCACGACCATCAGATGTTTCGGAATCCTGGCCATGGCTGCTATTGCTGGTTTTCCCGCCTTACTTATGATAGTGTAAACGTTAATTTATGCCTATAAGGTGGCGCAGTTTTGCGGATGTTATTGGGCAGCTGCCCGAGAGCGTGCTCCCTGTGTGCAACCTGCCGAACATGTTTGCAGGCTCTGGCCTGCCGCGTACTTCGATCACCCTACAGGCGTATTGAAGCGTTTGGATTCGTATTACGACAGCACGCCCCACCTGAGGCACGGGCTTCGAGCACGGGGAGGTCATCTGATGGCGGGTGAGTGTGCGCCAACCATAAGACAGCGAAGGTGGTGCAGGTCACGGGAGCGTGGCCGCGCACTCCGCTCCCTTTATACCCCTGGATGTACTTCAAACTTCCTCACAACTCTACTTTCGCCTATGGAACTCCCTCTCTCTTGCTAAAATTAGCTGCGTTCCTCCCCCCCCCCCCCCCTTCTCACTCTAACCTGGCCTACCTTCGGCATTATGTTAAGCGGCACGCGCGAGCACGCATTCCTTCAGAGCCGCTGCCGTGGCTCAGTGGTTAGGGCGCTCGTCTACTGATCCGGAGTTCCCGGGTTCGAACCCAGCCAGTGCAGCCGCGTTTGGATGGAGGCGAAACGCCAAAGGCGCCCGTGTGGTGCTTGATGTCAGTGCACGTTAAAGAATTCCAGGTACTCGAAACTATTCCGGAGCCCTGCACTACGGCAACTCTCTCTCTTTTCTCTTTTCACTCCCCCTTCCTCCCTTTCCTCACTGTGTGGTTGAGGTGTCCACCTAGAAGTGTGGCAGTCACCGCGCAGTTCATATGCTAGTAACCAATCATTTCAGAAGGGGCCAGATGGAGCTATTGCTATAAACCGTTGGCTGCCATGGTCACAGTCGCGTCTCTTAAACTTATGAAGCGGTACGTGCTTTCAAACAAAGGCACTCACGAGACAGAGTACCGACTGCGGTCTATGCAGCCAGCTTCGTAACAAAGGAGCTCTGCCTCATTGTGTTTTCATCACATTTCTTGTTTTTGGTATGTTCGTATACAACCAAAGAAAATTCGTTACAGTCCGCTGATGCAGCTCACAGGGCCATCGACATTCGATTACACTCGTGTTTTGGACCTGTTTAGATTATCTCAGGGGATTTAGCATGGTGTGCAGATGCATAGAGGCCCGTGTACTGTGCGATGTCAGTGCCCGTTAAAGAACCTCAGGTGGTCGAAATTTCCGGAGCCCTTCACTACGGCGTCACTCATAGCCTGAGTCGCTTTGGGACGTTAAACCCCCATAAACCAAACCAAATTAAACCAGCATATGCATAGAGTCCTCAAAATCTGTGCGGCCTTTGCTCACATAATAAATTCTGACACGTCTCCAAGGAAACGTTTTGGTTGGAGACGTGTCAGAGTTTATTATAAGCTACCAAACCCAGCAAGAGAGGAAATTCTGTCGAAATGTTTAGTTTTCTCCCTCTTTTCAAAAATCAAGCTACTCGTATGATCAGCGTTCTTTCAGTGCGCGCGGAAAAGTTGCATTTTGCAGAGGAACAAAAAGAACACTGAGTACAGCCATCTTTCCGACAATGAAACACTCAAAAACAGTCGTTTTTCTGCTCTGCACACACTTTGTTTCCCACTGCAACTTTGCTGCTGTGAACTCTTATAAGATCATACTACCTGGACGGTTTAATGATGTTTGCACTGCTTTGTGATGAGGTATGAGTTTCTAGAACTTGAGCATTGATAAAAGAACTCAAGTGATTTTTAATTTTTCCCTCAAGGAAAGCGGTCACACTACCCCCTTCTTCAAAACCGCCCTCCGGTTTCGACCTTCCTTAGGAAGAAAGCCTAATCGGGTAAAATCTGGCAAATTGCTAAAGATTCACTGCTTAAATACCAACGCGCAAAAAACAAAATCACATGTATTTCAAACACTACTCGTGTCGTTTTCGACCGCCGCTATATGTAAGTTGTGAGCATCGTTAGTATGCGCCCATGACGGTTAATTTCAACGTAATGAAAGAAAAATAGAGCGACTGCCCCAGTGAGACGGTGGTCCTGGGTGCGAACCCCGGACCGGGATGAATTTTTCCTCAACTGCGAAGTTTCTGCCCAAGCTAGCTTACAATATATTTCCTTTGTCCCCGTATGGCTGCGCTTGGGTTGATGCAATGCGTAAGGACTCCCTTATTACAAAACAGAAGAAAATAACTTGACACAAAAGAACTTGTTACCAAATCACGTATCCTGTGATCGACTACTCAACTCAAGGTTTGTTTATCTGGCTGCAGACTGCTTCTTGTTATTATTGCCACATGAGAATATTAGTGATGATCGTGGCACATTGGCAGCACACCACGAGGTCGTGGATGACAACTAAACCTTCACGTATTGCGCACACAAATGTCACTGGGCTTTCTTCTGCAAAACGCGACAATCTCTAAAAAAGAAAAAAATAACCGCTCGGGTCCTGTATTTGAATTTCTTTTTTACACGCAGGACCCACCGCGATGTCCCGGAGAGACACATGAGCTATGAGAGACGCCGTAGTGGAGGGTTCCGGATTAATCAAAGTCGACAGGGGTTCTTTAACGTTCACTCAGAGCGCACAGCAGATGGGCGGTTTAGATTTCGTTTCCATCAAAATACGACCGGCGCGGGCAAGGATCGAACCCGGAACACTGCGACCAGCAGCCGAACGCCAAAGCACTTGATCCTCCGCGGCAGGTAACTCCCGAATATGTTTTGCCTAGTGTTGATTAATATTTTGTCTGATTCGTGTAACTAAACCACCCACGTGAGGTCCCAATTTTCGGCAGGTCGTCTACGATTGTGCACGCGACTTTGCAACTTTTTTTCTAAGCGCCTAGCGCTGTTTTCATGAAATCTGTGAAACCTACATCTGGCTACATTTGGAATTCCTACTGGACAGAATGGCACAGCCATTACAAGTCCTCAACGAAGAATCGCTTTTCCAAGGCAAGAAAAAAGGCCGCCGCCGTCTGGAAGAGGTTGAAGTAACGAACGTTATCTATTTAGTTTACTAGCTGAAGAAAGCGAAGAAGAACGCGCCGCTCGTCTCGAGAAACCGAATGTAATAAAACCCTTTGAAACGGGGTGGATTTCCACCATGCTCGGCTACGCGTTCACACACGCCGCATAGCGTCATCTATTGGAGGAATTACGATGCACGTCTACCCGTTGTCGAGTTGTACCTCCTCAAGGTACGTCCCAAACGGAATTTGCTTCGCTTGGAGGGTCAAGGTGGGCCTAGAATTCGGCTTGCAGTGCGATATTGTAACGCTTAAATTAGTTAATTGCATGTATTAAATGTTTGCCTATTATGTAATTTTGGTTCGAATTCTATACCACAACCCATACGGTTTTATTTTCCTAGCACATTCGGTATACAACTGTCCCCGGATGGGTGCCCGTTGTTGTCGGAGTATATGTTGAGGAACGAATGCATACATGCATAGCGGTGTCGTAACGGGACAGTTTTCCTACCCGGTAGGATATTTTTTGGTGACTGGATGGGAAAGAAATGAGAGGGCGCAGCCAATTTTATTGGTCGCCAACTTTGATTCGAGAAACCGAAACCAAGCCGCCATTTCGTCTCCTGACGTCATACTCACATAGTTCCACCTCTATCCACCATATTGGACCGTGACGTCATCATTGGCACGCGGCAGGTGGTTGTTTCTACAGTGCTTTTGTAGATGACGATACAAGTCTCAATGCGAGATGCGCTGTTTTCTAGTTGCAGCCACAGATGGTGCTTTGATCTCAGGGTGGTAGGAGACATCACGAAATATCGAAACGTGATGAGTAGTTGCTGCCAAAGATGGCGCTGTAATCAACAGTGGCAGCAGACCCCACGAAATCTCTAAACGCGATGAGTAAGAGCTAACGCTCTTAATAAAGATGGCTGTCACGAAATTCCATGCCGCGCTAACGCGGTACTATTTGTTGCTGTGTGTTATCTGACGCGGTGAAATGGTGTGCAGTAGAACAGTGTAGCCTGAGTGTAGTATCGGAAAGAGCTTCGAACGGTAAGAAAAGATAGTATCTGTGCTTAAATGCGTTTTTGAGTGAGGGCATCCTAAATTTACACACAGATTCTAAGATTTTCCTCGACAGTCGAACGCATTCCGTGACTAGAAAGTTTAAGCAAACTTCAATCCCAAAACAATGGGAATGGGCTTCGGAACTCATGCGATTATCAACGCCTAACCATTCTGACCAGGTGTTTTTCGTGCAGCGGCAACCAGTGGCATATCCAGTCGCCGCCAGGTTGAAAATGTCTATTATTCCTGTCCATGCGTTGCAGGTATAACTGACATATTTAGCCACACGGGTGTCAGCTTCGACTAGGCAATGTCCAAGATTACTTTGCATGGATCGCTCTTTTTACGCACTGACTGCAGGCTAAAGGTAAGGCGTGTATTTTAGTATTGGAGAGAGTCGTGGAACACGTGATTCCTGCAAGAGCTATTGTTAAATTCGATGCCATTCGATGTAAAGAATGTTGATCGTTCTCTTCACAGAACAATATTCCCTCAATAGCATTGGTTTATTTATTAGTCGCCATCGAAACAGGGAGTCCCAAAATATCTGAAACCGTCATTTTCAGAAGCCGATAATCGTATGTGATTATAAAAGTGAACCGGAAGTGATAGCCCTCTTTCCAAAGCACGCGCTCTATGACAGTCATGGCCGAATATGCTTGAAGAAATCAGAGTGGTACGGCCAGGCCCGTCTGTCTCAAATTGTCTTCGGCCTTAGACCTCTCAGCCTCCACTTTAAACATGCGTCACCGCCGCCGCCTGTGCCTTAGTGCATGCAAGCAGTCGCGCGAACACCATATCTTAAATACTGCTCCAGATGATAAAAAGACTCCTGCAATCGTTCCTCCAACCCGCCATTGATCCCCTCGAGCAAGAAAATAAATCCCAGTCAATCCTTTCAAACTGGCATGCGTGAAATCAATCAAGGGTGTCATGCAGGTGTGTGCTATATGGGGACTCTCCTAGTTGGCGCGTCAATTTGCCTAACAATCAAGGTAGGGTGTCTGCGCCTTAGAAAAGACTACCGCCACGGAAGGCGTGGATGTTGCAGCCGCTAAGGAAACAAGTTTCTCGCTATTCTACCTGGAGAACTCGTCGCGTTCGGACGTTCCAGCGCGGCTCCGCTCTCCGCCAGCGGGACGAGGCCTTGCGAGAACGTATCCCGAGCGCTCGTCCCCAATGGACTTGAATCATCTCCCTTTCCCTAGCGCGGGCGAACATTTGCTCGTAACCATGCTGGTGAGTCGGACGACCTCGATTCCTTAGCACATTTTATTGCTAGACGACGTTATTTTTGTTGCAGCCCTTTTCGTTTCAGCACAGCGTGGTATTCCTTTGTTGCCAAGACCCGCCTTATTCGGCTTGCTCTCGATAACACACGCAACGATTGGTGGCGTCGGTGCTTTGCACTGTCGCCAGCGAATAAGTGGAGAAGATTTATTAATTATTCATTGAAACTCCTTAGCTTATATTCGAATATTTCGAACACGAATTCAACATAGCAGAATAAATATTCGTATTAGATTCGAATGCTCAGTAATGTATGCCGTTAGAATATTCGGAAGGCTGGGATATTCGATTAAATTCTTATATCGGCGAGTGATTCGCAAGCATGACGACTGGCTGGTAGCGGGCAAAGCTGACCGTTGTTTACAAAACAAGACGGCGCCTTTGTGCAGCGTCTTGTCAGCTCTACGGCAGCTGTTTCGCGGCTTAGGTAGGATTAATTTTTGTTGAGTTATTCTTTTGCAGAATTTTTCACCTCTTGTGCAAATGCTATCCGTCCATACTTGTAGCATTTATGATGCAGCCACTGAAGCACAGGGACGATTACGTTGAGCCGTCAGCGATGCATAGAAACGAAGCTGAAATGTAGGGGGTTTGAAATTGCAAAGAAAGTATCGAGTATACCTTGATGGGGGAGGCCATGACAATGGCGCACTGCATGACGCGCTCAGAGTTCTTCTAAGTTGAGAGGTCGTGAGACCTGAATAAAGAAACTGCGGCTATTTTGATGATTTATGCGAAAAACCTTAAAGCGTTTTGCTGTTTCCATACAGCTGTCGAATACCGCAGCTTTGACACTCAGGTCTCGTCGCATGGCTGCTAGCCTTTATGCTGGCTTCGCTGCACCCTTCGGTGCCATGTGCACCAACGGAAAAACAGCGGGAATGCTTTGCAATACAATAGCAGTTTCGCAATTCTGTAAGTAGCCAGGCATCGGCGTGCCCGAATTACGTCACCAGAACTCCTCTTCGTCTTCTGCTCACCCAGAGAAAATACGAGTGAAAGCCTGTGTGCCGTTGCGCTGGAAAACTATGAGCTTGAATTGAAGCCTGCATGGAACCTCTGGCCGCCTCGTATCACGGTACTCAACGTCAGGCCCTTATCGACAGAAAGAAAGGACCCATCCAGGGCAACGTCGCGAAGAAAACCCCTGCGCTTTGCCTTTCTCAGGTGTTAAAGACCCACCCTAAACACGGAAAGTCACACCGAGGATTATTTCGTCGCCACGAAAAAATTCCTGCTCAATTCTGCCCACGGTCTTGTTGTGCACCATACTCAAAGCCTCGAAGAGGCACAGACGTGTGCGAAGCAAAATTCGGGAGCGGAACCGGTCTCACTGCTGCAGGTACATGTCTACTAATGCTTCGCACGCAGACATCCTCAAAATCATGAAGGCCGTGTCCCGTAACCCTTCTTTTGAAGGTAATTTCGAGTTGGCGGCGCAGTGTGAATAGCACCGTGACTATTCACACGCATTTTTAACCACGTAGCAGCCATAATTGCATTTTAATAATGTGAGACCAACATGAATTAGATTTCTGTTGCGCACTTTACACACCATCTACCTCTGACAGTTACCGCTTCGATGGGCGAGCGCTGCAAATTTTTTTTCTTCTCATAGCGAGCGAAATTTAGTACTGTTTTTGCACAAAAGAAGTTTTAGTTCTGCATAGGAGAGGTTGCGCTGTTGCGAAACTGTCTTTTCTTTTCCGTCATGACCCCATAAAAATGCTGACTTCACACTAATACTTTCCATAGACTTTGCATTAGCAAGACTGGCTCTAAAGGAGACACAAGCAAGGCTCATGAAAAAACTTGAGGCGAGCACCGTAATACCGCGTTAGACGCTTGACTGAACCAATGAACACAAGCACGACTGGAATTACACGCACGTACGATTTCGTCACAGACAAAAGAATAACGCAGGGAACTTCACGGATAATTCACGTCTTGTGTACAGTAAGCTATTTATTTAGTTCTCTAATATAGATGACACGGCGTAAGGAGGAGGAGGAGGTAAACTTTATTAAAGAAAAGGTCTTTGGCGCGGGTTAGGGTGACGTTCCCCTCCCCGCGGTGGGCACCTCTTCTAGGCCGGACGCCAGGTGGCCGACCGACGATGTCGCTCGGCGACCTCTTCGGCCCGCTCCGTGACTCGGAGTTGAACCTCCGGGTCCGAGCTTAGCAGCGCGGCCTCCCACTGCGATTGGGTAGAGAGCTGCAGACTGTTCGACGGCTTGTCTTGATTACATGAGTATAGGATGTGTGGTGCGTTTGCCTTTTGGTGTCCACAGAGAAAACAGATGGGGCCGAACTGCTCTGGAATTCATATGGAGTACATGTACGGATTAAAGAAAGTGTCTGTTTGGAGCTGCCGCCAACTGACTTGTTGTGTTTTACTTAGAGATCTATGGGGGTCTGGGAAGATTTGTCTTTCTTTCTTGAAGTGGGTAGTAATTTCTTTGTAGGTCGTCATTCGCTCCTTGGCCGACCTGAGCTCGGGGTAACGCACCTCCCGGTTAACTACGAATCCTCGGGGAAATTGGTGCGCCGCCTCGTTTCAGGATGGCCCGAATGGGCGGGGACCCAGATCAATGTGATCTGGCGGGTATTGGAGATTTTTTGTAATATATTGATGGCTGCTGAGTGGGCCCTTCCTCTGCAAAAATTTCGAATTGCGGTTTTAGAGTCGCTGATGATGTATTTGGCAGTGGTGGAGGTAATCGCTAAAGCTATGGCAGCTTCTTCGGCCTCCTCCGGAAACTTTGTTTTATCGATTGTCGCCGATACGACGGGAGAACATCGATGATCGACAACTGCCAGGGAAAAGGCGTCTCTGTCCGCATGTTCTGCCACGTCCACATGCGCCGTGTCTTTCTGAACTGAAAATTTTTCGTGAAGTTTTTGTGCCCTAGCCTTTCTTCTGTCTGTACCATAGTGTGGATGCATGTTTTTGGGCAGAGGATGGACTATTAAGTGTTCGTGCACGAGTCTTGGAATTGGCAAGGTGTGTGCACGGATTCCTTCATATTGTATTCCTGCCTTTTTTAGGATGAAACGTCCCGTTTCAGTGCCTGATAGCCTTTCGTATTGTGCGGTGAGGTGTGTTTCCATCATTTCCGCTAAGGTGTTATGAATTCCTAACTGTATTAGTTTTTCATTTGGGGTATGACGAGGGAGACTCAGCGCAATTTTGTAGGATTGTCAAATTAGAGAATCCACTTCGTCCCTTTCTCTGACAGTGAGGGTGACGTATGGTGTGGAGTAGATGACTCTGCTAAGAACGAAGGCCTGGATTAGTTTCCTGGTCTCAGCTTCTTTAACTCCTCGCCTATTCGCGATGCGTCTGATGAGGAAGGAGATTTGGTTGACGGTGTTTCTCAGCTTCTTAATTAGTGTGTCGTTTTTTCGGTTTGACTGTATTAGCATTCCCAAGATTCTTAGTGTTTCCACTTCTGGGATGGCTGCCCCTTCCGCGTATATTTTGATCTCAGGCGCTTTTTTTTTTATCTCAGGGATTGCCCGCTAGGGGGCCAACGGCGACGCATGTGCTTCGTTTGGGCTCCGTGTTCGAGCACCTGCTGCAAAGGAAAACACCAGGATACGCCGACGCCGACACACGGACAAGGAGCGTGAGTGTATAAGGCACCTTTCAAGACCTCTTTTAAGCAAATCGGAGCTCGGGCGACCGAGCTCCGACGGTCTCAAGCCAGCGTCGCCCCGGCGCCCTAACTTACCCGAACGCCAGGCCTTGCGCGGCGCGAACGCCTCGGCGGCAGTCATGGAGTACGCCGTAGTTGGGACTAACGCCTCCACAGTCGAATTCAATACGACCGATTGGAAAACTACTGTTTCCTACCGCAATAAGAACCCCAGAGCTGAGTCATCAACAGCTCAGAAGCCAAATAAGCAGACCGAGAAGCCGCAGGCGCAACCTCTCCCTCCACTGCATCCTAAGAAACCGCTTCCCCGACTCCCGGAGGAGGACTATAAAATCATCTACAGACCAACGGGTGGCGTCGACTTCACGCGCTACACCAAGAAGTCTATCAGGCACGCGATCGCGACAGCGAGCGGCATCACCGCGACCGAGGCTGATAAAGACCAATCTCGCACAAATTCTGCAAAAACTGTTTTCACCATATCGACGCTGGTGCAGGCAAACGCACTACACTACGTCGCAGTCAAGCAAATCAAGTTAGAAGGCAAAGACGTCGTCATGACGTCGTACATCGCCCCTCCGGACAGGGCCCTGCAAGGCATCATCTATCGGGCTTACGATGGCGAAACTCCCCAAGAAATGATGACAGAATTCCGCAAAAGACACCCTGACATCGTACAAGCACGAACCATGGGAAGAACATCGAAGTCCCTTCTGCTCCACTTCGACGCGGACGAACTACCAGATAGCATCGTCTACTTCGGAGTCCTGCACCCAGTCTACCCCTTCATTCCGAAAGTAGAGGCGTGCACGAACTGCAGAAGAGTCGGAAACAGAAGAGACGTATGTCCGGAGCCACCGCAACAACGGTGCCCGTAATGCGGCAACCAGCACCTAAAGGAAGACATCTGCAACCCAGTTTGCATTGTCTGCGGAGGAGGGCACCGCACAGGCGATAAGAGTTGCAAGAAACGATTTCAACGACCCCAAACGAAAGCATCGGAGCACCAGTCAAGATCCAAATCCCGGACCTGCGACGACCCACCATCCACCTGAAGGAAGGACCGCTCGAGCTCCTTCCAGTCCTTGGACAGCGGACGCAGTAGCAGCCGCAGCGGACGCAGCAGCAGTCGCAGCGGAGGTGGCAACGGCACCAGCAGCCGGACTCAGAGTCCCGGACCGAAACAGGTGAGCTGGGTGGGAGTGGCCTCTCACGGAAAGGGGACGGAGCTGCAGTCATTACAGTCAAAAACTTGATCAGGCACTCCACCCCATTCAAATGCTCACGGACCACATTAAACACTCGGAACAGGAAAATAGTAAACTAAAAGCCCCTGCAAAATCTAAGGACCCTCTTCCAAAACCACTCCCAATGCGGAGGTCATAGAAATGGAAACTACTGTGGCCGCATCAGTCGAAACACCAGTAAGCGTAGTAAGCAAGGAAGAAACACCTCGCAAAAAACGGGCAGTAGCTGACGTAAGAAATACCTCACTGGAAGATAGAGCCCCAAAACTCGAACAAAAAGTTGGAGAACACAGCCAGAAATTCGATAATCTAACCCAAAGAGTTGACAATTTAACACAAAGCCTCGAACAACGCACACAGGATGTAAATCACAAGTTTGGAGTACTCGACACCGTTTTACAGGAAATTTTACGTCGCCTTCCCCCGTTAGCTCAAGGGGCGCCAATCGATCAATCGCAGCAAAATGGCCAATCCTAAAACCATAACAATTTGGCAGTGGAACTGCAGGTCTATGCGAAACCAAAAAGCGCATCTGCAGTTACACATTCAATCGCAATCCGAAAAACTTGACGTAATTGCGATCCAACCCGCTGCGGTGGCTCAGTGGTTAGGGTGCTCGACTACTGATCCGGAGTTCCCGGGTTCAAACCCGACCGCGGCGGCTGCGTTTTTATGGAGGAAAAATGCTAAGGCGCCCGTGTGCTGTGCGATGTCAGTGCACGTTAAAGATCCCCAGGGGGTCGAAATTATTCCGGAGCCCTCCACTACGGCACCTCTTCTTCATTTCTTCTTTCACTCCCTCCTTTATTCCTTCCTTTACGGCGCGGTTCAGGTGTCCAACGATATATGAGACAGATTCTGCGCCATTTCCTTTCCCCAAAACCAATTTTTATTATTATTATTATTATTATTATTATTATTATTATTATATTATTATTATTATTATTATTAATTTTATTATTATTATTATTATTATTATTATTATTATTATTATTATTATTATTATCCAAGAACCCAGAATGTCTCGACTAAAACTGCCAGGGTACCGGGCAGTTCTGCCATGTCACATCGCAGAACAGCCATTAACTACTACAATGGTACATAGAAACCTTACCGTGGTTAACCACGAGATTGAAGACGTAGAGCTCGATTGTATATTCATCGAAATTCTACGTAGCAAAAGAAACTCCTATTCTCTGTTCATACTTAACGCATACAGCCACCCCAGGGCACCGGCTGGACCAGCGAAAGCCGCTATACTCAAAGCCCTACAAATTGCAGGCCAAAACCCAATACTAATTGTGGGCGACTTCAGCGCTCATCACGTGCAATGGGGACACGCAACAATATCCAGAAAAGGCACGGCCCTAATGGATTTTATCCAGCAAAGAGGGCTAACCCAATATACGGACCCCATGCAGCGTACCAGGATAGGCAACAGCGTGAACAGGGACACGTGCCCGGACCTCACGATGGGCAAAAATCTCCTAGACTTAAGCTGGAGCAACACCAGACAAAATCTGGGAAGTGACCATTATATCATAATGTCAAAAATCGTCATTGGCAATCTCAAACCCCAACCAAGAAAAAACAGAATCACTGACTGGGACAAATTTAGGACGATGCGTGACCAAAATCAGGAACCGATCGCAGACCTAGCACAGTGGACACAAACCCTCCTATCAGACGTGGGAAAGGCCACTAAAGACGTAGTGCATGACCTAGGCGTAAGTAAGATTGACAGCCGCCTCACACACATGTGGAAGGCAAGGCAAAGCCTAGAAAAAAGATGGCTTAAGCAAAAATACAACAAAAAGCTTAGAAATAGGATAGTCACACTCACGGAAGAAATTCAACACCACTCCGCAGAACTCGCGAGACAGCAGTGGAACCATATCTGCGAAAATATAAATGGCAATCTAGGCACGAGAGAGACGTGGAATCTTCTGCGGCATATCTCCTTGATCCAGAATCGAACAAAGCTACGACTCAAAAAGAGATCACCAAAATTCTAAATACAGACCCAGGCACGGATCAAGATATAAGCACGCTCCAGCAGAAATACTTCTGCACAACCCGAGAGACGCAGTCCCTACCCGATTATAAAAAACAACCTAACCCATCTTGGACGCTGAGATAACGTTGGCGGAAATAAGAGCAGCCCTCCTTAAGATACGCACGACGTCCGCTCCGGGAGAGGACTGCATTAACAATAAGACACTCAGAAACCTAGACGACGCATCCATCACAGCCCTCACGGACTTTGCGAACGGATGTTGGAGGGAAGGAAATCTCCCAGCATCTTGGAAACACGCCATCGTTAAATTCATTTCAAAACCGGGCAAAAAGCTCGCGCTCGAAAATCTCAGACCTATTTCGCTTACTTCTTGCTTAGGAAAAATGATTGAGCACGTCATACTCGACAGACTGCAGTCCCACATGCACAAAGAGAATTTATATCCAAACACCATGGCCGGGTTTAGACCATATTTATCAACACAGGATACGATGCTCAGACTAGCAAACGAGGTCCTATCTCAGGAGCAAGAAAGAAGCACAAGGGCAATCCTAGCTCTAGATTTAACCAAAGCATTTGATAACGTCAAACACAAAGCAATCCTAGATTCTCTTTCACCATTGAATGTAGGCAAAAGAACGTTTAACTACATCAAGGACTTTCTCTCCGATAGAACGGCTAAAATTCAAATTGGCACAATCAAATCCGACACCTTCACTTTAGGAGACACGGCGTAAAGAGCACTCGGCCGCAGGTGTTCCGAAGTTTCCCGCGTTTCTAGCGGTGCGGACTGGCTTTTTTTTCTGCAATGGAGATGGCGCCACGTGCCCGTTTGTGATACGATGCATGGGACTCCGGTTACAGTGTGGAAATCACAGGCGAAAGTAAGACAATACAGCGTCTGTACTTTGCTGACGCCTACTGGTGTAGAAATTGTATGCGAAATTCGTTTTGAGCAAAGGAAACACGCAGTAACTATCTCAGTTTTACATGGCCTCAGGGCTTTCCCCAGGAATTGAAATTAAGTGCGGTGTCTAAATTTCTACAAATGGATGGGTGAAGTATTGTGGGTAGAAATGCGGCAGTACATTTTAATTTTGATTGCGTCAGTATTTATACTGTCAATTCCCGGCATTTAGACTTTTTGTGTTTTTCTGTTTGTGTTTTTGTTTGTCTGTTTGCCTGAAGCGTTTTGTGGCAGGCTGCTCACCTGCCCAGGTTAGTGTGGATAGGTTAACGTTCATGTATGCGGAATTGGTCATTATCTGCATGCATATATCCCTGGGAGTCTTCCTACCACTCGCTTGCAACCCAGGTTGCCCTTGCTCGGGTTGAAAACCAGGAAATGCAAATTGGAAAGTTAAAAGAAGCAACAGAATAACTGGCTAAAACCTGTCTGCGAAGAACGAGGAAATCGTGTAGCTAAAAGAAAATGTAGATAACACCGAACGATACTCGAGGCGTAAAAACATCGAAATACGTGGAATACAACAGCGCCCAGAAGAAGATCTGCACCAAGTTCTATCTGGCTTGGGCAGTAAGCTAGAAATAGAGGCGCCAGAAAAACAGTCACAGAATCAAAGCAGGAAATGATAAAATTCCACCAATCATTGTAAGGTTCACCGACAAAGCCACGCGAGACGTGTGTCTGTCAAAGAAAAACACCCTCTGGAGTGAAAAGATCTTCATAAATGAAACCTTGACGCGAAATAAAAAAAAGTTGTTTTTGCAATGCCGAAACATCGCAGGCCGGAAGGACTACAAGTTTGTCTGGGTGCGGAATGGTAAAATCATCGTTAGGAAAATTGAAGATGCTACACTGATTAAAGTTGAAACAGAGAATGACTTGGCCAGGTTAATCTATCGACTTCTTTTGAATAATTCGCTGAATGGTATAAAAACGTGCAGAGTGCGATCACTGAAGACGGTTTAAGTCAAGAAATAAGCATACTACACATAAACATTATTAGGCATAATAAAGCCCTGCGATCAGCTATCGGCTTACTTGTCGAGCAAGGAGGCTACTGAAGTGATCGCCTTGAGCGAAGTAAATTTGAACGCCACACGACAGACTTGCTATGACTTGGATGGTTATCGAAAGTTCTTGCTTTGCCGAGAAAACAGAAGCAGCGGAGGAGTGTTCATCTTCGTGAAGGACACGTCGATGTGTTCTAGGATTGATGTGAACTTTCACCACGCAGAAGTTATTAGCGCAATCTATTAACAAAAGAGAATTTACAGACACACTCTGTGGCATATACAGGCCATCCGGCAAGGGTTCAATCTATGAAGTGAACCCTTTTCTTCAAAAGCATATGAATGAAAAAAGGACTTGTTTTGGTTCGGGACTTCAGTATTGACACTCTACAAGAATCTTTAACAGCAGCAGCTGATTACCTGAATTTATTAGCGGAATATGGACTTATAAATGTAAGAGTACCTAGGACAGAGAATGACGAGATCATACATTGACAACATCACGTTTAGGTGGGCAAAAAAATCATATAGGTCAGGCGTGATCAATCTCAGATTAGCTGACCATTGTTTTATAGCAGCCGTGATAGTCTCAGAAGAAATATGAACGATGGTGAGAACAGCTGCGCAAAACACTCTTTTAGATAATAAAAAAGCTGATGAAATAATAAAGAATACTAATAGGGGATCCCTGTTAGCTCTTGACCATTTAAATGCATAAAAGCAGCTAGTGACATATTTCAAGGTATTTATCATCGTGCGTCTATTTGTGTCACCCTGCGGCAAAGAAATCAGCACCATAAATTATTGACTCATGAAATAATGAATCTCTGCTACTTAAAAGAGCAGGCTTGTCAGAGATGCAGAAAACAACCAGGTGATGATGAAAAAAGACGAGAGTTTCGTATATTACAAAATATTTTCACGGCAAAAATATGACAGGCTAAAAGGCGATACTAATTACACCAGTTCGCAGTTTGCAAGCACGACGGGAGAAAGGACATGGGACATAGCAAATGAACTAATGGGCAGAACAAAACAGGCCAGCATTGAGCACATCGTGAGGAGCAAAACCGCAAAACAAGACGGGACTGAGGGAGGCGACAACACAGGGCTGTACTGACAACTGAACATTTATTTTAAAAAAAACAGGAGAGCATATAGGGATCAATCGCGCGTGTAATCTGGCAAACAATCATAAAGTGAAGATGAAGCATGAAAAAACAGTTCAGTGGCAACCATGACGAAAACGACCGGTAAGGCTAGCTCTTCTACTGTGTCATGTAGGCCCAAGCCCAAGAGTGTCCGTGGGCGTGGATGCGGGCATGTGCAGCGCAGTCTTGTACGCCTGCCTAATGAGCTCGTTTATGCTGTTCGTCTCGGATCTGTTGAATTTCAGGTAGGGTGCCACGTGCACTATACGGCTGAAGGCAAAGGCCTGCGCCAACGTCGTCATTTACGCTTCTTTCATCCCCTTGTGTTTAATGCCTATCCTTGTGATCAGTCTGGCCCGTGCAAGCGACCGCCCTATTGATGGCCGCGTTGTTTTTGCTATAGTTTTAGATGTGTAAAGGCGCGCTCACATTAGCGGGAAAGCGCGCAACGCAGGACGTTTTCCGCGTGCCGCTTCCCGCGCAAGCCAGTTTTTTTCCCGCAGACAGCCTGCTGTGCCGTCCCGCAGAGCGATGGGTCCGATTTTTCCCGTGCCGCTGACGAGAACAGCCAATGGGCGCCGACCGTGAACCGTGACGTCGGTCCCAGTTCAGTGACGCCGTCGGCGGAGGCGGAGGCTGCGCGCGTCCGGCCGGCCGGGCACTCGGCGGCTTCTTTGCCAGCATGAACATGCGACTTGAGACGGTGCACAAGCGACGGTGCAGAAGCAGCGAACAAACAAGTATAAGTACGTTTACCGTAGCCAACAGCGTATCGCTCGAACCAGCCATCCTCGAGACAAAAAGGGCGACGGGAGGGGAGCTAGCAGACGATCAAGACGACGACGCGAGAAAAGGGTGCGCTTTCCAGTCTTCTCTAGTGTCACGTGACTATCCACTTCTCTTTCTGCTCGTTCGGGTCCTCCCTCAGTGCCTCCTCTCTCCACATTCCAAGACAACGGCAGCGAGAAAACGCGCGCAGTGTGAGCGTCATTCTGAGGAGCTGCGAGGCAGCGTCGACGTTGACGCTGTGCCGGTGCGGGAAGCTTCCCGCTAGTGTGAGCGCGCCTTAAGACCAGGACTCTTACGTCCATCACCACCGGTATCTTCATATCGTTTACGTATAGTTCGATCGGCGGCTCGTTTTTCCGTATCAGATGTCTTATTACGAGTAGCTCAGACTTCGCCAGGAAGCAAGCCAAGCCTACGGCTTCGACCCCTTCCGCGACGGCGTCCGCGCTTTCCTGTAGGATCTCCTCAATCTCCCCATCGCTACCTCGCGTCGCCCACAGAGTGATGTCCGCGTATAGGGAGTGAGACAGAGTGGCTATCTTGGTACCTTCGCTGTATTTATGTGCGTGTTATTAAAGAGGAAAGACGGGAGTCCCGACGCCTGCGGTGTACCTCTGCCTCCCAGCTCGACGACGTGCGAGTTTAGCGTCCCGACGTGAAATTCCGCCGTCGTTCTCGTTAGGAAGGCGGAGATGTATCTGTGTAGTTTCTTTCACTTGCGCCCAGCGTTTGCAGCGCCTCTATTTGCTTCCTGTTCTATGTTACCGAATGCCTTGTCCATAAAAACGCTTTGGAGAGATTAGGTCCCGAATCACTCTGGTACCCGTGCTGCAGGTCGAATTTCTCCCATCTTCCGACAGCTGGAACAGGACGTCCTGCGTCGAGAGGTGCGGCCGAAAACTTACCATCGTGTCCGAGTAGAGCTTGTGCTCGTTCATGTGTATCTGTAGCCTGTTCAGTATCACGTGTTCAAACAGTTTTCCTACACAGGACGTGAGGGAAATCGGTCTCAGGTTGTTTAGGTGCAGGGCTTTGCCTGGTTTTGGGATCATGGTGACTTTGGCGTGTTTCCATAGCTTAGGGAGCTCCGCTTTCTGCCAATACTATAGTTAAAATACTATGGTGACGAACCGAGTCGTCGTCTAGGTTCCTCAGCGTCTTATTTGTTATGCCGTCCGCTAGGGGTGCCGCGGAGTGTGGAATCGCTGCTCTGACTTCCGCCTCGTAGATGTCCTTTTCTATCCTCGGGTTTAACGGCCGTCGAGAACGAATTTAAGGCAATGAGCGTACAGTCCCTCTTGTTGGAAATCATGCCGACGCACAACGGAGACGGCGCGGCGGCCAGCCTCTTTGTTCTGAACGTATACAGCACTCGGCCTAGCAAACACCCGCCGATTGTGCAGGCGATAAGGAAGGCCCTGGGCACCAGCGGCGAACATCCACTGATCGCAAAGGGCGGCTTCTACTCTTCTCGCACGGCCTGGCGATACAAACGAGACCTTAGAAAGGGCATGGAACTGCATTCAGGACGAAGGCTGCACGCTTCTGGACGATGCCTTATAACCGTTTAAACAGCGCTTGCGTTTGTTATTCCTGTACGCTTCACTATGTTGTGTTTACTTTGCTGGAATGGTGGAAACGGGCAATGTGAAACAGGCAATGCGAGGAACAGAAACGTTAATATTTGTACGTTAAGAAAGAAGGCGAAGTGCTCGGGCCTGCCGACAGCCGCAGTGTGAACAAGTTCGTCTGCAGTGTTTACATAAACTAATAATATTAGTGGTTCTGTGGAAAGGAAATGGCGCAGAAACTGTCTTCATATCGATGGGTACCTCATCCACGCCGTGAGGGAAGGGAGGGAGAAGGCTGTGAAAGGAGAAAAAGGTGCCGTAATAGAGGGCTCCATAATGATTTCGACCCTGGGTAGAACACCTGAGGACCTTTAATGTGCACTGACAACACGCGTGCGCCTTTTGCGTTTGAAAATTGGTTTCTGAGGAACTTCCGTCTCCTTTCTTCGTACGTGTCCGTCGCCGCTGCGCTGTTTTTTACCACGTCCACGATGCACCAACTCGCTTAGTTGTCGGTTCTTCTGCAGTTCATTTGTGGTACTCTGAGCTCTGTTTTTGTCCTAACACCGCTCCTCTTGACAACCAGGCTGCTTCGGTTTCTCTAATCGCAGTTACTGCTTTAAAAGCTCGCATGGCTTCTTGGCATACAAGACGTGCCATTTGCCCAGTTGAGGCGCTGATGTTGTGCGGAGCCCTGCTTCCATCGAAAGAACACAGTCGCCGAATGTGCTGCATAATAGCATCGGAGTGGTGGCACCAGCACCGGTTCTACAGGACTGTCTTTAGGCGGCACGTGCATGGGACAAGCATCGAGTGCGGCATTTTCGTGAGTGGTGTGACCTAGCGAAGCAACACACGGAATTCCTCTGGAATTCTTCACGCCCTTGGCTACTTGCGAATACGAAGCCTCCGTGTTCTAAGGGCAATTTACTGGTTCTGGGTGACAAGCAGATGCCGGAAGGGTTGCAAAAGGTTCTCAAGCAAGGCCCGAAATTTTGTGTCCAGCCATCTCTAAGAAAAGAAGAAATGTTGTGCCTTGGAAGGAGTGTTTCTCGCCAAACCCGGAAGGAGGAACAACCGAGGTGCGTGGTGGAATGTGTTGAGGCTTTGAAGGGGACAGTTGGAGGGTTCGTGAAGGAGTTGAGTTTTGCTCCCCTGGTGAACTTTCTCTCATCAGACGATTTACGGTTGCTGGTATCGTGTAAAGAAGGGCATTTTGTTGTTGTCCCAGAAAATCTGTTGAAGGAAAGAGCCGGGAACTCTGTCTCAAAAAACTTCAAGCAAGTTCGTATTAACGTCATTAGACCAAAGACTGAAGCAATGCGGTTACTGGTGGAAATGAATTTGGTAGGGCTTCAGCGCTCTGTTAGTAGTTCGCAGAAAAATTTCTAGATATTTTCTTCTCTGCGAGAACGCATAAACCCGAAATTCCTTCCCGATATATAGTTATGGAGCGTAACACCTAGGAACATTCGATATCAAGCTTTTTTCAAATACACCTTAGCAGTCTTGTGATTGGTGATCCGTTTCTTGTTTCAAATTCTGTCGCCACTGTTGAGTAGTTGCAACACTGTAACCCGGGTTCAAGTGGCATGTTCAGAATCAATGTGGAGGATTTGTTTTATTCCCTACCTGAAGATAAGCTCCTGCAGTGTGTTAACAAAAGCATAACTATTGAAAATGAAGAGAGCTTTATTTCGAATTGTGTGGTATCTGTGGAGTCGTTTTGGAACTTTTGACGTTTTACCTCCAATCGACTTTTGTTGAGTGGAAGGTAAAGTGTTTGCTCAAAAAGTTGGAGTGTGCATAGGTTGGAAAGTAGCACAAGTGCTCAGTAATATTTTTCTGTGTCATGTTGACAGGGCGATAAAATTAAGTTCGGAGATTGAGTAAAACAGGTGTTTAGGTACGTTGATGATTATTTAATTTTTGTTGAGCCTACAAATTTCAAGGGCCACGTAGAAGAAATACTAATGGTCTTTGATAGTTGCAGACAAGGTTCAAAGTTTACCTTCGAACTCCCGGAGTACAACGAGCTACAGTTTTTAGACTTCAGATTGGCCCTGAGCCGTGATCACGTCTGCTGGTCTTTTCAACAGCGCTCAGAGAAACCCTTGCTTACTTATCGCTCAGCACATTCTAAGTTAGTTAAATGTGGTATAGCCGTTGCATATTTATTATCAGCACTTTCAAAATCTTTTGTGCATAGAATGGTAAATATTTTTAGTCAGCAGGTTAGTAGATTAAAACGGCAGCTTTCCCGGAACAGTTAATCTTGCTTGCATGCCATAAAATCTAGTGGAAATTAAAATCTTTCAAGAATTGCCATCCATCAGAGCCGTCTGACATGAAGAGGCATGCGGTTATACCATACGTTCATCGTTTCTCACATAAATTAAAAAATGTAGGCGCCAGATATGGCATTCAAGTGCTGTTCTAAGCCCCGAAAAAACTTGGAAAAATATTTGCCTTTGTAGATACGTAAGCAAAGGCTAAAAAAACAAAACAACCGGTAGTAGAGCCTGCAAGATAAACCATCAAAAGAAGTTCCCGCCATGTGCTGAAAGGGTAGTCTATAACATTGAGTTCTCTCGTGGCAAGAAATACATCGGCCAAACTGGAAACTGTGAACACCCGTCTACGTCAGCATAATACCTCGTTTAAAGGCCCCCCATCGTCCAAAATTGCATTACATTTCAGAGATTGCCCACTGAATAATATTCCGGATTCCCCCGATAAGAAAATGTGCACTCCTCTTTCGATGAGACAAAAGTTATTTGCAGGCGTAAGGAACGATGTCAGGCATATCACATCCACGTGGGTGGTGAAACATGCGTAAGCACAACTTCGGTGCTTCTTCATGATTGTGAGATTAAGTATCTCAATTGCCATGATTAGAAGTGTTTTCGTAGAAGCATGTATCCTGGTTGTTTTCTTGGAGTGTTTAATATCCGTGTTTTTTCCAATAAACCTCTGTTGTTGGTCAGCGCTTGTTCGTCTTCTTTCTTCGTACGTTTCTGTCGTCGCTGTGCTGTTTTCTACCACGTCCATGATGCACCAACTCGCTCAGTTGTCGGTTCTTTTGTAACATCACTTTAGGTGCTCTGCGCTTTTTTTTCTGGAAAAGGGGGCGGAGGGGGAACAATTGTAATAATGCGTAACTAGAAACATGACACCTCACGTTACAGAAAAATGTTAACGTAAGTACTTTACTCGTTGAAGTTTCAAAATGGTAACCAGTACGTTACTAAGTTACCGGAAAAGGTAACGCATTACCGGTAACGCTGTTACTTGTAACGCGTTACCGCCAACGCTGCGATTCTCCGGAGACTTCTGCAAGGGCGTCATTACCGTCTCCCGGACGATACGTCTGAAACTGTGAAGCGCAAACTCAACGAGGACCCCAACGTGGTGCCTGTTCGACAAGTGGGGAAAACCCCCATTACCGTGATCACCTTTGTGGGAACAAGGGAGCCGCGGGCAGTGCTCTTTAGCTACGAGCGACTCTCCGTCCGCTTGTACAAGAAGGAGATCCCTGCCTGCCCCCGCTGTGGCACGGTGGGGCATCGGGCTGACGCCGGTCCGCGGCCGCAGCCTGGATGCTGTGAACGCTGCGGGGCTCAGGCTGCTGCTGCTCCTGACGGCGGCGCAGCTGAACAGTGCTCCCGGCGCTGCCTCGTCTGCGGAGGCAGTCATTCCACTGGCGCTGCTGAATGCGCGGGCAAGTACCGCATGGACATCAAGCCGGGACCTCTACTCACACAAAAGCTGAAGCAGACGCCGGGAACCAAGCAGGCGCATACACCCAAGGCTGGATCCAAGCAGGCTCCTGCACCTAAGCCCGCACCCAAGGAGGCTCATTCCGGGCCGCCCAAGTCTGTAAAGTCCGGGAACCCGTCGAAGCCGCCGGTCTTCAAAGCCGGGGATTTCCCATCCCTGGCACAAGGTCAAACTCAGGTGAGCAGTAGGAGTGGGGTAGCCTCTGGGTAGCCCTTCCCTCCCCCACCGAATCCGCCCTACAACGGCAGTCAGAAGAGCTCAGGCGCCAAAAGAAAATTCTTGCTCATAAAATTCAGCAACTAGAAGCCAAGCAGGCCAGGCCGTCAGAGGTCATGCAGAACACTGATCCAGTGATAGCGATGACGATTCCTCCGTATCGTCTTGCCTCACTAGCGTCTCGCTGACCGCGGACATGGCGGTTGATTGGGCCTCCGTTGACGCCGGCCGCTTCAAGGCCCTGGAGCTTAGAGCCGACCAGTTGGAAGAGCGAGTGGCAGCCTTCCCAAACCAAATCGTAACTGCTGTCCACGAATCCTATCAGGATATGTTGAATTGAACTGGCTGTATTGGAAAGGAAATGGCGCAGTATCTGTCTCACATATCGGCGAACATCTGAACCGCGCCGTAAGGGAAGGCTTAAAGGAGGGAGTGAAAGAATAAAGGAAGAAAGAGGGGCCGTAGTGGAGAGCACCGCAATAATTTCGACCACCTGGGGATCTTTCACGTGCACTGACATCGCACAGCACACGGACGCCTTAGCGTTTCGTCTCCATCGAAAGACAGCCGCCGCGGTCTGGTTCGAACCTGGGTACTCCGGATCATTTCAGGATATGTTCAGATCCGCATTTGCGGAAATGCTTTCCGACATTCCGTCCGAGATGACTGACTCTGTCCTTAAGGCAGTGCAGCCCTGGGTCAGCTCCCTATCAAGAATACTGTCTGCTGCGAGCCTTCGCAGCTAAAGCCTAAAACAGCTTCCCGCCAGGCAGCGGAAGAAAGCGGTTCCGGCCTGCTGGCGCGGCGTTAGTCCAGCCCATGACTGGGGCTGCGCCCCAGTGGGTGCCCAGCACCCTAAAGACAAAATAAAAGCAAAACAAAACGAAAAACGTCAATATGGCTAGCCGACCTTCAAAGGAAGCTAAAAAATTAGGGCAATTCGAGATCATTCAGTGCAACTGCAGGAGCTTCAGAGCCTGGACGAAGCGGTCACATTGCCAGCCCTATCTGCAGTCCCTCGGTGACATGCCGGCGCTTCTCGCTCTGCAGGGGCCCGATAATGATGCTGAATTACCAGGGTATAGCTCGTTTCGGGCGGGCCCTCAATCTGTTTCATGGTGCATAATACGTACACCACGATCCAGGTCGATTTTCACCTAGAAACTGAGCAGGAATACACGATGATCAGGGTTCTGCTTCTCAGGCACCGCGACCCGCCAATACATGTACTCAGCGTATACTGCCCCCGCATAAGCTGCGCGTTACTACCAGCGAAATTTGCTATCGCGCACTCAAACTGGCAGACAAGAAACCCCTGGTGATCGTTGGGGATTTAAACGCCCTCAGCCTTCACTAGCGCTGTCACTTCGATAAAGTCAGGGGACGTAAGCTGGCGGAGCTCATCTCCACCCTTCGTCTTACGTTGCTCACGGATCCGGCTTGTCCCATACGTGTGGGCAACTCGGTGACCCGCGAGACGTGTCTTATCTCTTGTTAGGAACGCTAGAGAGGCTACCTGGGAGAGCCCGGGGGATTTCCGGGCTGTGACCACTGCCTTCTCCGCGTCACGCTTTTGTGAAAGGCATCCCTCAAACATAGGAGAGAGGCCAAATTGCCCAGTTGGCAGCAGTTTCGAACTCATGACATCTCTCCGATGTCTATGGGCAGCGGGCAACACAGGTCACCAACCTACAGAAACAACACACGCAAATACTGCACACCACCGACGAGATCCCTGCAGTGGGCAGTCACCTCTTGCATCTGCGGGAGGCACGCCGGAGCTTAGCAAGAGAGTGGAAGAAGCAAGAGACGAGTCGCAAGCTTACAGCTCGCATTGCACAACCTACGGACCAGGCTTCGGCATATGGCGCACAGCTCGCAGACTCCAATTTGAAGAACGCTGCAGTGCACCAGATGAGCTCAGACTTGGCATCTCTTTCGCAGCCTCATTGACCCTGCCCAAACGAAAGTGGATACGCCAAAACAACTCCGGCGGACTCTGCATGGGTACCAAGGAAGGACGGCGCAACTTGCGAACACTTTGTGCGACAGGCATCTCTGCCGCACAGATGACCCGGCTGGGCCCGAGTGCGCGCACTCCGGCAAGGCAAATGAACATTTCGACACCCCTTTTTGCGTTGCATGACCTTAAGGCGGCACTGGAGAAAATGCGCCCAGGTACGGCACCGGGTCGGGATCATGCAACAGTGAAACGGTTGGTGAACCTCAGGGGCTCGGCCTTCCTCCGTTTGCTACAATACATAAATGAGGTCGGGGATGGGCGTCCACTCCCTTCCGAATGGAAAAGTTCGCTTGAAACTTTCATCTCCAAAAGAGGTAAAGCCGTGAATACGGCTCGAGGGGATGCTTGCAGCGCGACAAAAAACACAAGGGACAGAGACGAACAGGACAAGCGCCACTCTCAACTGGTTTTATTCAAAAAAACGATCGCAACATTTATACATTTCCCCTTCTTCTTCAAGAGCATAATCACCCGTTCCCACATGCGAATGGCACGCAAATATCACGATTGAATCAAATCAGTTTATCTAAAAACCTGTACTCGTTAGAAAACATCGTCACCGAAGGGCTGCTGACGCATTCCCACCCTTTCTTTTTGATATGGAACGCATCAATTAGTTCACGCGTCAGCGCATCTTTGCATCTGCCAATGACCTCTGTTCTGTTTAAAAATGGTGAGCATTTGCATGACTTGCAGTGAACTACCATATTTGTTCCGCTCCCATTTTCGAGGCATTTTTCATGCTCGCGCAGGCGCTTGTTCAGGCATCGTCCGGACTGGCCAATATACACTTTGCCACATGAAAGTGGAATCTGATAGACAATTCCCACCTTGCAATCACCATATCGGTGTTTAGCCTCGTTTCGCAATCCTTTTTTGTTTTTTCCTCATTCACCTTAGGACAACGGCTTTTGAGCTTGCAGGGCGCTGAAAAAACCACAGGAATTTTGTATTTATTCGCCACTTTTTTCATGTTGTGGGCCACGCGATGCAAATACGGAATCACCTGTGGCCTACCGTTATTCACCTTTTCTCTTCTAACTTTCTTGTTCTTTTGCAGCAATGTTTCTGCGACCATAGCCAATAGGGACAAAGGAAAGCCTGCCGAAAGCAGCCTAGAAACTTGGTCATCAAAACTTTCCTGGACAGCATGAATACAAGATTTGTTGATGGCTTCTTGAATGCACATGGCTGCAACGGCTCTTTTTACTGTCTTGGACTGGGCTGAGTCAAACGGCATTATTTCCTTGAGGGCACGAGGCTTATAGCCCCAGCAAGCATGCACATCATTCACAGAAATCTGTAGATCTAAAAACTGCAACTTGTTGTCTATGGCAACCTCATGAGTGAAGTTAAGCCCCCTTCCAAACTTTCTATAAACAGATAAAATTTCCACCACAGTCTCGTGGTAGGTCACAGTTTCTAGTTTTTCTAAAAACACTAAAAAATCGTCAACGTACCTAAAAACTTTAATTACTTTTTTCTTGTCTAAAACTTGGTCTAAATCGCGGTCAATGGAAGAGAGAAAAATCTTGCACAACACAGGCGCCACACATGAACCAATACATATGACACTCTTTTGCACATACGCTCTGCCTTCGAAATTAACCACTGTTGCACCCAGATAAAATTCAAGAAGTGACATGAAGTTTCCAACATTTATGCCAGCTGAATTTTGAAATGCTATCACACCATTTTCTTCAATGCAGTTCTGAACGGAGGTAAACAATTCCTCTTGGGGAACAGAATAATAAAGGTCTTCAACGTCTATGGAGAACATGCTGCCAATTGAACGGTTGTCTTGTAGAAAACTAGCTATGACATGCGAATTCCTGGTCTCAAAAGGATCTTTGACACAGAGAGGGTTCAAGTTTCTGAGGAGGTACTGGCTCAGCATTTGCTGCCAAGTGCGTCGTTCACTCACGATACTCCTGAAAGGTATTCCCGGTTTATGAGTCTTAGCAGTGAAAAAAATTTTTAGGCTATTCTCATTGCAATCTGCTATGCTTTTTGCAAGCTTATTCAGCTCAAATTTGGTGCACAGAGAAACAGCTGCGGTCTTTCCCTTAGCAGGCTTACGTTTCGTGGCAATGAAGTTCTTCTTGACGGCACACATGGCTTTTTCGTTGTACATCCCCGCTGTGAGCACTACGAAACCTCCTTCCTTGTCACTCTGCAGGATTCGAAGGGAATTGTCTTTGAAATAGGCCACAACATCGCGCACCGAGTCCTTACGCCGCACCGCGTTCTTTGAAACAGTTCTAGAGAGGCTGTCCACACCGTCGAGAAGGCATCGTTCTTGGTCCTCGGATTCTGCTCTGGAAGCTAAGCGCCTGTTTAACGACAGGAGCTCAGGGGCGCTGGTTCTTGGTTCTTTACTGTACTTGGGTCCCTTTTCGATTAAACTTTTCACCTGGTCCGTGAGGTGTACTCCGTCAAGTGTCCTCAGTCCTGCCTTCTCCACAGGATTCTTGGGTAACTTGGTTAGGTGCAACAAAATGCACCTCCACCAGAATTCCGTCGCCTGGCCGGCAAGCTTCCTAGATGAACGTAGCTTGGCTTCAGCCATATTTTCCGGGAACCTGGAGTAGCAGGCAACGCGTAGAAGGTCGTAGTACAGCCTCACCTGTCTCCACAACTCAGACCATAAACCGGGAATACCTTTCAGGAGTATCGTGAGTGAACGACACACTTGGCAGCAAATGCTGAGCCAGTACCTCCTCAGAAACTTGAACCCTCTCTGTGTCAAAGATCCTTTTGAGACCAGGAATTCGCATGTCATAGCTAGTTTTCTACAAGACAACCGTTCAATTGGCAGCATGTTCTCCATAGACGTTGAAGACCTTTATTATTCTGTTCCCCACGAAGAATTGTTTACCTCCGTTCAGAACTGCATTGAAGAAAATAGTGTGATAGCATTTCAAAATTCAGCTGGCATAAATGTTGGAAACTTCATGTCACTTCTTGAATTTTATCTGGGTGCAACGGTGGTTAATTTCGAAGGCAGAGCGTATGTGCAAAAGAGTGGCATATGTATTGGTTCATGTGTGGCGCCTGTGTTGTGCAAGATTTTTCTCTCTTCCATTGACCGCGATTTAGACCAAGTTTTAGACAAGAAAAAAGTAATTAAAATTTTTAGGTACGTTGACGATTTTTTAGTGTTTTTAGAAAAACTAGAAACTGTGACCTACCACGAGACAGTGGTGGAAATTTTATCTGTTTTTAGAAAGTTTGGAAGGGGGCTTAACTTCACTCATGAGGTTGCCATAGACAACAAGTTGCAGTTTTTAGATCTACAGATTTCTGTGAATGATGTGCATGCTTGCTGGGGCTATAAGCCTCGTGCCCTCAAGGAAATAATGCCGTTTGACTTAGCCCAGTCCAAGACAGTAAAAAGAGCCGTTGCAGCCATGTGCATTCAAGAAGCCATCAACAAATCTTGTATTCATGCTGTCCAGGAAAGTTTTGATGACCAAGTTTCTAGGCTGCTTTCGGCAGGCTTTCCTTTGTCCCTGTTGGCTATGGTCGCAGAAACATTGCTGCAAAAGAACAAGAAAGTTAGAAGAGAAAAGGTGAATAACGGTAGGCCACAGGTGATTCCGTATTTGCATCGCGTGGCCCACAACATGAAAAAAGTGGCGAATAAATACAAAATTCCTGTGGTTTTTTCAGCGCCCTGCAAGCTCAAAAGCCTTTGTCCTAAGGTGAATGAGGAAAAAACAAAAAAGGATTGCGAAACGAGGCTAAACACCGATATGGTGATTGCAAGGTGGGAATTGTCTATCAGATTCCACTTTCATGTGGCAAAGTGTATATTGGCCAGTCCGGACGATGCCTGAACAAGCGCCTGCGCGAGCATGAAAAATGCCTCGAAAATGGGAGCGGAACAAATATGGTAGCTCACTGCAAGTCATGCAAATGCTCACCATTTTTAAACAGAACAGAGGTCATTGGCAGAAGCAAAGATGCGCTGACGCGTGAACTAATTGAGGCGTTCCATATCAAAAAGAAAGGGTGGGAATGCGTCAGCAGCCCTTCGGTGACGATGTTTTCTAACGACTACAGGTTTTTAGATAAACTGATTTGATTCAAGCGTGATATTTGCGTGTCATTCGCATGTGGGATCGGGTGATTATGTTCTTGAAGAAGAAGGGGAAATGTATAAATGTTGCGATCGTTTTTTTGAATAAAACCAGTTGAGAGTGGCGCTTGTCCTGTTCGTCTCTGTCCCTTGTGTTTTTTGTCGCGCTGCAAGCATCCCCTCGAGCAAAATGAACCAACTCGCCCAGCAAAATGTTTTATTGAACTTCATTTCCGTGAATACGGATAACATGATACCCATCTGACTGACCTCGCGCGTGGGAATTATCATGGAGACGATGGTACGGGATTGCTCTCTCCATACATAGAGGGTAAGGGCCTCTTTCCAGACACTATGTTCGGGTTCCGCCTGCACATGTCTGCACAGGATGTGCTCCTCCAGCTACACAGGGACATAATACGACCCACATCCGTGCAACAAAATCACAAGGCTATCCTCGCCCTCGATATTAAGGGGGGCTGCGAGAATGTTAAACACAGTAGCATAGTGTCTAACATGAACGCCACCAACTGTGGGGCGAAGGTCATCGGCTATGTCAGAGACTTTCTCTCTGCGCGTCAGGCACTCCTCCAGATCGAGGACGAGGAAAACGGCCCGTACACTATGAGGAGACGGGGCACACCACAGAGGACGGCGTTATCGCCGCTCAATTTCAACATCGACATGATGCACCACCCTGGCTAACTGGCTCATGTGGAGGGCATAACACACGCGCTCTATGCAGACGATATTACAATCTGGACCACCGAAGAGAGCCTTGGGGAGATTGAGTACCGCCTTCAGCACGCCGAGTCCATAGTCGATGCGTATGCTGCCGACTGTGGTCTCGAATGTGCTCCCGCAAAATCAGAGCTTCTTCATGTCAGGGCAAATCACAAGGACAGCACGTGTCTGCAGATCTCTGTCGTGTGGTCCTATCAGAGAAATGGCAGAGCTCCGGATCCTGGGTCTGTTCATCAATAACAGGCTTAGGCCGGACTCTACTATATCGAAACTTAGAGTATAGCCGAACATCTAGGGCGCATGATCCACCGCGTTTCCGACAAGCGGGGTGGTCGGCGGTGCAGGGACGCGCTACGGCTCGCCCATGCATTCTTGACCAGCCGGATCCTGAAAGCTGTGCCGTACCTTCGCACCACCAAACAGGAAGACGAGCGCATTGACATCATCATCAGGAAGGCGGCAAAGCGAGCACTGGACCTCCCGCTGGCTACCTCCAACGCCAAACTGAAGGCCTTCGGAGTGCTAACTCCTATCAGGATTTGCGGGGAGCCCACCTAGTGAAACAATATACGCGGCTCTCGCAGACGGCTCCTGGGCATCGCCTGCTAGACCGCTTACACGCATGCATACCATAGGGGACGGATAACGTCCCGGTGCTGTGGCGCCATATGCTGTGGGTCGCTCGCTCCGGGCTCGCGCGCTTGAGAGGCAATATGGATCTAAATAGGGCGTTTACTACGTGGACATCACAGGGCCGTTACCCACGGCATACTACACGGCTGCTGTAGTCCACTGGGGAATGAATCATCATCATCATGATCATGATCATCATCATCATCATCATCATCATCATCATCATCATCATCATCATCAGCCTTACTACACCCACTGCAGGGCAAAGGCCTCTCCCATGTCTCTCCAATTAACCCTATTCTTTGCCAGCTGCATCCACCATTTGCCTGCAAACTTCTTAATCTCATCCGCCCACCTAACCTTCTGTCGCCCCCTGCTTCCCTTACTTTCTCTTGGAATCCACTCCGTTACCCTTAAGGACCAGCGGTTATCTTGCCTTCGCATTACATGCCCTGCCCAAGCCCATTTCTTTCTCTTGATTTCGACTAGGATGTCATTAACCCGTGTTTGTTCCCTCGCCCACTCTGCCCGCTTCCGATCTCTTAACGTTACATCTATCATTTTTCTTTCCATGGCTCGCTGCGCTGTCCTTAACTTAAGCTGAACTCTTTTCGTTAGCCTCCACGTTTCTGCCCCGTAGGTGAGTACCGGTAAGATTATGCTGTTGTACACTTTCCTCTTAAGGGAAATTGGTAAACTGCCACTCATGATCTGCGAGAATTTGCCATATGCGCTCCACCCCATTCTTATCAGTGGAAACCTCAGCAGTCATACAGGCATTGCGTAATCAGGGGGTAGAAGAGCCTTATGTCAAAATACTGGAAGATATATATAGCAACTGCACAGCTACTATAGTCCTCCATAAAGTCAGCAATAAAATTCCAATAAGGAAGGGCGTCAGGCAAGGAGACCCGATCTCGCCAGTGCTGTTCACCGCATGTTTACAGGAGGTATTTCGAGGCCTGAATTGGGAACAGTTCGGAATAAGAATAAATGGAGAATACCTAAATAATCTGCGATTTGCTGATGACATTGCCTTGCTGAATCACTCAGGAGGTGAACTGCAAATCATGATCAATGAGTTAGACAGGCAGAGCAGATCGATGGGTCTAAAAATTAACATGCAGAAAACCAAGGTAATGTTCAACAGCCTAGCAAGGGAACAACAGTTCACAATTGGCAGCGAGAGCCTAGAAATTGTGACAGAATACGTCTACTTAGGGCAGGTAGTCACAGCTGATCCGGATCATGAGAGAGAGATAACTAGAAGGATAAGAAGGGGAATGAATATTGATGGGCTATTCTTTCGAGCCTCAAATTCAACGCGAGCGGAGGAAGCGGCCATATGTCTCGCTGCCGCGGATCCAAAATAGATAACGGTAATCACTGAGCCTCGCCGGGCCTGTGAACACTATCTGGCAGCACAGATATCACCTCTTGCCTCCCAAATTCTAAGAAGGCTGCTACCGATCCAACTCACAAAAGATAACCTGGGCCCCTGGCCACAAGGATCTACGAGGCCACGGGACCGCTAATGCGGCCTCCCGAGGGATTACACACCGGACTTCTCATCCTAGCTTTCCTGGCTCAGAAGATCATCCACCGCTTCTCTGGTTCCGGGAAATTTTAAATCATTATTGCGGCAGCCACCGCCTCTGCCCGACCCCTGCCAAGGGGCTAAGTAAGGCGGAGGAGTGAACTCTGCGGCGCCTGAAGTCAGGAACTTTCCTGGGTCCTGTCGTAGTGAAGTAGTTAGTTGTAGTAAGTGGTTTTTATTAAAATAATAATAAAAATAGAAGAAAATTTTTTTCTTAGCCCGGTATCTGCCATCGATACTGAAGCACCTGACTGGGGCAGCGGAAATAGACGATAGTAGGCAGAATAGAGAAATGAAATGAAAGAGGTGAGGGGACAGGAAGAGAGGATAGGGGGAGAGGTAATATACAAAAACTACTTACACAATAAAAAATGTTTCCAGGTTGTGCGCGTGAGTAGTTCATGATGGAGCAATAACAACACATGCGCACAGCACTATGTTGACTACAAATGGAGTGGGGCATCCAGTCGTTAATTGTCCAAGGCAGCAATCGCGGAGCGTTCGGTCAGTGCGTGTAACTAACTGGCGGAAAACAGGCAGGACGTCAAGCCCGTGTGTTCGAGGAACGCACAGAGGCTCACCAAGGTTCGCCCACAAGTGCGCTCACTTCCCTTCGGCAACAATAGCGTCTTGAGGGAGTCTGGTGGCATGCCCCGCGCACTATAGGCTGCAAGCATATCGCGACAAGAATCGGCGTACGCGGCACAGCGAAGGAGCAGGTGCTCTAGTTTTTCCACTGCACCGCATCCGTCGCACACATTTCTCGTCGCGATTCCGTGGCGCTCCCGTCGTTCGCCGGGCCACACACAGCCAATGCGCGCGTGGAGGATCATTGCACGTTGCGACCGCGTAAGTGCATGGCATCCGGTGACACTGTCGATGCGCGAACCTCCTGCGATGCGTGGGTCGGGGTGCTGCTTTTGGAGATGGTCGTGGATGACCGCACGCACGTCATCTAGCGCAAGGGGCAGATCACTGGGAGGTAGTTGATGTGCGGCGGTCGCGAGGTAGTCAGCTTCTTTGTTGCCGGCGATGCCGCATTGACTGGACACCCACTGTGCACGCACGGCGCATCCTCTCTGCGCGAGGCGCTCGATGCGCGAGTGAATTTCCCGCACTACTGGAGTACCGCGGCCGTTGGATTGCAGGCGGCTGAGGGCAGCGCGGGAGTCGCACAGCAAAGCACTCCTGGGCGGCGGAGGGCCGAGGGTGAGCTGCATGCAGGTCCAACCCGAGCCGGATTTCCATCAACTCCCCCGTGGTGGCGGAGCCCAGGAAGGTTGTGTGTTGCTGGCTGTGCAGTCGCAGGGCGGGGATGGTAGCCGCCGCTGCAAGGGAGCAACTGTCGGGGGCCACTGAGCCGTTGGTGTCCACGAGGATATGGTCCTGGAGCTCCTCGTATGTGACGGCTTTGGCCAGCTGCTGCTCTGTGCTCCACTTTCCCGCGATGCCGACGATCTCTCACTGAACCTCCGAGGCAGCAGGCCAGGGCGCGCAGGAGCCGTAGGGGTGTGGGCCTTGAGTCAATTGCTGATACTCGAACAGCGCAGCGCCCATTCGTGAGGGCGAACGCGAGCGCATACGCTGCAGCAGCGAGCCGCCGTCTGGTGCGTACGTGGTGAAGCCAGTCGATGTGATTCAGTGCCCTGCGTGCTGCTTGGAGCTCAAGTGGCCACGCTCCTGCCTCGGCCAACGTTGCGGCGCACTGCGAGTTTTTGGGCAGGCCTACGCACACACGCAGGGACTTGCGGTGCTAGAGCTCGAGCTTCTTCCAGCACGGCTTGCGCACCGTGACGAGAAGCAACGCATAGAGCACCGCCCCCAAAGCTGCGGCATTGTATAGCCGCAGCCGGATTGCTGGGAGATGCCCTGGCCTCGAGCTTTGAGCTTGTGCACGGCGGCAATGATCCTCTTTATCTTCAGACAGGCCTTGGTCTCCGCGGAGCCCAAGGAAAGGCGCCAATCGATGTCCAGGACAAGGTACCGCACCGATTTAGGCCAAGGAATCGGAGTCCCGTCCAGTGACAGTGAACCTGTCGTAGTGAAACACTTTGATCCCAACGTAGATGGGCGGCACCCGCACTGTGGAGGCGATATCTTTCACATGGTGTGGGCATCCTGAATTTCCCCTTTCCCCTACCCGGGAGGCATGGTAGACTGCCCTCCTCAACTGCTCCCCACTCGAGTACCAAAGGGCTCTGGTAAAGCGGGCACGAGACGAGGCCTTGTCGTGGGTTGTCCCGGACTAAGCATACCGACCATTTAGCGGTGTGTTCTGACACCAAAACTCTTTTTGAGCATTAAAGAGTCTTTCACCACCACCGCCACCGCGCCTGCCTAGATAACGAACATGCAACACACTCTCCCCTCACCCCTGATCCTAGCCCACTATCGTTCTTCCTTTCCCAATCCTGCCTGCACCCTGTGTCCAGAACCCTTTATCTCTTCCCTCCACATCCTCTCCCTTTGCTCGGTGACCCTCCTCCGCGCAGCCTAGATGGCCTCAAGACCTGGAAGAAGTGGAAGACCCTGCTGCGCACGAAGGACTCGGCCGTGCAGACTATCACCACGGGCAGGGCTGCGAGTGTTATGTACACGGTCGTCCACTTCTACCTTGAACACCGGTCTGCGTGGCCAGCGCTCCGCGGAGCACCTCTCACGGGCGCCTGGAGAACTAGCGCGCAAGCGCAGTGACAGCTGTAGGTGGGGCCTCCGCTGTGTCGTCTGCTTAAGCGCGGCGGCTCTAGAATAGAGCAGCTAGAATATTCTCGCGACTCATACGATTGTTTTTATCAGCTCAATTGGACGCCGGAAAGTAAGTGATGAATTCATGGTGCGGCCTAACTTTAGAGCTTTCAATTCGCGAAACGTTCGATTCGTTACTAACCTGAAAGCAAGCATGTGAAGAATTTGGAAGTTTAAAAGAAAAAGTCTCATAGAATACGGGTGTTACCCGCTCCACGGTCTTCATGCACAAGGGAATTTAACTCGCATATGCGCCGCCCTAAACTGCTGCTCATTTGCAACAATTTTCTTTGTGCGCTTCATGGGAACAGATAAAAAATGCTCTAATTGAATGCCCAGTTAAGTTCATACCAGGTAATCGGTACACCCAAGAATAAGCGTGCAGTAAATTTAACACGTTGCAGGATTTCGCTGATCATATATTACGCTCCGAATGTAGTTATAATGGCCCCCGCAAACCCCGGACTTGAATATTATCGAAAACCTGTGGGGAAACATGAAAGTAGCGTTGTGCTCCCGCAGCCTACACGGATTCGATTGTCGTCAGATAATCTTTGGTCTGCCGTGCAAGAGCGCTGGGAGGAACTCAGGGCGAATGCTGATCTCTGCAACGCAGTATACGGTTCTTTTCCAGATAGGATGAGGGCGGTGATTGAAGTTGGCGGAGATGCCACCTCCTTCTAGGCGATTCGTAGCAGTGCCAAAGTAATCGCAACAGTGTATGTGCTTTTGTTTCATGCCAGCTGTTAAACGCTGTCAAGGCCATTCTTCTTTAACTGCCTAATTTAATTAAAAAGCGATGGTCGCTGCCATGGGTTTCTACATCCGAAAACCACCGGACGCTGTTGGTAAGGCACTGTGAAACGAAAGTCAAATCCAAGCAGCTGCTATAAGTCACCCCTCGAATATAGGTCGGGCTTCCGTCATTAAGGCACTGGAGGTCATGGTCAGAGGCGAAGGACACAAGCTGTCTTCCCCTAACGTCCATCCTAATGCCTCCCCAGATGGTGTGATGAGCATTGAAGTCACCCATAATGACCCACGAGGCAGGTGTAGCTTCCATTAAACCACTCACTCTTCTGGCGTCGAAACGACTTGATGGTGTCAAGTACACCGCCAGTAGCGTAAAAGTCAGGTCTCGGCTTTTCACTGTCAGGCAAACGTACTGATTGTCTTCGTTCGGAGGAACTGAATGTTGCACATATGTAAGTTCACGTCGAATGTAGACGATGACTTTGCTGGATCTGTTGCGCGTGGATGATGCAAATGCCTCATAACCGGATATTCGCAAAATTTCCGGTGTCTTCGGTTCACAAATCACAAGAATGGGGAAGTGATTCTCGTAGACGTATTGCCGTAAATCGGAAATCCGGGACTGGAGTCCACGAGCATTCCATTGAAAAATGAAAGCTTGCTTGACTTTCTTTTGAAAAGACAGTACGAGGGAGCCATGATGCCTTCTACTGTAGAGCGGCAAGAGCTGCATGTAGCGCGTCCAGCACTTGAAGTGTGCTATTTGCTGCTTGCGTGCGTAGGCTGGAAAGCAGAGCACGCATGGCATTCATTAGTGATGTTATCATTGCAATCACTTGCATATCTAGGCCATGGCCTTGATCGTGCCTGTTGGCTGGATCAGTCGTGGGGCGCTGCACACTGCCCTGAGTGCGCCCACATCCCTGACACAGTAAGCGTAGAAGGCTTTAGCAGTGGTGGCCAAGTTGCATCTGAGGCAGCAGGTCCAGCCTCACCAAGCGCCGGGCTCCCTTGATTTGGTACGGTTTTTGGTGGAGTCGGACAAGCTGCAGTTGGGTTTGGGGCATTGTTGTCAAATGTGACTGCTTTCTTTGACGACCTTCGGCGGCGCGAACGACGTCGTCGCACCTTTGCGGCGGCTTCTTTGTGCGTAGAATGGTCTCGCACTTTCTTAGAAACTATATTAGAGGTGCTCACACAATACAGTACATATTTAATATAGCTTCAGTGATATTTACAGCTGTATTATTGCTCGTTGTATGCGGAGATATAGAACCAAATCGGGTTACAAACGACGCGCAAACTGTGCAGACAATTTCAGAAAGCTTCCAGTTTTAAAAAGAATTGGTTTTTAGGGAAAGGAAATGGCGCAATTGAGAAAGGCGTCATTTCCTTTTCTGAGAACGAACTGTCATTTTCCTTCGCTTAAGGCGCGGTTTGGGTGTCCACCGAAATATATGAGGCTGGCGTAATTTCCTTTAGGGCAATTTTCAGAAAAATGCGCGAACTGCGAACTTAGGGCCACTTTGGACCACATACTATGGGAATGTCCTCATGCTCCCCGGGAGGGACGAGGTATTAAGACAAAAGATCAATGGGAGACCTTACTACTGAGCTCCGACCCGGCGACTCAGTTACAACTCGTCCGACTGGCCGAAGCCGCCGCCGAGAGTCACGACCTTTCGGCCGTCGTCTAGGCGGGTAGCCCTCTGGCTACCCTCTTTCTGTTGGATATTAAAAGTTTTCCTATCCTATCCTATTCCTTAAAGCCGACTTTCATTTCCCATTCCTAGCTCGACTACTGATCCGGAGTTCCCGGGTTCGAACCCGACCACGGCGGCTGCGTTTTTATGGAGGAAAAACTCTAAGGCGCCCGTGTGCTGTGCGATGTCAGTGCACGTTAAAGATCCCCAGGTGGTCGAAATTATTCCGGAGCCCTCCACTACGGGACTTCATTCTTCCTTTCTTCTTTCACTCCCTCCTTTATCCCTTCCCTTACGGCGCGGTTCAGGTGTCCAACGATATATGAGACAGATACTGCGCCATTTCCTTTCCACCAAAAACCAATTATTATTATTATTATTATTATTATTATTATTATTATTCTTAAGGCGCGGTTCGGGCGTCCACCGGGATATGGAAGACTGCTGTCATTTCCTTTCTTAAAGCCAACTTTATTTCACTTAACTTCCCTTAAGGCGTAATATGGGTGTCCACCGAGATATGTGAGACAAGGGTAATTTCATTTCCTTAAAACCAATTTTCAATTCATTTTCCTTCCCTCACGGGTGCTATTCGAGTGCCAGACTCCAAAGTAGGCGTCGCATCGAGCACACCTAGCGTTCCTCTGAACTCATCAAACTGAAGCGGTGTTTTATAATAATAATAATAATAATAATAATAATAATAATAATAATTGGTTTTTGGTGGAAAGGAAATGGCGCAGTATCTGTCTCATATATCGTTGATTATAATAATAATAATAATTGTTTTTTTGGGGGGAAAGGAAGTGGCGCAGTATCTGTCTCATATATCGTTGGACACCTGAACCGCGCCGTAAGGGAAGGGATAAGGGAGTGAAAGAAGAAAGGAAGAATGAAATGCCGTAGTGGAGGGCTCTGGAACAATTTCGACCACCTGGGGATCTTTAACGTGCACTGACATCGCACAGCACACGGGCGCCTTAGCGTTTTTCCTCCATAAAGACGCAGCCGCCGCGGTCGGGTTCGAACCCGGGAACTCCGGATCAGTAGTCGAGCGCCCTAACCACTGAGCCACCGCGGCGGGGCTCGTTGATTATGCAGAACCCACTTTCATGACCTGCGCATTCGGTGCCGGCAGACGTTTCCCCGCTTGACCAAAGCTCAAAGGTAAAGCTAAAAAGTCAAAGGTCAAATGTCAAAGATCAACGGTCAAAGCCGACATAGTTGGTATAACAGCCGCTGGTGTCGCTGCTGTAGCGGACGTCATGTGTGGAACCTGACTACCACCAGTTATGTTCATGGTTTGACCTCTACCTACATTCAAGGTGTAACTTGCGGCCACCGTGGCCTCTAGCTACATTCAAGGTCAAGCTTGCGGCCCTGTTGATGGCTCGAAAAGTTGACTTAGTGAAGCTTTTCGCTTCGAAAGCAGAGTACGTTTTCTCAAAAAACCGTCCTTTTTTATGGCAACGAAACACTGCTCAAAACGCATGCATTCCTCCAATCGGGTAGTCTATAGCGCAGCAAGGAATCACCACTTCGTTTTCGTAAGCCCTCCAAGGTGTGCAACCTGGAACGGGGGGGGGGGGGGGGGGGGGGTTGGTGCGATATCTGGCTGCTACCGCGTCACTCCAGTCGGTTTTGTGCAGGTGGTTGCGGTGCACGTGTAAGAATGTCTTCGCTTAGCTATAGCTCTGCCGGTTACGACAATGACGATGACACGCAATCCAGGAACGGGCGCCAATGAGCTGCGCTCTAGAAGCGAGCGCTTGGTAACCGGCAGATCAAATGTTCGCTTGAGCAGTGCGATGGCCTTCGCGTAAATCAGCAGCATCTGCATTCTGGGCATATAGAGAGCACAATGGGTCCGGGAACAAACGCAGATTAGTGGGATCCTAGTAGAAATCAAGAGGAAGAAAATGGGCGCAGGCAGATCGCAGTGCGGAGGCAAGATAACCGATGGTCCTTACGGACTGGATTCCGAGAAATGGTAAGCGTAGCTGGGGGTGGCAGAAAGTTATGTGGGCAGATGAGATTCGGAAGTTCGCGGGGATTGGGTGGCCGCAGCTACCACAGGACTGCGTCAGTTGAAGAAATTTGGAGAGGCCTTTTCTCTGCTGTGGGTTTAGGCAGGCTGATGATGATGACAATGATGAAGATGGCATGAAAAAAAACTATGTGGGTCTGAATACTCAATGGGGTGCGCTCGAAAGTCGAGTAGCAGTACATTTCATCCTTGCGATGCATTGTATACTGTCACGTAGAGGCGATGGCAGTTCTGCAGTTAATAAGGCAGTGAAAATGGCTTCCAAAAAAGAACCTGCGCCCACAAAGAACTTAATTATTCGGCGGCGGCAATAGCACAAAAAGCCCTCGACGGTCGTCCAACAGAATGCCTGCCGCTCGGGGCCGTGCTCAATAAAAAAACTAACAACGACCTTTCGAGATACAGCGGATAAAGTAACTACAACAGACTGGAAGAACGTAGAATCGGTTTCGCGAGGGTGCGATCATTCGAGACAAATGTGGTCGCGTCTTGGATCACAAACAAAGCTATAAAGCGCGTGCCAGCAGCTTTGCAGAATGAACACGCAACCACTGCAAAGCATTGCCTCAATATGCATGGCTTAGTGGCAAGATATGGCATGTGGGACATACCTCAGCCCCCCCCCCCCCCCCCCCCTCTTGTAAGCGTCTGACGTCTTTTACAATCTCTGCCTGTCGCTTTTTTTTTCTGGGGCGGACACTTGGAAATAGTGTTCCGTGCAGCACCCTCAACGCTCAAGGGCTGAGTGCGCCTTCACTTCAGTGCCAAGAGTATTCCGGTATCTAGTCCGGCTGCTACGCGGCGGCGATTGCTCAGTGAAGACATGTTGGTCTCTTATTTCCTGTGTACACAGCTGAGGGAGTTTGTTCAAGACCCACAGATCAAGTGGGGACTACATGCATTCCGAACGCTTGCGTAGACTCCACGGCGGTAGCCTTCCATCGCAGTGTTGTGTGCTGATCCTGACCTTAGAGTGTCGAAGAACAGTGTGATGGACAATATAAGCGCTCGGCCTGGGCACTTAAAGATTTCATATGGGGCTTTCTTTCTTTGTGAGTGCCTTTCTTTGTCATGTCTTCTATGTTGCGTTCGAGGACAATTTTATAGCCTCCCTCGCCGGTGCTCTTGTCCACGCTCGCTCGTGGTTGTAGTGTTTAATGTTTCTGGTTGGCTAGTCGCACGCAAAAAATATCTATTAATATGGTGAAACACTGAACAGTACGCAGTGGGGGGGAGGTGGCTTCCTGGTCCTACGGTTCTGGGATCTAGAGGCTGTCACCAATGTGGCGAGGGCTCCTTGTCGCCGGGTGTATCTGTTGCTAAAGCGTCGTCGTCGTTTCGGACGACGCGGTTGTTGCTTCGCGCGTCCTTTCAATCTTTCTTCTCACATCTCTTAACTCTCCTACTGTCTGCACGTGGCAGCCATTATGGCTCAGCTTGAGCCAGTAGGTAAGTCCATGCACTTTACTCTTCGTTCTTCCTTCCGTTGCAACAAAACAACAACATGCATGCACTCCTGCGGTTTAGTTAGCTAGGCGTAGCACGGATCAGAACCCTATACTTAGTATCGTCGTTTAATTGCCTTGTCTGTGACATTCCAGAAATACCCCAGCATCACTTCATCAATAGACGATATGCGAAACTGCATGGCGGTCTGGCAACACCGGGCCCGCAGCTTCTGGTTTCTGTCATTAATCACAATAGTGGAATTTCAAAACACAAGTCTCAGCCGCGGCGCTGTTTGCACTGCTCATCTTTTACCAAATTTAGATACTTTACCAAATGTAGATAGCGCCAGCATGCTTCTACCGCTTCCTCAGCCTCGCTTGAAGTTTGGTAGTGATGAAGGCAAGAATTGGTTCTAGGAAGTGTGTTGGAAAGTCGAACTCTGTGCCACTGTCTTTTTAACGCGCGCAATTAGGCATTGGTTCAAGGTTCGTGCATTATTATTGCTATTTTTTGTTCAAGTGGACGAAGTCTGATTCATCTGGTAGGACAGGGACTGATTGTTCTGAGCTGAGTGAAGAGATGCGCTGTCCTGACCAACTTCTGTGGCAATGCGTGCATTGCAGTGTAATCACATCATCCTCGGCCAGCTACGTAATGCCATTTTCTAAATAAAAATGTAAAGTGCACATTTTTGGTTTTCAACGGTAACGCTACAGAGCAGGGCGCCGTTTCCATGGAGCGCTGATTTCCGCTGTCTTAAGGCGAATTCCACTAGTGGATCCGAAGCGCGGCGCTCGAATCGCAAAAGAGCGCCCCAAACCGTCTCGGAGCACAGCGATCGTTGTCGACCAGCGGAACATGTAGAGGGCGCATCAGAATTACTGGTTTCGGAAGTTGAGGTCTGGCAATTCTGGCGCCAAAGTACGCGTAAGCAGACGACGAGAGGCGGCGAATATAGCGGTGAGCAGGCACTCCTTTCGCGATGGAACCTACCAGTCGCTTTGTTCGTGTCACGCCTGAGGTGCACCGCATTTCGGTGAACCTCGTAGGCAATGAGGAGCATAGTTATGCTCAAGGTAAGTTCATAAATGAATATATATCGTATGTCTGCAGAGTGCTTACGGGGAAATTTCCAACGAGGAAATTGCCCTTCGCAGGGGCTTCTGCGAAATGTTCCTCGAAAAATGCTTCGAAGAGGCACATTTCGTTGTCGCTGCTGCTGTCTGAGTGCGCGGACTCAGATTCCGACGAGCTGTCATCAGACAACGCGAGGGCTATTGCCAATCCATACGATGCCATAATTGATTTGGTTTGATTTACGGGGGTTTAACGTCCCAAACCGGCTCAGGCTATGAGAGACGCCGTAGTGAAGGGCTCCGGAAATTTCGACCACCTGGGGTTCTTTAATGTGCGCTGACATCGCACAGTACACGGGCCTCTAGAATTTCGCCTCCATCGAAATTCGATCGCAACGTCCAGGATCGAATCCGCATCTTTCGGGCCAGCAGCCGAGCGCCGTAACCACTCAGCCACCGCGGCGGCTTACGATGCCATAATTTAGAGTTTTAACCGCTATGATGCAGGTGACGAAGACGACATACAGGCGCAAAACGCGCGCGCGCGAAACAGCGCTCAGTGTTCCCCGCTGACATTTTCGCACGCGCTAAAAATGACCAAAAATCACATGTTTGTTTCGGAAGTGATGACATCGCCGACTACAAGTTCCTGTGAGATCCGCCGCTGGTCGGCGGATCAAACTAGTGCGCTCCGTACGGAACGGAGTTGCTTCAAACGACCAGCGGAATTCGCGCGGTCCGTGCGGGTCGACCAGTGGTACTCGAATTCGTCGTTGCGGAGCAAGAAAAGCTGCTCCAACACGACCAGTGGAAATCGCCATTAGCTTCTAGCGCCCATTTTCAACGAGGCATACGCCTTGCTGGGCCCACGTCAGCGGCTAGAGCTAATATACTGTCTTAGCAGAGCGATATTAGAAAGAGGCAAACACGCATTGTTCTAGACTTCCTATTATGAATATTCAATTGAATTTCATTTATTTTTATTTGCAAGAAGATGTTTCGAGAGAAGCCAGAAATAAGTGGTATAAACGGCTTGAGAGATCCCGAATTCTTCTTTACACATGGAATGGATGGTAGCGCATCTTTCCATGCTGCAATGAGGACTGTGCTTGAATTAAAAAAAGCGCTTATAGAAGCAAGTGCATGACTTGGTACGCTGGTCAAACTGTGCGTGCAGGAGTGAAATTCACATGCTCACGTTGCTTGCGACACCTAATTGGCTGGCTACAAAAGCTGAATAAATAGCGTTCGCGCGGAGAATGCTGCAGCTTGCCACAACGATCATAAAATGAGACAGCCTGTAGGGGTTTTAAGCACACTGTCGTACTTTGTAACTTCGAAATGCATGCCTCTTTCACGATAATATAGCTACATTGTCCAATTTATGAACACACTTTTGTCGCAGCCGACATCGAGTGTAGGGATCCTGAGGAAATAAACCATCCGCACCTCAGTTTTTATACATGCCTGTATTACAACACAAAGGCTCATTAACGCGCATACACCATGCGGACGCGATCGCAAGATATTAAAGAAAAAAACCCGCACCTCGAAAAAACTCTACAGTGAAGAGGGCCTTCTAGCCCTTATATAATTAGTGAACACGGGAAAAACTCAACAGAACATGTAGAAAACTGAGCAGGAATGTAATCGGCATACACGTTTCTTTGAGTGCACTCAGCCAAAGCATGAGGGATTGAGGTTTGGAGGTGGAGCGCATTGAATGCCCATGGCTATGATTTGCCGGCAAATTAATAAAAGCGCCTTTTCACGACCAGGCTGCATGCTCGAACAACACAAGAGTAGGACGGCTGTAAAGATTTGCCTCCTCTATTGCGCGTCGAAGTACCCTTCTATATCATGGTAGAAAGAGTGCTGACACAGGACGAAGCATACCTGTCGTCCGTCGATATGTTCACGTCCGACCGACCATGCGCTATCGGTGAGTGAATGCACGAAATCGGCTTGCAATTTTGATAAGAGAGAACAAAGGCCCTGGCCCGAAACTTAAATTCAATCAGCTATGAAGCTTTGTGAAAAACCAGCGCAGAAAGCTTAGGTCGTGCACTGGTCGGCGTGCTGACATATTTTACCTCACGTAGCATTTGGTGTTGTTAAAATGGTTGCACAGAGTAAAAAAAAAAAGCGAGAAGCCGAAGCATACACTTGTTCCCGCATCCATCGTAGTATCCTCGCAGAGTGCATACCATAATGCAATCCGTGTAACGGCATTTCACGTGTTAAACGAAGCGCAGCCGTTTTAACACAACGCCAAGCAGTGGTTTCGTTTTTTCGACCGAACCAATATGGAGGGCCTTGTTCTCGGAGCGTTGCGCATTTCTCATTTCGTCTGCTGCAAAGAAGAAACTTCGATTTGGAATGGCGCAAGGCAGACATTGATCAACGGAATTATTTTCACATATTATACAGCATCTTACTGCTCTGCAGTTACAATAATGAACAGCTGAGCAAGATTTTTTTCTAATTGGACTCCACAGCATGTGGAACCCTCGTATAAGGGACTAGCATTGCGACTTTGCTGTTTTGACAACACACCATTACAGCAATATTATTGTTCATCTTCAGGAAGTCTGACCTGACGGATTTCGAACCATCGAACCAGAGTTGCTCTCCTGCTTGGTGACTTGCTCAGCCTTGCCTCCCTCCAACGCTTTATTACCATGAACTGTTTTGTTTTCTGATTATTCTTATACCGCTTGCTGAGTGCATTGTACATAGTTCACGTGCGTAGCGCACTACATCGCTGCCAAATTTTCAATGTCAAAAAAATTGGCAGTGCCTTAACTCAGCTATGCCAGGATATACGTAGCGAGAGCTACAGTTCCCCCCCTGGTCTAATCGCGTGGTCAGTTATACGACGAGCCTTTACATCCTCCTCTTCAGTTATTGTTGATCATTATGATGTTGCTGTTGCTTTATCTTTATTTTCTTGCGAAAGAACAATCCCAGCTGCTACGCGCCGTTTGTTACGCTCCGCCTCATGACGTCTCCGCTTGGAAAGACGTCCTTTTCTTTGCTCAGGCGTCTCCGCCGCTCCGTTAGGTTTGTGATGTTCATTCATTCTTTCTCTGCAGAGCGGCTAAGTGCCGGGCGACGACTTCTGGGTCCCAGGAATTGATCTTCTCCTGACGATAGTGCTGCATAGCGTCGGCTGGAGTCTCCTTTTCCTCACTCATACGAAGCGATTGTGACACACCGAGTCGTATCATCTCAGATTTTATAAGCACAGCCGCACATACGCACTTTATCCACACGATCCCACACGCGGCCGCGGCGGCGGCCGAGGTCTGACGTCATGCTACGCGCACCTGCTGCCCTTATCCCGTTGCCGCGCATGCGGATTCACGCGCGGCGCCGGCGGGCGTGTTCGGGCCGGCGCGGCTCCTTGCGCGGCGGCGGCGGCGGCGAACTCTGACGTCATGCGCTGCGCACCTGCTGCTCCTCTCTGGTTTCGCGCTTGCGCGCTATCGGCCTCCGAGGCTCACGGCGAAATGCTACAAGCGATTGCGGGTCGGTAGGCTGGAAACGCTGATTGGTTTAAAATGTGACGTCACCCGTGACGTCACGCTTAAACGTCATGGTCACGTGACTTTTGATGACGTCATGTCCGGTTGGGGACACACACATTTTCCCTAGGCTTTTCTCGGAATTCCCCACGTTTTTCCAACGCGCGCGGGATAAAAAAAAGCGCTCTTGCACGTGTGCACGTGTCTCTAGGCACCTGAAAGTCACGGTTAATTTCGGAAAGGCAGCTTTGCCCGCTTCCTTTCGTCGTCTTGTCCGTCGTGCGTCGCGTATCGCGGCGAACCCGACAAAGGGGAGGCCATCAACCCCCTTCCTTTCCCCCACCCCTCCTGAAGCAGAGGAAAGATCCCGCAAACAGTTTCCAGACGCCCCTTTTTTTTCGTGGGGTCAACGAGGGGTCAAACGACAGGCCCAAGCAGTGTGAGGCAACGTTCTCTGTTCATTCTAGAGACGCAAGCTTACACTGCAAAATGAAACCCTGTCTTTCTCTTCCAAATGCAATTTCATTTCATTTTTACAAAATGTGAGTTACATCCTAGAGAGATGCAAGGGCTAAAAGCATTAAAAGCATTAAAAGCATTAAAAACTGTTTACGTGCTCTTAACGCAGCGCTATCCACGTTCTTTTATTGATGACGCAATAAGCAGAGCTTCAAATCTGAACCGTAGTCAAATACTTCAGGGGCACCGAAGAGATAACCGAAATGATTACGCTACAAACCTTATTCTCACATTTAACAGTAACGCACCGAACATAAACAGAATTCTTAATAAGCACTTTATTATTCTCCAGCAAAGTGAACGACTATCGAAAATATTTACATGCGCACCCCGCGCGATTTACAGGCGTGCCAAAAACATTCAAAACCATCTATTCCACCCCAAGGAACACAAAACCCCAAAATATGGATGCCAGCCCAGTGGTAAAGGTCGCTGCAAAGTTTGCAAGCACATGCAGACTACGTGTTCCACAACTAGTACGAGGTCAGTTTCCCAGGATTCAATCAACGGCAAGTTCGACTGCGAATCATCAAACATTATTTACCTTCTTGAATGCGCTGTGTGTAACCAGCAATACATAGGACAGACAAACACTGCATTCTGCATTCGATTTAACAATACCGGCACACACACCAAGTCTCTCCCTAATCTTCCCCTATCCAAGCATGTAAACTCAGAAGGACACCCATTTTACCAACTAAAAGTAACAATTATTCAAGGGGGCTTCAAAAACAGGCGAGAACGTGAACAACGTGAGTTCTATTTTATCCACAAGTTTAATACTATTCAAGAATATCTTAACGAAAAGCCTGGTATCCGTTCTTTTATTCACGACCTCCAAACAAAATAATACTACACCTCTCGTTAATAGGCTAACTCAGATATACCCTTTATAACTCCTAGTGTATATCCCAGGCAATCATACCCCTCTTACACTATCCTGCCTCGTGCAGTATTGATAAGCTTTGACGTTCTTTCCTTACTTTTTTCCGACAATTAGAAATCTTTGTACACAGCTAGCCCAGCCCTCCTCCACTACAACCAAGTATTCCCGACGAAGTAGGTTCAACGACCAGCACAGGGAGAGGGGTGCACCGTTCAGTGAAACCCAGATCCCCTGAGTAAGTTCTTACACATGTGCTCGTTAACGTAACCCACTCCTTCCTTAACGTTCTAGCCCTCGGCTCACCGGAAATTAGTGAGACCCCCCACAATGCGCCTGGTTTGGCCTGTTCGTTGCTGCCAGTGTCATTTGCGCAGTGGCGCCTCTTTGGCCACGCATCTGCAGCGGCGCCCATCTTTGTGTTTGTGCATTTTGTTTGTGTCTTGTTTTCACGTTTTGCTTTCGTACGCCTGTGGTTGCCGCGCTGCCCATGTCCCCCGCACCGTCTTCCTCTCCCTTTCTCTCGTTTCGCCATCTCCTTTTTTTACCCCGTCCTTCCTTACTATAATAGTTCCCCCCACCCTTTTTTTTCTTTTCTTTCTATTTTTTGCTTCCTCCCCCAATCTTGTCCCTGTCTGTTCCCCGCACCCCTATCTTTGTTTTTTTTTAATTTTTCAATTTTTTCAACTGTTGTTGCTATTTGCTTGTTACACTCCTTTTGCCCTCCTCTGCAGCTCACAAACTTAAAACGTCCATTTGACGCGAGACCACTACAGTCCTGAAGAAGAGCGCACCGCGGTCGAAACGTTGATAAATAAATGTGTCGCTGTGGAAGTGCCCACTTCTCTTAAATCTCTCTCTCTCTCTCTCTCTCTCTATATATATATATATATATATATATATATATATATATATATATATATATATATATATATATATATATATATATATATATATATATATATATAACACAAAAACAACGAAGCCAGTGACATATAGATTAAATGCAATGAAAACAATGAGCATGTATGTTCACTAACAATAGTTTACAGACGCATGAAAACAAAGGGAAGACCCGAGAAAAATAAAGAGAAAAGAAACACTCAATAGGCATACATGGCACCGGCAGACAACAGAGGCACGTAAAATGCCACCTGGCTATATATTAACAAAATACATTTTTAACTCGCTTGGTTTAACTAGCCAAAACTTTGTACTTATTAAGAGTGGTCGGTAAATTGTGTTCAAGCGTTTGTAGTGTATAATTAATTCGAAAAAATGGAATATACCAGAGATCGGTGTTTCAGGTGTAGAGTCGATTCGAAGCTGTCCTTAAATGTGTAGTACGTATTAACAAATCTCTATAAGCAGGAGAAGAATGGTAAAAGAACCTCAATATGCGAAAAACATATATATGTTCAAAACGAATTATGTTATAATTTCTAGAAGCAGTTTCCGTTGAAGAGACAGATAAGGAAGGTTTGCAATGTAGCGGATCATTTTCTTCTGCAAAACCTGTATTTTTATCACATTTGTTTTTGTGGTGGTTGCCCAAACAGAGTTACGCAACCGAAAAGAGCATGATAAATTTGAATTTTCACGTGAGTGGGAAGGAGCCATCGACATCGTGTTAAAACACCTGCTACTGAAGAGAGCTTTTTGCAAATATTTTCCACATGTCGATCCCACCTGAGATGCGACGAGAAAGTAACTTCAGGGATTTTGTGGCTGTCTACAATTTGAATTTCTTGACTTGCGTATTTAGGAGCGCGTTGTAGTTCGACTGGCTTGTTCCTTGCACGGAAAATTATTACCTTAGTCTTTGTAGGGTTTATTTGGAGGCAATTAGAAGAGGACCAGTTCTCTAGTTTTGTAAGGATTACGTTGCACTCTTCAATTAACTTGTTTATGTCGTGACCAGGGATTAGTAAACTGCTATCATCGGCGTATATAATAAATTTCGCTTTGTCATAAATATGCACAATGTCATTTATATAGATGTTAAAAAGCATCGGGCCCAGAATGCTGCCTTGAGGCACACCATTTCGTACAGGCAGAAAAGAAGACTGATGGTTGTGGATATAGACAGATTGTTTTCGATTTTGCAGGTATGATTTCATGAGGTCTAAAGGTGTTCGACGAACTCCGTTTTGAGAAAGTTTATGAGTTAAAATTTGATGGTTTACGGAATCGAAAGCCTTAATAAAATCAATGAAGAGTCCGACAGTGAGAATACATGCTTCAGTGTTTTGCAGGATACATTCCTTAGGTGATAACAAAGCCGTTTCCGTCGACTTTCCCCTTCGGAAGCCAAATTGAGCATCAGACAGGATTTGTTTTGCATTAAAAAAGTTCACCACACGGGAACAGATTACTTTTTCCAAGCCCTTTGAAAACATTGGAATCACAGATATTGGTCTATAATTGGACACATCTTTATCTCCCCCTTTAAACACTACTGTCACTCTTGCTTTCTTCATTTCTTCCGGGTAATCTCCCGTTTCAATTAACAAATTGAAGATGTATGCAAGCACAGGTGCAATATATGATAGTACATATTTCACTGGTTTTATCTGAATATGGTCAACATCTAAGGCTTTGCTATTGTTCAAATTCATAAAGGTCTCATTGGTGGGTTTAAGGAAAAGGCTTTCGAAAGGGCTACAAGATGAAGGAACTTCAGGTAGATGCATCATAGATAAATGGGTAGTTAAAAATTGCTGTTGAAATGGTCAGCAAGAGCCTGACCGGATAATTCAGAGCCCTCATATATTATTCGTTGAGTTGGCGCATTTTTCGTATTGGGACGTAACAAGTTATTTACAACCTTCCAGACAGCGTCTGAATATTTCATTCTAGCATCAGAGAACAGTTTTTGATGATACACAATCTTAGCACGCCTAAGCTCAGCATTTAGTTAATTTCTTGTTTTTTTTTAAAAATAAGATTAGAGATTCTAGAGAGGGATTATTCAAAAAGGCGTGGTACAACTTGTTTTTGCGCTTTATCATTCTTTTGAGCCCTGGCGTGATCCATGGTTTTCTTATTCGTTTAGACTGCTTAATGTTCTTGAAGGGAAAGTGTTTAGAGTATATTTCTACAAAAACCTTGATAAACTCTTGAATATGCATTATTTGAGTCTTTTTTATCAAATAACTAGGAGTCCTGTCCAAAACCATTTTAGCTTGTTATCTGGGTACCCCCAACCTTTCTTTATTTGCGTGTAACTCCAGCCCTGCTTCACCTTTGCCATTGTAGCCGCTATCTTAATATTAGCAGTTCCTAATTCAAGCCTTCTGCAGGGTTTGAAAGACATATTGGAAATGTGGAGAACACGTGCACAGGGTGCAAAGCGCGTGATCTGCCAGGAAACACTGAGGCGGCCCCGAGAAGGGCCTTTATTAAGGTTGACAGCCGTTTTGTGCCTCTTCACTTGGCAGCAACGACACAGCGTGTGCGGTCCCCGCGGTTTTGCCCCAGCTGTCGAAGCAATCCTCGGACACGACCTTCGACATCTGATGCTTTTATTCAAAAAAACACAGGGACCAAAGTCGCGCTGTATGCAGTGCGATCGCCGTGTGGTTCCACTGACGGCGAACAATCATCCACCTAGCCCGGCTCTTTGGACGGATTCAGGAAACGACTGAAAAGAACAAAAGTAACGAGCGAACAAAGGTGCGCTCCATACAAGTTCGAACGCAAAGAGACGAAGGCGCGTTGCGCTGGGCTAATGCTCTAGCGAGGTCTAATATGTAAATTTTCACGGCTGGCGTCGGTTTCTACAAAGCGCGAGTAGTCGGTACGGAAATAAACAAAGGCGCACTGGAGCTGGGTAAGTCTGTAGCTACAAGCACTAGTTTTTTGTCTCTACCGCCGATTTCCACACCGCGCGATCGTCATAACTTTTCTTGGACTTGCTGTTGAAGCTGACAGCGATCATAAAAATTAAGGCCACTGACTGTAGTGACAGAGGCTTGCCATTGAAAGGAACAAAGCCGTGCACTTTGTCAACCCGGAAACGAGGCCTAGCGCGAGTTTTAGAGCCGACTTGGACAAAGCGCGAGACGGCGCGCGCTTCTAACGCTTGCCAACGCAAAGAAACAAAGGCGCGCTGCGCTGGGATAATGCTGTAGCGAGGTCTCATATGTAAATTTTCACGGCTGCCAGCGATTTCGACAAAGCGCGTGAAGTCTAAGGAATTAAACAAAGCTGCTCTGCACTGGCAGACGGCGGTCCAGCTGGCGGCGCCGGCGGTCCTCAAACCGCGTCTTATGTGGGTCGTCGTAATGGCGTGGCAAAACTTTGAACACCAGCACGACACTAGCCACGTGCTCCTGAAGCAGTAAAACGAGGTCCTGGAATGCGCAAGGCATGTAGGTAAGCGGTACAGCACTACACGAAGCGAAATTTGAGATAAAATGCGTACATTCATGCGGGTCGTCGTAATGCCGTGAAAGCGAGAACTGTACAGAAATTTCAGCTGGCTGTCGCCGACGAGCGCACCACGCAAAAAAGCGATACCTGGACGGCTCCCGAAACGCGCGCGCCGCCACCTAGGCTCACGAAGGGAATGCCCGCGGACCATGCACGCCCGGCGGCCGGCCGGCCAGCCCTAGCGATTCCCTAGGCCCTCTAGGGACAGGCCGAGAGAGGCGCGGCGACCCCACATCCGGTTGAGAACGAGGGCGAAGCAAAAATAACGTCACGCAGACACGCATCCCATCGACCAATCGACGTTTCCAGCCTACCGACCCGCAAACGTTTCTCTTCTGTCGGGCACATGTAAACAGAAGCGTTTGCGGGTCGGTAGGCTGCAAACACCGATTGGTCGGTGGGATGCGTGTCTGCGTGACGTTTTTTCGCTTCGCCCTCGTTCTCAACCGGATGTGGGGTCGCCGCGCCTCTCTCGGCCTGTCCCTAGAGTGCCTAGGGAATCGCTAGGGCCGGCCGGCCGGCCGCCCGGCCGGCCGCCCGCCGGGCGTGCTTGGTCTGCCGGCATTCTCTTCGTGAGCGTAGGAGGCGACGCGCGCGTTTCGGGAGCTGTCCAGGTATGGCTTTTTTTGCGTGGTGCGCTCGTCGGCGACAGCCAGCTGAAATTTCTGTACAGTTCTTGCTTCCACGACATTGCGACGACCCTCAAAAGGCGCTGACCCGCGAGAAATCGCCAGCGACATAAAGGTACGCATTTTATCTCAAATTTCGCTTCATGAAGTGCTGTACCGCTTACCTACATGCCTTGCGCATTCCAGGACCTCGTTTTCCTGCTGCAGGAGCACGTGGCTAGTGTCGTGCTGGTGTTCAAAATTTTGCAACTCCATTACGACGACCCATATAAGGTGCGGTTTGAGGACCGCCGGCGTCGCCATCTGAACCGCCGTCTGACAGCCACGATGAAGCGCTTGTCGGGCGTGCACGTTCTCAATCACGAGGTAAGGCTTGAACAACGTTTTCGCAAGTTTTCTCGTGCAGAACTCGCCAAATTGCGGCGCTTGTAACGTAACGTTTTTTGCAGCATCGTTTCCTGGATGCTTCTGGCGAGCCGATGCTGTACTTATTTGCCGCGGACCGATACCACGTGGAGAGACGCCGGGGCATCGACCCCCAGTGCGCCTTTGTTCCTTTGCAGTGGCAAGTCCAGGGTAAAAGTGGCCACGATAATTCTGCCACTACAATCTGCCCTTTATGATCGCTATCAGCTGCAACGTTAAGTCCAGAAGTTCCGACTCGCGCATTGTGGAAATCGCGCCTTCCCGCTGCGGTGGCTCAGTGGTTAGGGTGCTCGACTACTGATCCGGAGTTCCCTGGTTCGAACCCGACCGCGGCGGCTGCGTTTTTATGGAGGAAAAACGCTAAGGCGCCCGTGTGCTGTGCGATGTTAGTGCACGTTAAAGATCCCCAGGTGGTCGAAATTATTCCGGAGCCCTCCACTTCGGCACCTCTATCTTCCTTGCTTCTTTCACTCCCTCCTTTACCCTTCCCTTACGGCGCGGTTCAGGTTTCCAACGATATATGAGACAGATACTGCGCCATTTCCTTTCCCCCAAAACCAATTATTATTATTATTATTATTAATCGCGCCTGGCCTAAGTGTCCAGCATTCACCCAGTGCAGTGCAGCTTTATTTAATTCCTTAGAGACTTCTAGCGCTTTGTCGAAATCGACAGCAGCCGTGAAAATTTACATATTAGACCTCGCTACGGCGTTATCCCAGCGCAGAGCGCATTTGTTTCTTTGCGTCGGCAAGCGTTAGAAGCGCGCGCCGTCTCGCGCTTTGTCCAAGTCGGCTCTAAAACTCGCGCTAGGCCTCGTTGCCTGGTTGACAAAGTGCACGGCTTTGTTCCTTTCAATGGCAAGCCTCTGTCACTACAGTCGGCGGCCTTAATTTTTATGATCGCTGTCAGCTTCAACAGCATGTCCAAGAAAAGTTATGACGATCGCGCGGTGTGGAAATCGGCGGTAGAGACAAAAAACTCGTGCTTGAAGCTGCAGACTTACCCAACTCCAGTGCGCCTTTGTTTATTTCCGTAGCGACTACTCGCGCTTTGTAGAAATCGACGCCAGCCGTGAAAATTTACATATTAGACCTCGCTACAGCATTAGCGCAGAGCGCCTTCGTTTCTTTGCGTTCTAACTTGTTTGCTCGTTACTTTTGTTCTTTTCAGTCGTTTCCTGAATCTGTCCAAAGAGCCGGGCTAGGTGGATGATTGTTCGCCGTCAGTGGAACCACACGGCGATCGCACTGCATACAGCACGACTTTGGTCCATGTGTTTTTTAAATAAAAACATCAGATGTCGAAGGTCGTGCCCGAGGATTGATTCGACAGCTGGGGCAAAACCATGGGGACCGCACACGCTGTGTCGTCGCTGCCAAGTGAAGAGGCACAAAACGGCTGTCAACCTTAATAAAGGCCCTTCTCGGGGCCGCCTCAGTGTTTCCTGGCAGATCACACGATTTCCACCCTGTGCACGTGTTCTCATTTCCAATTAAATAGGTCCTTGAAACCCTGCAGAAGGCTTGGATTAGGAACTGCTAATATCAAGATGGTACTTGAGAAACAATAGCGGCTACAATAACAAAGATGAAGAGGGGCTGGAGTTACACGCAAATAAAAAAGGTTGGAGGTACCCAGATAAGCTGAAATGGTTTTGGGCGGGAGTCCTAGTTATTCTATATAAGACTCAAATAATGCATATTCAGCGTTTATCAAGGTTTTTGTAGAAATATATAAAGAACATTAAGCAGTCTAAACGAATAAGAGAACCATGGATCACGCCAGAGCTCAGAAGAATGATAAAGAGCAAAAACAAGTACCATGCCTTTTTAAATAATCGCTCTCTAGACTTTCTTATTAAAAGAAAAAACAGGAAATAATCTAAATGCTGAGCTTAAGCGTGCTAAGATTGTGTATCATCAAAAATTCCTCTGATGTTAGAATGAAAAATTCAGACACTGTGTGGAAAGTTGTAGATAACTTGTTACGTCGCAATACGAAAAATGCGCCAGCTCAACGAATAATCTATAAGGGCTCTGAATTATCCGGTCAGGCTCTTGCTGGCCATTTAAACAGCAATTTTTTAACTACCCATTTACCTATGATGCATCTACCTGAAGTTCCTTCATCTTGTAGCCCTTTCGAAAGCCTTTTCCTTGAGCCCACCAATGAGACCTTTATGAATTTGAATAATAGCAAAGCCTTAGATGCTGACAATATTCAGATAAAACCAGTCAAATATGTACTATCATATATTGCACCTGTGCTTGCATACATCTTCAATTTGTTAACTGAAACGGGAGATTACCCGGAAGAAATGAAGAAAGCAAAAGTGACAGTTGAGTTTAAAGGGGGAGATAAAGATGTAGTGTCCAGTTATAGACCAATATCTGTGATTCCAGTCTTTTCAAGGGGCTTGGAAAAAGTAATCTTTTCCCGTGTAGTGAACTTTTTAAAATGCAAAACAAATCCTGTCTGATGCTCAATTTGGCTTCCGAAGGGGAAAGTCGACGGAAACGGCTTTGTTATCACTGAAGGAATGCATCCTGCGAAACACTGAAGCAGGTATTCTCACTGTCGGACTCTTCATTGATTTTAGTAAGGCTTTCGATTCCCTAAACCATCAAATTTTAACTCATAAACTTTCTCAAAACGGAGTTCGTGGAACACCTTTAGACCTCATGAAATCATACCTGCAAAATCGAAAACAATCTGTCTATATCCACAACCATCAGTCTTCTTTTCTGCCTGTACGAAATGGTGTGCCTCAAGGCAGCATTCTGGGCCCGATGCTTTTTAGCATCTATATAAATGACATTGTGCATATTTATGACAAAGCGAAATTTATTGTATACGCCGATGATAGCAGTTTACTAATCCCTGGTCACGACATAAACAAGTTAATTGAAGAGTGCAACGTAATCCTTACAAAACTAGAGAACTGGTCCTCTTCTAATTGCCTCCAAATAAACCCTACAAAGACTAAGGTAATAATTTTCCGTGCAAGGAACAAGCCAGTCGAACTACAACGCGCTCCTAAATACGCAGGTCAAGAAATTCAAATTGTAGACAGCCACAAAATCCCTGAAGATACTTTCTCGTCGCATCTCAGGTTTGATCGACATGTGGAAAATATTTGCAAAAAGCTCTCTTCAGTAGCAGGTGTTCTAACACGATGTCGATGGCCCCTTCCCACTCACGTGAAAATTCAAATTTATCATGCTCTTTTCGGTTCCGTAGCTCTGTTTGGGCAACCACCACAAAAACAAATGTGATAAAAATACAGGTTCTGCAGAAGAAAATGATCCGCTACATTGCAAACCTTCCTTATCTGTCTCTCCAACGCAAACTGCTTTTAGAAATTATAACATAATTCGTTTTGAACATATATATGTTTTTCGCATATTGAGGTTCTTTTACCATTCTTCTCCTGCTTATAGAGATTTATTAATACGTACTACACATTTAAGGACCGCTTCGAATCGACTCTACACCTGAAATACCGATCTATGGTATATTCTATATTTTCGAATTAATTATAAACTACAAACGCTTGAACACAATTTACCGACCACTCTTAATAAGTACAAAGTTTTGGATAGTGTTAAACCAAGCGAGTTAAAAATGTATTTTGTTAATATATAGCCAGGTTGCATTTTATGTTCCTCTGTTGTCTGCCGGGGCCATGTATGCCTATTGAGTGTTTCTTTTCTCTTTATTTTTCTCGGGTCTTCTCTTTGTTTTCATGCGCCTGTAAACTATTGTTAGTGAACATACATGCTCATTGTCTTCATTGCTTTTAATCTATATGTCACTTGCTTCGTTGTTTTTGTGTTTGTACTAATATATATATATATATATATATATATATATATATATATAGAGAGAGAGAGAGAGAGAGAGAGAGAGAGAGAGAGAGAGATTTAAGAGAAGTGGGCACTTCTACAGCGACACATTTATTTACCAACGTTTCGACCGCGGTGCGGTCTTCTTTAGGACTGTAGTGGTCTCGCGTCAAATGAACGTTTTAAGTTTGTGAGCTGCAGAGGAGGGCAAAAGGAGTGTAACAAGCTAATAGCAACAACAGTTCAAAAAATTGAACAAAAAAGTAAAAAAAAATACAGATAGGTGTGGGGGGAGCAGACAGAGACAAGATTGGGGGAGGAAGCAAAAAATAGAAAGAAAAGAAAAAAAGGGGGGGGGAACTATTATAGTAAGGAAGGACGAGGTAAAAAAAGAAGATGGCGAAACGAGAGAAAGGGAGAGGAAGACGGTGCGGAGGACATGGGCAGCGCGGCAACCACAGGCGTACGAAAGCAAAACGTGCAAACAAGACACAAACAAAATGCACAAACACAAAGATGGGCGCCGCTGCAGATGCGTGGCCAAAGAGGCGCCACTGCGCAAATGACACTGGCAGCGACGAACAGGCCAAACCCGGCGCCTTTTGGGGGGTCTCACTAATTTCCGGTGAGCCGAGGGCTAGAACGTTAAGGAACGAGTGGGCTACGCTAACGAGCACATGTGTAAGAACTTACTCAGGGGGTCTAGGTTTCACTGAACGGTGCACCCCTCTCCCTGGGCGGGTCTTTGAACCGACTTCGTCGGGAATACTTGGTTGTAGTGGAGGAGGGCTGGGCTAGCTGTGTACAAAGATTTCAAATTGTCGGAAAAAAGTAAGGAAAGAACGTCAGAGCTTATCAATACTGCACGAGGCAGGATAGTGTAAGTAAGGAGGGGTATGATTGCCTGGGATATACACTAGGAGTTATAAAGGGTATATCAGAGTTAGCCTATTAACGAGAGGTGTAGTATTATTTTGTTTGGAGGTCGTGAATAAAAGAAAGGATGCCAGGCTTTTCGTTAAGATATTCTTGAATAGTATTAAACTTGTGGATAAAATAGAACTCACGTTGTTCACGTTCTCGCCTGTTTTTGAAGCCCCCTTGAATAATTGTTACTTTTAGTTGGTCAAATGGGTGTCCTTCTTAGTTTACATGCTTGGATACGGGAAGGTTGGTGAGAGACTTGGTGTGTGCTCGGTGGTTGCTAAATCGAATGCGGAATGCAGTGTTTGTCTCTCCTATGTATTGCTGGTTACACACAGTGCATTCAAGAAGGTAAATAATGTTTGATGAGGCGCAGTCAAACTTGCCTTGATTGAATGCTGGAAAACTGACCTCGTACTAGTTGCGGAACACGGAGTCTTCATGTGCTTGCAAACTTTGCAGCGACCTTTACCACAGGGCTGGCATCCATGTTTTGGGGTTTTGAGTTCCTTGGAGTGGACTAGATGGTTCTGAATGTTTTTGGCACGCCTGTAAATCACGCGGGGTGCGCATATAAATATTTTCGATAGTCGTTAACTTTGCTGGATAATATTAATGTGCTTATTAAGAATTCTGTTTATGTTCGTTGCGTTACTGTTAAATGTGAGAATAAGGTTTGTAGTGTAATCATTTCGGTTATCTCTTCGGTGCCCCTGGAGTATTTGACTACGGTTCAGATTTGAAGCTCTGGTTATGGCGTCATCAATAAAAGAACGTGGATAGCGCTGCGTTATGAGCACGTAAACATTTTTAAGGATTTTTTATACGTATATGTAAACATTTTTTTTTTGCTTGAAGTGCGTTTGTCGTGTATTGCCATTTGAGAGGCACTTGGGCCCAGTCAAGCTGCTTTTTAGCAGCTTTTAGCCCTTGCATCTCTGTAGTATGTAACTTGCATTTTGTAAAAATGAAATGAAATTGCATTTGGAAGAGAAAGACAAGGTTTCATTTTGCAGTGTAAGCTTGCGTCTCTAGAATGAACAGAGAACGTTGCCTCACACTGCTTGGGCCTGTCGTTTGACCGCTCGTTGACCGCACGGAAAAAAAAGGACTTCTCTAGGAAACTATTTGCGGGATCTTTCCTCTGCTTCAGGAGGGGAGGGGGAGGGGAAGGGGGTTGATGGCCTCCCCTTTGTCGGGTTCGCCGCGAAACGCGATGCACGACGGACAAGACGACGAAAGGAAGCGGGGAAAGCTGCCTTTCCTAAATTAACCGTGACTTGCAGGTGCCTATAGCTGTGTTTGGATTCCAAGGAAGTAGCAGCCGACCTCTGAATCCTCCTCGCCCATTCCCCCGGGGCTCCGCGTGCCATGTCGCCATGTGCGGTGAAAAGAGCAGTGTCCAGAGTTTAAATTAAACAAGTATGAAGCTATACAATGAAGCCAATTACAGACAGCTAGAGGAATTTCAAGAGCATGCTGTGTGATGCTAGTTATCTCAGTGAAAACTAATGCAGCCAACTATTATTTCGTATTTTTTTTACCCAACAGACATGAAAGGTCTGAAGATGAATTAGTACCAATTACATCGGTGCATCAGTTGTGATGCCTGAAAAAAGTTGTACCAACATATAGATGCCCATGTCGTGATAATCAGGAATACTGGAGAATTAAGGAAAATTAAAACATTTTTTTTGTTCGGGCTCACACACCTGCTACAAACATCTTTATACGTAGCAATTTAAATGACTCTGTAGGAAGCTTTTTGGGTAAAAAGTACAGTATGGCGGAAAGGAGTCTTTAGGAAAATGCACTGTGTAGAAATAGCCATACCAATTGGCCATTTGCGGAGAAGTTTCTGCGCATGCGTGGTGAAGGCGCAGGCAGCGCCCTCTCTGGGCGGTTTGGTTTTTGGTTGGAAAACATGAGCCAGCCGTGCATTCCTGCGCTGTAGTGCGACGACTGATGTGAGCTATAACTTCCACGTAACTGACATGTAACTGCAACGCGATTTATCTAAGCTAACCACGTGTTTTGCAACAGCGAGACTTGTACGTAATAAAGGCCGCGACGACATACAGGGCGCAAAAGACGAACCCGTTGATGGGGCCAGTAATGCGCACATCCAGCACGTTTCGAAACGGGTGTTGCTGCTTTATTTCGCTCTTACTGCCGAGTACACACTGCTCGGTCGTTCTAGAAGAGTTTTGCCACCGACGCAGGAAAACCGAATGATATATACTAGTATGAACATTCACCATTAATGCTACAATGGGCTTCCTGAACAGCGGGAGCACGGCCGAGCGCAGCCTCGCGTATATCCGCGCATTTTAACGCTCCCGCGGCCCGTTAGCACGCAAAGCAACGCTCTGCCGTATCAGCACGAGCCGGGATTGAGATAGTACAACGGGTCCTTTAATAATCAGCTAAGTGTGCCCTGAGGCAAAAGGTGTTGTGTTAAGTTAGCAGAAACTCCGGCCCTATCAAGGAAGCGCAAACGTAAACGTGTGTGTGCATTAGGAAAGTGCATCCCATTATACTGTCACTCTCGCCCGCGCATAGGCGCACATTCACGCACATTTTCACTTGGTCATTCGGCGCTCCGTTGAGGTAGCAGAGTGCAGGTATTGCCACACATGGTCGTTTTTCAGGCTACAACGCGAAAATAATTCGCTACACCCTGTTTCTAAAAACGGAAATGGGATGTTCTCCTCTTCCATCATACTCTTTCGTTAGCTGACACACGTTTCCGGCCAATAAACAACACTAAAACAACAAAACAAGCGCACGTGAGCTGCTGAACGCTGCCTTGCGCATGCTTGCTAGAGAGCCCCTTTCCAACCAAAGGTACCGGCGGAGCTTCTCTGTTTGCACGACAGCCGGCGCTCGCTTTTCGGCAAATGGTCAATTCCATGTCATCGTTAGATAAATGTAACAAATACCGTGCACAGAAGCTTGCTGCATAGTATAGTTGCAAGTTACTGGTTGCAGACCGCTCTGCAGTCACTGGATTGTGATTGTGTATGTACTGCATGACAGTGCGTGGATAGCAAAGCAGTTAACCAACAAAGAGATGCTTGTTCATATCGTTTACCACACATATAAACATCATCAATGAAACAGGATGCTATGTGAAATTTTTGACATGTTCCTTTTTGGCAGCCTCTAAAAATGTTTCCGCCTAAATGAGCTGGCTTGTTTTGCAACAATATAACCACGGGACTGCTGTAAATTGCCACATTTTCAAATTGTATGAAAATCATTGCATGTGAGTGGTCACAACGCTATCCTGTTTCTTGAAGGTCCCGTTGCTTTGTTGGCAATGCTTGGACAACCATGGCCAGCTTTCCGCATTCATGTGCACAGGGTATGCCCATTACGTGCATGTCTTTCCACCTAGTAATGGCTTACATTGCAAACAAACAAAAAAAAACACATAGAGCACAAGTACAGACAGTGTTTGTAGTCCACACTCTTCTTCTTCTTCTTCACCTCAGTAAATATGGCTCATACACATGCGGGGGGATTGGCCAAGGTACAGTGGAGATTTGCCAATGAAGTATTTGCACGGGGGAAAAAAGACGTGAGGCGGCGGCGTAGAAGACTGAATCAAGATAAAGATAGGAAAATTCAATTAAATTTAAGAAATATGAATTACCAGGAATAGAACCAAGCATTTCGGACATGAGACAGAATTTTGTATACAGCTAACAAGGTAACCGATCAGTTGCACTTATGTAATCATGAAGGTAGCCACAAACACTGCTTAACGGAAATTCCTTGGCGCTCGCACCGAACGAGAAAAGAACTGGAAGAGACTGGAAGAGGGACCTCCAAATACTGATTTCCTTGAACAACCGCCGGCAAGAGAGGAGAAAATGGTCTAATGTTTCAACTTTCCCACATGAGACACAAAGGTTTGTCGCAGGGAACCCGTATCTGCGTAAGTACAAATTTAAGTGAGGGATTCTGCATCGCAGAAGCGTCATTGACACCTCAAAACGCCTTGATTTACACCACCGGACATCCTACGGGTACTTTAAGTGGTGAAAATCCACGGTATTGAGCAACGGATCACTCAAGCTGGCTGAAATATGTTGGAACCACTGGAAACGTGAAGTTTCCAAAAGAATGAGGTGAGGGACGGGATAGATTAAGATTACAGGAGCGCTGAGAGCTGACCTTGCCAATAAATCAGCCACCTCGTTAAAATAGACACCCGAATGCCTGCAGGTACCCGGACAAAGCGGATCTCACGCACTGTGCACGGAACAAAAAACCTAAGCGGCCGATTCAATAAAGATTTTCCGGAGTTTTGGAGAGAGCCTAAAACTGAAAGGCAGTCTACAAGAATAAGAACCCGTGCTACATGTCTGGTAATTTCGAGGAGAACCAAACCAATAGCCAAAAACTCTACGAAGAATTTAGAAGTATAATCAGGGATACGAACGGAATAGCTCCAAGCCAGATCCTGCGAATATATCCCAATCGCCCCCTTCTCACAGCTGCCCGAGGCATCAGTGGAGAGAACAGTATGATGAGGAAAATTGTGTAGGTGTTCCGAAAGAAGACCATTTAGGATATTTGCGGGCATATGTTTCGCATGGGACGGGTAAATATGGTCGTAATAGAAGACGGTGTCAGCCTGCGTATCAGCAACTCGTTGCAAGGAGATCAGATCAACCTGAAGCGGAGCTTGCGTGAACCTAACTTGCGGAAGCTGATAGCCTGGCCAATGTTGCTGTTGTTGTTAGCCTATCAAAAGATGGCACATACCCACACTGGGCGATCGGCGAAGAATCCGGTGGCTATTCACCTGTACTCAATTAACAAAAAAGAAAACCACGCGGGAACGCAACACTGGCGGATGTGCTGAATTTCAGGAACAATCCGTGCAACATGTAACAAAAATATTCCTGAATCAGATTTTACATGGCATATTGAACCATGACTGTACCAAAGCAATGAGACATAAGTGAAGCATTTCATTCATTTCGTGACATAAATGAGTTATGAGGTTTGTTGAACAATTAAAAAAGTGATTTTTCATGGCAGCCAGCATGGGTCATTTCAAGTTATAGCTCAAGATTACAATCACATCTGATATAGATGACACGCATGCTGTGAAAGCAAGATAATCTTTTTTTCCTTTTTTTATGAGAAATGCACAGGCAGTTTCAAGGCTTGCTTCACAATTTAATTTCTGGCGTATACACAAAGCCATGTCTATAAATTATTCGTGCGTTACACCAGAACCAACACTACTTAAGTTGGTAAATCATGTTCATTACCTGGGTGTCATTAATAGCAAACATATGCTAATGCTGCTAATGTTATAGACGAAGAAACAGTGGTTTTATGAAGACATTAAGTAATACGTGATACTGTTGTGTCCATCAGGTAATGAACTGTGCGGCAGTTTCAGTTTCTCTTCTCTTATTTTCAAATTCAGTTCTCTTACTTTCAGTTTCTCTTCTTCAGAGTTTCAGTTTCAGTCACATGCATGTTGCTTGACACCGCGTATACGTGACGCAGGAAAAGTAGAGGGGGGGGGGGGGGGGGGTCGGAGGAAACTTGGCGTCAGCATGACATCGCTCGCTCCGGTGTGTCGTTCGATCTTGCATCTACAATACAACAACGTGCCGACGAGGTAAACCTTTACTATGAGTTTCACGGGATCTTACGCCCCCTCGTACATTCCTGAAAACCACGGATCAGCCACCAATACCATGGAACCAGTGGAAGGCACTGTTTTCTACCTACTTAGAGGCGTCTGGCGCCTGCGTTTCCTGCACCCCGGCGAAAAGCTATAGATGCTTCTGCATTCGCGCGCCGTCGGAGGTCAGCGTCGTTCCGGAAAGCCTCCCGCCACGAGCGGAATTTTAAAACGAAGGAGACCTCAATTAAGTAAAGTTACGAAACGCGAAGATGCGTCGAAGGTGCCTCCGCCCCGCCTTCCGTCGCGGAGACAAAAAGAGGGCTCCTTCCAAGAAACGGAGAGAGAGAGGAGAGTAACAGAAAGAAAACGTGGAACGAAGGCGCGAAATCGCCCAAGTGTGCGTTATTGCAATGGTTTACTGCCCTATATGGAGCATCACGCTCTATTATCTGCAAAGCAGGAAAAAATAAATAAATAAAATATATAAAAAATATAAAAAGTTGAGGGGGGAATAGGCAATATGGTTTGCTCTCAGAACTGCTTTCTCTGGTCATGAGCAAGAAAGAATGGCAGGGGGAGGAGAAGGGCGGCATGTGGAAGCAAGCACGCAAATTGGCATGACCTCAGGCGATGCAGTCAGGGTGCTGTGAATTTCAGTAGGGCTAGGACTATGATCTCGCAAGTGTGGAGAGAGTACCAGGGTTTTCATTTATACCGGCCTGTACAGTATTAAACTGATATATAAAGTATGACTCTCGTTGCTCACGCTCACGGGTATTTTGGAAGCCGATCTGTAGCAGCGTAACTTTTAGTTTGTGAAACTCGTGACCTTCCTGGGAAAGATGTTTCGACAGGGGGAGGAGAGAAAGAGATCTGGTGTGCGCGCGGTGGTTGTTGAATCTAATTCGGAAGGAATTCTCTGTTTGGTCAATGTATTGCATCTGACAATCGTCACACTCGAGCATGCATACTACGTTACTACTGTCACAGTTCAAGTTTTCACGGATGGAGTGTTTGAAGTTAGAGTGTGTGCTTTGAGCAAGTGTTGTTGTCCGCATGTGCTGGCAAACTTGACAGCGATTCTTCCTGCAAGGTAGGCAAACCACAGGATTTTACTTATTGACAGTAGAGTGAACTACATAATTCTGCATGTTTTTTGGTAGTCTGTAGGTAACCTGTAGAACTGTTGGAAGAATTTTTGACAGTCGATCGTTTTGTTCGATTATGTTGAAATATTTTTTTAGAGTTTTGTTGACATTAGGAAGGTTGTTTGCGAAGGCTAAGACGAGATTAGAGCGGTGTTCATTTGCGGTTGCTGATGGGGGATCCCCAAACATTTCACTACGATCTGTTGCTTCCGCTTTCGTAACGGCATTATCAATAATGGAGGCCGGATAGCATTGGTCCCTCAGAACCTCCCGCATACGGCTAGAATTTTCTTCGAAGTCTTCTGGTCGTGAGCAGATCTGTTTGAATCTGATGGCTTGGGAATATGGAATTGAAGTTTTGCAGTGGCGTGGGTGGCAGCTCTTCTAATGAAGGTACTGTTGCCTATCCGTGGGCTTTCTATAGACACTGGTGATTAAGGTACCCTTCTCCATTCGAATTGAGACGTCCAAGAAATTAATTTGACTGGTGGTGTAAGGGTGTGTGAAACAGATGTTTGGATGTACGTTGTTAAATGCTGAAATAAACTGGATGAATTGGTCCTCTGTTTTCGTCCATACCATGAATATGTTGTCTAGGAAGCGTTTGTAAAAAGCCGTTTTTGTTGGGTATGAGCGGATAAATTTTGATTCAATGCTATGCATATATATGTTGGCATAGTTTGGCGCCATTTTCGTTCCCATAGCGGTACCACTCGTTTGTAGGTAAAAGGAGTTGTTGAATTCAAAAAAGTGGAGCTTGAGGACCAGATCAGTAAGTGCAGCGATGGTACTTTGGCTAGGAGCATCAGCGTTTTTGTGTTTTCCATAGGATGCGACCAGAGCTCGGATGCCATCATCATGCGGTATGTTTGTGTACAGAGACACTACATCAAGGGTAACTAAATATATATATGCAAAGTTGAGAGACGCTTCATTTAGACAGATTTATTTTGAGTCGACGTTTCGGACAGAGCCTGTCCTTTCTCAAGACTGAAGTTACAGCGATCATCCTCCCGTTCTTGAGGAGTTGTAATTGGCACACATGTCCGCCACATGAAAATAGCAACATGCAATCGGGTGCTGGAAAGAAGATGCAGAGAAAAGAAAAATACTAGAAAAGGGAGGAAGAGTAATAAATAGAAAAAGAAAACGCGCTGTCGCAACCTGTCCACCGAGAAGCCGCTGGGAGCGTGCAGAAAAAAAAGAAAGAAAAAAGGAAAACGAGGAGCGGGAGGAGAGAATGGTCGCCCCTCAATGCAGAGCGGCGGCGAGTACAGAAACAGACGGTGGTGGATTCGCGGATATGCGTGTACTCGCCTGCCCCTGACCAAAACGAGTAAAAAAAAACAGAATAAAGCGCAGACATGGCAGGACACTTCCCTGGAGCCTCTTCGGCAGGAATAGTCAATGCGGAATCAGCGGCGCAGTTAGCTTAAGTATAGACACGTGCACTGTGCATGCAAACACAAACACAGAAAATAAAAATAAAAAAGGCGACAAAACATTCGAGTTCGGGAAAGTGTCGTGGGGGGGGGGGGGAGGCGGGGGGTAAACGTGAATGGCGGGAGCATTTAGGCAAGGGTTCTTCAACTGCACACCGCTCGGCAAAGTGGTCGAACTGGATGGGGTGGAGGTAACGATGCGCTTCTTTATCCCGCGCACGCTGTCACAAACGTGGGGAATTCCGAGAAAACTCTAGGGAAAATGTGTCTGTACCCAACCGGACATGACGTCAATAAAAGTCACGTGACTATGACGTTACAGGCGTGACGTCACTTTTTTTGGCCAATCAGCGTTTCCAGCCTACCGACCCGCAATCGCTTGTCTTGTAAACCCCCTGTGTGATGCGGAGGGCGTGGGGTAGGAGGAGAAGTGGGGGACGGGGGTAAAGCTTTTAGTCACGTTGTCGCACTGTGGGGAGGTGGTGAATGGCGACTTTTTTTCGTTGAGTTGAAGAGCGAAGTCCCTGGGCATATACCGGGGGCAGGTTTCCTTTTGTGCGGTTGATGTTGTTAGGAGTTGTTTGGATGTGCCAGGATTTCAGAAGGAGCCTGTTGTGGTAATTTGTTTCGGTTCTGAGGATGCTGGTTTCTTCGAAGTTGACTCGATGGTCTGAGTCCTCGGAATGTTCGGCTACAGGACTGCGCTCTCTTGCGAAGTTGCGGACGTCGTTTTTATGTTGCCTAATTCTTTCTTTGAGATTTTTGGTTTCGCCGATGTAGTTTGCGTCGCAGTCGGCGCAAGGAGTTTTGTAGACAATGCCCTGGGCTCTTTCTCTCCGCGGCCGGTCTTTGGGAACAGGTAGGCAAAGCGCGACAGTGTTTTGGGCTTCTGCGCAACCTGGAGACCCCCTTTTTTTCAGGATTCGGGGGATGGTTTCGCTGGCACCTCCGACATAAGGTAGTGCGACGTATTTTGGTGGTGGCGTTGCGATTTGTGCGTTGATTTCTTGGCGCATGTTGTGTTTTTGAAGTCGAATGGTATTTTAAATACAGTTTTTTGGGAAGCCGTACGTAATGAGTTCTTTTAATAGTGTGCGTTGTTCTTTTTCTGTCAAGTTCTGTGCTGCGGTGTGTCTCAACTCTTCTGAACAACGTCTTCACCATTGATGCTTTATGGACTATCGGGTGCTTCGAAGAGAAGTGGAGATACCGGTCTGAGTGAGTTGGTTTGCCGGTATACGGAGAATTGAAGGGTACTGTTGTTTCGGGACACGATGGCGTCCAAAAACGACAGGGAGTTTTCTTGTTACACATCTAGCCTGAACTGAATATCAGGTTCTACGGGTTTTTAAATGAGAAAGGAAATTTTGAATCTCAGATCTTTTGATGACGGCGAACCAGTCGTCGACATACCTGAGGAAAATTTTTGGTTTCAGGTGGAATGAGTTGAGGGCTCGTTGTTCATGTGTTCCATGGTTAAATTGGCCATGACGACAGAGATGGAGGCTCCCATTGCGATTGGCGTTCCTTTCACTTGTCGGTAAAATTCCCCGTTTGACGAGAAGTATGTGTTTGATAGGCATAGCTGGATACAGGAGGCGGCGCACATCATTTACACTCAGCGGGGTTCGTGCGCTGAGTGTGTTGTCGCGTTGTAGGGCGTCTCGGGTAGCGGTCACCGCAAGCTTCACGGGGATGTTTGTGAAAAGGGACACCACGTCGAAGGAGACAAGGCATTCGTCGGCCTCAAGGGTGACTTGGGACACCAGTTCGATGAAGTGACTGGAATAACAGATATGGGTCGCTGTTTTTCCTGCGATTGGGGATATGAGCTGATGAAGGTATTCCGACAACGAGCGAAGGGGGGAACACCGAAAGTCCACAATCGGGCGCAAAGGGATGCCAGGCTTGTGGACTTTGGGCAGGCCGTAGAATGGTGGAGCCGATCCGTTGGTGCTCGATAACTGGAGGTAAGAGGTTAGGGAAGTTGGGGTGCTTTTGGAAGACTTCTTTATTCTCCAACCAAATTTTTTTTTTTTGGTTGGAGATGTGCAGTTTATTGTAAGTCTTCAAACCCAACCAGACAGGCAAATTTGTCGAACTGTTTAGTTTTCTTTCGATAAGCAGGCACAGCTCTTTTCATAAAGAAGTGCATAAAGAAAATGTGCGGTCATTCAGACGCGCTTTATCGTTGCAAAGCACCAACTGCCGACATGCGTGAATTTTTGCAAGATCCGAGGATCTTGCCAGACAGATAAACAGAGGAGGCGTGCTCGCACAAGCTCTTACCAATCCTGCTAACCGTTTCAGCTTGGACAGTTTTACGTGTACACATGCATGCCTTTGCTGGCGATTTAAAAAAAAAAAGTGGAAGAGCCGCTTCCATTTATACGCGCCGCAGTGCACACTGGGAGGATTCCTGGCAAATATCGCGAAACACGTGCTCGTTTAAAGGAACTTAGAAAGCGCTGTTACATAAAAGAGTGCCTCGCTTGCAACATGCCCTCAGCAGTTGATTTAGGCCCTCTAGTGAAATAATTGAAAAGAGTAAAATCTTCTTATTCTATTTAGGGTCCGCATTTGTGTAGGTGTGATAACGATGTTGGGAAAAACGACGACTCCGCGAAGTGCTGCCCCCCATGTCACTGTTTCCGATAGGCATTCCTGTTTTCGATCCGTAAACACAAATTAGAACGCTCAATAACGAGAGGATGTTTGCGCTCAGCACTGGTTTTATGCCCCGACAAACGCTATCCAAAACATGCATCGGAGCCCAGCAGCGCTGAGAGGGCTTGTACGATGTATGCTCATGCTTTCCGCCCCTTCCCTACAGGATCCCTTACAGAAAACAGAATTAAAGTGCGCCGCGCACATAGGCCAAACAAACGGCGGCGCGGTAGCTGCGCTGTCTTTTCACTCACTCGATTGCTCTCAGTCGGCTAGAGCGCGGAGCACACGAGCCGGCACGCCTTTCGTCTTTTCCGAGGCCTCCGCCAGGCCCCTCGAATCCTCATCGATTCCCTGACAGGCTCTCGCAAGACAAGCGATTGCGGGTCGGTAAGCTGGAAACGCTGATTGGCCCCAAAAAAAGTGACGTCACGCCTGTAACGTCATAGTCACGTGATTTTTAATGACGTCATGTCCGGTTGGGGACAGACACATTTTCCCTAGAGTTTTCTCGGAATTCCCCACGTTTGTGACAGCGTGCGCGGGATAAAGAAGCGCATCGTTACCTCCACCCCATCCAGTTCGACCACTTTGCCGAGCGGTGTGCAGTTGAAGAACCCTTGCCTAAATGCTCCCGCCATTCATGTTTACCCCCCCCCCCTCCCCCCTCCCCCACGACACTTTCCCGAACTCGGAAGTTTTGTCACCTTTTTTATTTCTATTTTGTATGTTTGTGTTTGCATGCACAGTGCACGTGTCTATACTTAAGCTAACTGCGCCGCTGATTCCGCATTGACTATTCCTGCCGAAGAGGCTCCAGGGAAGTGTCCTGCCATGTCTGCGCTTTATTCTGTTTTTTTTTACTCGTTTTGGTCAGGGGCAGGCGAGTACACGCATATCCGCGAATCCACCACCGTCTGTTTCTGTACTCGCCGCCGCTCTGCATTGAGGGGCGACCATTCTCTCCTCCCGCTCCTCGTTTTCCTTTTTTCTTTTTTTCTGCACGCTCCCAGCGGCTTCTCGGTGGACAGGTTGCGACAGCGCGTTTTCTTTTTCTATTTATTACTCTTCCTCCCTTTTCTAGTATTTTTCTTTTCTCTGCATCTTCTTTCCAGCACCCGATTGCATGTTGCTATTTTCATGTGGCGGACATGTGTGCCAATTACAACTCCTCAAGAACGGGAGGATGATCGCTGTAACTTCAGTCTTGAGAAAGGACAGGCTCTGTCCGAAACGTCGACTCAAAATAAATCTGTCTAAATGAAGCGTCTCTCAACTTTGCATATCTATATTTAGTTACCCCTTGATGTAGTGTCTCTGTACACAAACATACCGCATGATGATGCATCCGAGCTCTGGTTCGCATCCTATGGAAAACACAAAAACGCTGATGCTCCTAGCCAAAGTACCATCGCTGCACTTACTGATCTGGTCCTCAAGCTCCACTTTTTTTAATTCAACAACCTCCTTTTACCTACAAACGAGTGGTACCGCTATGGGAACGAAAATGGAGCCAAACTATGCCAACATATATATGCATAGCATTGAATCGGAGTTTATCCGCTCATACCCAAAAAAAAACGGCTTTTTACAAACGCTTCCTAGACAACATATTCATGGTATGGACGAAAACAGAGGACCAATTCATCCAGTTTATTTCAGCATTTAACAACGTACATCCAAACATCTGTTTCACACACCCTTACTCCACCAGTCAAATTAATTTCTTGGACGTCTCAATTCGAATGGAGAAGGGTACCTTAATCACCAGTGTCTATAGAAAGCCCACGGATGGCAACAGTACCTTCATTAGAAGAGCTGCCACCCCACGCCACTGCAAAACTTCAATTCCATATTCCCCAAGCCATCAGATTCAAACGGATCTGCTCACGACCAGAAGACTTCGAAGAAAATTCTAGCCGTATGCGGGAGGTTCTGAGGGACCAATGCTATCCGACCTCCATTATTGATAATTGCCGTTACGAAAGCGTAAGACAACAGATCGTAATGAAATGTTTGGGGATCCCCCATCAGCAAACCGCAAATGAACACCGCTCTAATCTCGTCTTAAACCTTCGCAAACAACTTCCTAATGTCAACAAAACTCTAAAAAAATATTTCAACATAATCGAACAAAACGATCGACTGTCAAAAATTCTTCCAACAGTTCTACAGGTTACCTACAGACTACCAAAAAACATGCAGAATTATGTAGTTCACTCTACTGTCAATAAGCAAAATCCTGTGGTTTGCCTACCTTGCAGGAAGAATCGCTGTCAAGTTTGCCAGCACATGCGGACAACAACACTAGCTCAAAGCACACACTCTAACTTCAAACACTCCATCCGTGAAAACTTGAACTGTGACAGTAGTAACGTAGTATGCATGCTCGAGTGTGGCGATTGTCAGATGCAATACATTGGCCAAACAGAGAATTCTTTCCGAATTAGATTCAACAACCCACCGCGCGCACACCAGATCTCTTTCTCTTCCCTCCCCCTGTCGAAACATCTTTCCCCAGGAAGGTCACGAGTTTCACAAACTAAAGGTTACGCTGCTACAGATCGGCTTCCAAAATACCCGTGAGGCGTGAGCAACGAGAGTCATACTTTATATATCAGTTTAATACTGTACAGGCCGGTATAAATGAAAACCCTGGTACTCTCTCCACACTTGCGAGATCATAGTCCTAGCCCTACTGAAATTCACAGCACCCTGACTGCATCGCCTGAGGTCATGCCAATTTGCGTGCTTGCTTCCACATGCCGCCCTTCTCCTCCCCCTGCCATTCTTTCTTGCTCATGACCAGAGAAAGCAGTTCTGAGAGCAAACCATATTGCCTATTCCCCCCCTCAACTTTTTATATTTTTTATATATTTTATTTATTTATTTTTTCCTGCTTTGCAGATAATAGAGCGTGATGCTCCATATAGGGCAGTAAACCATTGCAATAACGCACACTTGGGCGATTTCGCGCCTTCGTTCCACGTTTTCTTTCTGTTACTCTCCTCTCTCTCTCCGTTTCTTGGAAGGAGCCCTCTTTTTATCTCCGCGACGGAAGGCGGGGCGGAGGCACCTTCGACGCATCTTCGCGTTTCGTAACTTTACTTAATTGAGGTCTCCTTCGTTTTAAAATTCCGCTCGTGGCGGGAGGCTTTCCGGAACGACGCTGACCTCCGACGGCGCGCGAATGCAGAAGCATCTATAGCTTTTCGCCGGGGTGCAGGAAACGCAGGCGCCAGACGCCTCTAAGTAGGTAGAAAACAGTGCCTTCCACTGGTTCCATGGTATTGGTGGCTGATCCGTGGTTTTCAGGAATGTACGAGGGGGCGTAAGATCCCGTGAAACTCATAGTAAAGGTTTACCTCGTCGGCACGTTGTTGTATTGTAGATGCAAGATCGAACGACACACCGGAGCGAGCGATGTCATGCTGACGCCAAGTTTCCTCCGACCCCCCCCCCCCCCCCCTCTACTTTTCCTGCGTCACGTATACGCGGTGTCAAGCAACATGCATGTGACTGAAACTGAAACTCTGAAGAAGAGAAACTGAAAGTAAGAGAACTGAATTTGAACATAAGAGAAGAGAAACTGAAACTGCCGCACAGTTCATTACCTGATGGACACAACAGTATCACGTATTACTTAATGTCTTCATAAAACCACTGTTTCTTCGTCTATAACATTAGCAGCATTAGCATATGTTTGCTATTAATGACACCCAGGTAATGAACATGATTTACCAACTTAAGTAGTGTTGGTTCTGGTGTAACGCACGAATAATTTATAGACATGGCTTTGTGTATACGCCAGAAATTAAATTGTGAAGCAAGCCTTGAAACTGCCTGTGCATTTCTCATAAAAAAAGGAAAAAAGATTATCTTGCTTTCACAGCATGCGTGTCATCTATATCAGATGTGATTGTAATCTTGAGCTATAACTTGAAATGACCCATGCTGGCTGCCATGAAAAATCACTTTTTTAATTGTTCAACAAACCTCATAACTCATTTATGTCACGAAATGAATGAAATGCTTCACTTATGTCTCATTGCTTTGGTACAGTCATGGTTCAATATGCCATGTAAAATCTGATTCAGGAATATTTTTGTTACTTGTTGCACGGTTTGTTCCTGAAATTCAGCACATCCGCCAGTGTTGCGTTCCCGCGTGGTTTTCTTTTTTGTTAATTGAGTACAGGTGAATAGCCACCGGATTCTTCGCCGATCGCCCAGTGTGGGTATGTGCCATCTTTTGATAGGCTAACAACAACAGCAACATTGGCCAGGCTATCAGCTTCCGCAAGTTAGGTTCACGCAAGCTCCGCTTCAGGTTGATCTGATCTCCTTGCAACGAGTTGCTGATACGCAGGCTGACACCGTCTACTATTACGACCATATTTACCCGTCCCATGCGCAGCATATGCCCTCAAATATCCTAAATGGTCTTCTTTCTGAACACCTACACAATTTTCCTCATCATACTGTTCTCTCCACTGATGCCTCCGGCAGCTGTGAGAAGGGGGCGATTGGGATATATTCGCAGGATCTCGCTTGGAGCTATTCCGTTCGTATCCCTGATTATACTTCTAAATTCTTCGCAGAGTTTTTGGCTATTGGTTTGGTTCTCCTCGAAATTACCAGACATGTAGCACAGGTTCTTATTCTTGCAGACTGCCTTTCAGTTTTAGGCTCTCTCTCCAAAACTCCGGAAAATCTTTATTGAATCGGCCGCTTAGGTTTTTTGTTCCGTGCACAGTGCGTGAGATCCGCTTTGTCCGGGTACCTGCAGACATTCGGGTGTCTATTTTAACGAGGTGGCTGATTTATTGGCAAGGTCAGCTCTCAGCGCTCCTGTAATCTTAATCTATCCCGTCCCTCACCTCATTCTTTTGGAAACTTCACGTTTCCAGTGGTTCCAACATATTTCAGCAAGCTTGAGTGATCCGTTGCTCAATACCGTGGATTTTCACCACTTAAAGTACCCGTGGGATGTCCGGTGGTGTAAATCAAGGCGTTTTGAGGTGTAAATGACGCTTCTGCGATGCAGAATCCCTCACTTAAATTTGTACTTACGCAGATACGGGTTCCCTGCGACAAACCTTTGTGTCTCATGTGGGAAAGTTGAAACATTAGACCATTTTCTCCTCTCTTGCCGGCGGTTGTTCAAGGAAATCAGTATTTGGAGGTCCCTCTTCCAGTCTCTTCCAGTTCTTCTCTCGTTCGGTGCGAGCGCCAAGGAATTCCCGTTAAGCAGTGTTTGTGGCTACCTTCATGATTACATAAGTGCAACTGATCGGTTACCTTGTTAGCTGTATACAAAATTCTGTCCCATGTCCGAAATGCTTGGTTCTATTCCTGGTAATTCATATTTCTTAAATTTAATTGAATTTTCCTATCCTTATCTTGATTCAATCTTCTACGCCGCCGCCTCACGTCTTTTTTCCCGTGCAAATACTTCATTGGCAAATCTCCTCTGTACCTTGGCCAATCCCCCCGCGTGGGTATGTGCCATATTTACTGAGGTGAAGAAGAAGAGTGTGGACTACAAACACTATATGTACTTGTGCTCTATGTGTTTTTTTGTCTGTTTGCAATGTAAGCCATTACTAGGTGGAAAGGCATGCACGTAATGGGCATACCCTGTGCACATGAATGCGGAAAGCTGGCTATGGTTGTCCAAGCATTGCCAACAAAGCAACGGGACCTTCAAGAAACAGGATAGGATTGTGACCACTCACATGCAATGATTTTCATACAATTTGAAAATGTGGCAATTTACAGCAGTCCCGTGGTTATATTGTTGCAAAACAAGCCAGCTCATTTAGGCGGAAACATTTTTAGAGGCTGCCAAAAAGGAACATGTCAAAAAGTTCACATAGCATCCTGTTTCATTGATGATGTTTATATGTGTGGTAAACGATATGAACAAGCATCTCTTTGTTGGTTAACTGCTTTGCTATCCACGCACTGCCATGCAGTACATACACAATCACAGTCCAGTGACTACAGAGCGGTCTGCAACCAGTAACTTGCAACTATACTATGCAGCAAGCTTCTTTGCACTGTATTTGTTACATTTATCGAACGATGACATGGAATTGACCATTTGCGGAAAAGCGAGCGCCGCCTGTCGTGCAAACAGAGAAGCTCCGCCGGTACCTTTGGTTGGAAAGGGGCTCTCGAGCAAGCATGCGCAAGGCAGCGTTCAGCAGCTCACGTGCGCTTGTTTTGTTGTTTTAGTGTTGCTTATTGGCCGGAAACGTGTGTCAGCTAACGAAAGAGTATGATGGAAGAGGAGAACATCCCATTTCCGTTTTTAGAAACAGGGTGTGGCGAATTGTTTTCGCGTTGTAGCCTGAAAAACGACCATGTGTGGCAATACATGCACTCTGCTACCTCAACGGAGCGCCGAATGACCAAGTGAAAATGTGCGTGAATGTGCGCCTATGCGCGGGCGAGTGTGACAGTATAATGGGATGCCCTTTCCTAATGCACACACACGCTTACGTTTGCGCTTCCTTGATAGGGCCGGAGTTTCTGCTAACTTAACACAACACCTTTTGCCCCAGGGCACACTTAGCTGATTATTAAAGGACCCGTTGTACTATCTCAATCCCGGCTCGTGCTGATACGGCAGAGCAGTGCTTTGCGTGCTAACGGGCCGCGGGAGTGTTAAAATGCGCGGATATACGCGAGGCTGCGCTCGGCCGTGCTCCCGCTGTTCAGGAAGCACATTGTAGCATTAATGGTGAATGCTCATACTAGTATATATCATTCGGTTTTCCTGCGTCGGTGGCAAAACTCTTCTAGAACGACCGAGCAGTGTGTACTCGGCAGTAAGCGCGAAATAAAGCAGCAACACCCGTTTCGAAACGTGCTGGATGTGCGCATTACTGGCCCCATCAACGGGTTCGTCTTTTGCGCCCTGTATGTCGTCGCGGCCTTTATTACGTACAAGTCTCGCTGTTGCAAAATACATTGTTAGCTTAGATAAATCGCGTTGCAGTTACATGACAGTTACGTGGAAGTTATAGCTCACATCAGTCGTCGCACTACAGCGCAGGAATGCACGGCTGGCTCATGTTTTCCAACCAAAAACCAAACCGCCCAGAGAGGGCGCTGCCTGCGCCTTCACCACGCATGCGCAGAAACTTCTCCGCAAATGGTCAATTGGTATGGCTATTTCTACACAGTGCATTTTCCTAAAGACTCCTTTCTGCCATACTGTACTTTTTACCCAAAAAGCTTCCTACAGAGTCATTTAAATTGCTACGTATAAAGATGTCTGTGGCAGGTGTATGAGCCCGAACAAAAAAAATGTTTTAATTTTCCTTAATTCTTCAGTATTCCTGATTATCACGACATGGGCATCTATATGTTGGTACAACTTTTTTCAGGCATCACAACTGATGCACCGATGTGTTTGGTACTAATTCATCTTCAGACCTTTCATGTCTGTTGGGTAACAAAAATACGAAATAATAGTTGGCTGCATTAGTTTTCACTGAGATAACTAGCATCACACAGCATGCTCTTGAAATTCCTCTAGCTGTCTGTAATTGGCTTCATTGTATAGCTTCATACTTGTTTAATTTAAACTCTGCACACGGCTCTTTTCACCGCACATGGCGACATGGCACGCGGAGCCCCGTGGGAATGGGCGAGGAGGATTCAGAGGTCGGCTGCTACTTCCCTGGAATCCAAACACAGCTATAGGCACCTGCAAGTCACGGTTAATTTCGGAAAGGCAGCTTTCCCCGCTTCATTTCGTCGTCTTGTCCGTCGTGCGTCGCGTGTCGCGGCGAACCCGACAAAGGGGAGGCCATCAACCCCCCTTCCCCTCCCCCTCCCCTCCTGAAGCAGAGGAAAGATCCCGCAAATAGTTTCCTAGAGAAGTCCTTTTTTTTTTCGTGCGGTCAACGAGCGGTCAAACGACAGGCCCAAGCAGTGTGAGGCAACGTTCTCTGTTCATTCTAGAGACGCTAGCTTACACTGCAAAATGAAACCTTGTCTTTCTCTTCCAAATGCAATTTCATTTTTACAAAATGCAAGTTACATACTACAGAGATGCAAGGGCTAAAAGCTGCTAAAAAGCAGCTTGACTGGGCCCAAGCGCCTCTCAAATGGCAATACACGACAAACGCACTTCAAGCAAAAAAAAAAAACGTTTACATATACGTATAAAAAATCATTAAAAAAATGTTTACGTGCTCATAACGCAGCGCTATCCACGTTCTTTTATTGATGACGCCATAAGCAGAGCTTCAAATCTGAACCGTGGTCAAATACTCCAGGGGCACCGAAGTGATAACCGAAATGATTACGCTACAAATCTTATTCTCACATTTAACAGTAACGCACCGAACATAAACAGAATTTTTAATAAGCACTTTAATATTCTCCAGCAAAGTCAACGACTATCGAAAATATTTACATGCGCACCCCGCGTGATTTACAGGCGTGCCAAAAACATTCAGAACCATCTAGTCCACTCCAAGGAACACAAAACCCCAAAACATTGATGCCAGCCCTGTGGTAAAGGTCGCTGCAAAGTTAGCAAGCACATGAAGACTACGTGTTCCGCAACTAGTACGAGGTCAGTTTTCCAGCATTCAATCAAGGCAAGTTTGACTGCGCCTCATCAAACATTATTTACCTTCTTGAATGCACTGTGTATAACCAGCAATACATAGGAGAGACAAACACTGCATTCCGCATTCGATTTAACAACCACCGAGCACACACCAAGTCTCTCCCCAACCTTCCCGTATCCAAGCATGTAAAATAAGAAGGACACCCATTTGACCAACTAAAAGTAACAATTTTTCTAGGGGGCTTCAAAAACAGTCGAAAACGTGAACAACGAGAATTCTATTTTATCCACAAGTTTAATACTATTCAAGAATGTCTTAACGAAAAGCCTGGTATCCTTTCTTTTATTCACGACCTACAAACAAAATAATGCTGCACATCTCGTTAATTGGCTAACTCAGATATACCCTTTATAACTCCTAGTGTATATCCCAGGCAATCATACCCCTCCTTACTTACACTATCCTGCCTCGTGCAGTATTGATAAGCTCTGACGTTCTTTCCTTACTTTTTTCGACAATTTGAAATCTTTGTACACAGCTAGCCCAGCGCTCCTCCACTACAACCAAGTATTCCCGACGAAGTCGGTTCAAAGACCCGCCCAGGGAGAGGGGTGCACCGTTCAGTGAAACCTAGACCCCCTGAGTAAGTTCTTACACATGTGCTCGTTAGCGTAGCCCACTCGTTCCTTAACGTTCTAGCCCTCGGCTCACCGGAAATTAGTGAGACCCCCCAAAAGGCGCCGGGTTTGGCCTGTTCGTCGCTGCCAGTGTCATTTGCGCAGTGGCGCCTCTTTGGCCACGCATCTGCAGCGGCGCCCATCTTTGTGTTTGTGCATTTTGTTTGTGTCTTGTTTGCACGTTTTGCTTTCGTACGCCTGTGGTTGCCGCGCTGCCCATGTCCCCCGCACCGTCTTCCTCTCCCTTTCTCTCGTTTCGCCATCTCCTTTTTTTACCCCGTCCTTCCTTACTATAATAGTTCCCCCCCCCCTTTTTTATTTTCTTTCGATTTTTTGCTTCCTCCCCCAATCTTGCCCCTGTCTGCTCCCCACACCCCTATCTGTATTTTTTTTTTACTTTTTTGTTCAATTTTTTAAACTGTTGTTGCTATTAGCTTGTTACACTCCTTTTGCCCTCCTCTGCAGCTCACAAACTTAAAACGTTCATTTGACGCGGGACCACTGCAGTCCTAAAGAAGACCGCACCGCGGTCGAAACGTTGATAAATAAATGTGTCGCTGTAGAAGTGCCCACTTCTCTTAAATCTCTCTCTCTCTCTCTCTCTCTCTATATATATATATATATATATATATATATATATATATATATATATATATATATATATATATATATATATATATATATATATATATATATATATTAGAACAAACACAAAAAAACAACGAAGCAAGTGACATATAGATTAAATGCAATGAAAACAATGAGCATGTATGTTCACTAACAATAGTTTACAGACGCATGAAAACAAAAAGAAGACCCGAGAAAATTAAAGAGAAAAGAGACACTCAATAGGCATACATGGCACCGGCAGACAACAGAGGAACATAAAATGCAACCTGGCTATATATTAACAAAATACATTTTTAACTCGCTTGGTTTAACACTATCCAAAACTTTGTACTTATTAAGAGTGGTCGGTAAATTGTGTTCAAGTGTTTGTAGTTTATAACTAATTCGAAAATATGGAATATACCAGAGATCGGTATTTCAGGTGTGGAGTCGATTCGAAGCGGTCCTTAAATGTGTAGTACGTATTAAGGAATCTCTATAAGCAGGAGAAGAATGGTAAAAGAACCTCAATATGCGAAAAACATATATATGCTCAAAACGAATTATGTTATAATTTCTAAAAGCAGTTTGCGTTGGAGAGACTGATAAGGAAGGTTTGCAATGTAGCGGATCATTTTCTTCTGCAGAACCTGTATTTTTATCACATTTGTTTTTGTGGTGGTTGCCGAAACAGAGTTACGGAACCGAAAAGAGCATGATAAATTTCAATTTTCACGTGAGTGGGAAGGAGCCATCGACATCGTGTTAGAACACCTGCTACTGAAGAGAGCTTTTTGCAAATATTTTCCACATGTCGATCAAACCTGAGATGCGACGAGAAAGTAACTTCAGGGATTTTGTGGCTGTCTACAATTTGAATTTCTTGACCTGCGTATTTAGGAGCGCGTTGTAGTTCGACTGGCTTGTTCCTTGCACGGAAAATTATTACCTTAGTCTTTGTAGGGTTTATTTGGAGGCAATTAGAAGAGGACCAGTTCTCTAGTTTTGTAAGGATTACGTTGCACTCTTCAATTAACTTGTTTATGTCGTGACCAGGGATTAGTAAACTGCTATCATCGGCGTATATAATAAATTTCGTTTTTGTCATAAATATGCACAATGTCATTTATATAGATGCTAAAAAGCATCGGGCCCAGAATGCTGCCTTGAGGCACACCATTTCGTACCGCCAGAAAAGAAGACTGATGGTTGTGGATATAGACAGATTGTTTTCGATTTTGCAGGTATGATTTCATGAGGTCTAAAGGTGTTCCACGAACTCCGTTTTGAGAAAGTTTATGAGTTAAAATTTGATGGTTTAGGGAATCGAAAGCCTTACTAAAATCAATGAAGAGTCCGACAGTGAGAATACCTGCTTCAGTGTTTCGCAGGATACATTCCTTCAGTGATAACAAAGCCGTTTCCGTCGACTTTCCCCTTCGGAAGCCAAATTGAGCATCAGACAGGATTTGTTTTGCATTTTAAAAAGTTCACTACACGGGAAAAGATTAGTTTTTCCAAGCCCTTTGAGAAGACTGAAATCACAGATATTGGTCTATAACTGGACACTACATCTTTATCTCCCCCTTTAAACTCAACTGTAACTCTTGCTTTCTTCATTTCTTCCGGGTAATCTCCCGTTTCAGTTAAGAAATTGAAGATGTATGCAAGCACAGGTGCAATATATGATAGTACATATTTGACTGGTTTTATCTGTATATTGTCAACATCTAAGGCTTTGCTATTATTCAAATTCATAAAGGTCTCATTGGTGGGCTCAAGGAAAAGGCTTTCGAAAGGGCTACAAGATGAAGGAACTTCAGGTAGATGCATCATAGGTAAATGGGTAGTTAAAAAATTGCTGTTTAAATGGCCAGCAAGAGCCTGACCGGATAATTCAGAGCCCTTATAGATTATTCGTTGAGCTGGCGCATTTTTCGTATTGCGACGTAACAAGTTATCTACAACTTTCCACACAGTGTCTGAATTTTTCATTCTAACATCAGAGGAATTTTTGATGATACACAATCTTAGCACGCTTAAGCTCAGCATTTAGATTATTTCCTGTTTTTTCTTTTAATAAGAAAGTCTAGAGAGCGATTATTTAAAAAGGCATGGTACTTGTTTTTGCTCTTTGTCATTCTTCTGAGCTCTGGCGTGATCCATGGTTCTATTATTCGTTTAGACTGCTTAATGTTCTCTATATATTTCTACAAAAACCTTGATAAACGCTGAATATGCATTATTTGAGTCTTATATAGAATAACTAGAACTCCCACCCAAAACCATTTCAGCTTATCTGGGTACCTCCAATCTTTTTTATTTGCGTGTAACTCCAGCCCCTCTTCATCTTTGTTATTGTAGCCGCTATTGTTTCTCAAGTACCATCTTGATATTAGCAGTTCCTAATTCAAGCCTTCTGCAGGGTTTGAAGGACCTATTTAATTGGAAATGAGAACACGTGCACAGGGTGGAAAGCGTGTGATCTGCCAGGAAGCACTGAGGCGGCCCCGAGAAGGGCCTTTATTAAGGTTGACAGCCGTTTTGTGCCTCTTCACTTGGCAGCGACGACACAGCGTGTGCGGTCCCCATGGTTTTGCCCCAGCTGTCGAAGCAATTCTCGGGCACGACCTTCGACATCTGATGTTTTTTTTATTTAAAAACACATGAACCAAAGTCGCGCTGTATGCAGTGCGATCGCCATGTGGTTCCACTGACGGCGAACAATCATGCACCTAGCCCGGCTCTTTGGACAGATTCAGGAAACGACTGAAAAGAACAAAAGTAACGAGCAAACAAGTTAGAACGCAAAGAAACGAAGGCGCTCTGCGCTAATGCTGTAGCGAGGTCTAATATGTAAGTTTTCACGGCTGGCGTCGATTTCTACAAAGCGCGGGTAGTCGCTACGGAAATAAACAAAGGTGCACTGGAGCTGGGTAAGTCTGCAGCTACAAGCACGAGTTTTTTGTCTCTACCACCGATTAGCACACCGCGCGATCGTCATAACTTTTTCTTGGACTTGCTGTTGAAGCTGACAGCGATCATAAAAATTAAGGCCGCCGACTGTAGTGACAGAGGCTTGCCATTGAAAGGAACAAAGCCGTGCACTTTGTCAACCAGGCAACGAGGCCTAGCGCGAGTTTTAGAGCCGACTTGGACAAAGCGCGAGACGGCGCGCGCTTCTAACGCTTGCCGACGCAAAGAAACAAAGGCGCTCTGCGCTGGGATAATGCTGTAGCGAGGTCTCATATGTAAATTTTCACGGCTGCTGTCGATTACGACAAAGCGCTAGAAGTCTCTAAGGAATTAAACAAAGCTGCACTGTACTGGGTGAATGCTGGACACTTTGGCCAGGCGCGATTAATAATAATAATAATAATAATAATAATAATAATAATAATAATAATAATAATAATAATAGTAATAATAATAATAATTGGTTTTGGGGGCAAAGGAAATGGCGCAGTATCTGTCTCATATATCGTTGGAAACCTGAACCGCGCCGTAAGGGAAGGGTAAAGGAGGGAGTGAAAGAAGCAAGGAAGAGAGAGGTGCCGTAGTGGAGGGCTGCGGAATAATTTCGACCACCTGGGGATCTTTAACGTGCACTAACATCGCACAGCACACGGGCGCCTTAGCGTTTTTCCTCCATAAAAACGCAGCCGCCGCGGTCGGGTTGGTTGGTTTTGGTTTTGGGGGGAAAGGAAATGGCGCAGTATCTGTCTCATATATCGTTGGACACCTGAACCACGCCGTAAGGGAAGGGTAAAGGAAGGAGTGAAAGAAGAAAGGAAGAGAGAGGTGCCGTAGTGGAGGGCTCCGGAATAATTTCGACCACCTGGGGATCTTTAACGTGCACTGACATCGCACAGCACACGGGCGCCTTAGCGTTTTTCCTCCATAAAAACGCAGCCGCCGCGGTCGGGTTCGAACCCGGGAACTCCGGATCAGTAGTCGAGCGCCCTAACCACTGAGCCACCGCGGCGGGGCCCGCGGTCGGGTTCGAACCCGGGAACTCCGGATCAGTAGTCGAGCACCCTAACCACTGAGCCACCGCAGCGGGAAGGCGCGATTTCCACAATGCGCGAGTCGGAACTTCTGGACTTAACGTTGCAGCTGATAGCGATCATAAAGGGCAGATTGTAGTGGCAGAATTATCGTGGCCACTTTTACCCTGGACTTGCCACTGCAAAGGAACAAAGGCGCACTGGGGGTCGATGCCCCGGCGTCTCTCCACGTGGTATCGGTCCGCGGCAAATAAGTACAGCATCGGCTCGCCAGAAGCATCCAGGAAACGATGCTGCAAAAAACGTTACGTTACAAGCGCCGCAATTTGGCGAGTTCTGCACGAGAAAACTTGCGAAAACGTTGTTCAAGCCTTACCTCGTGATTGAGAACGTGCACGCCCGACAAGCGCTTCATCGTGGCTGTCAGACGGCGGTTCAGATGGCGACGCCGGCGGTCCTCAAACCGCACCTTATATGGGTCGTCGTAATGGAGTTGCAAAATTTTGAACACCAGCACGACACTAGCCACGTGCTCCTGCAGCAGGAAAACGAGGTCCTGGAATGCGCAAGGCATGTAGGTAAGCGGTACAGCACTTCATGAAGCGAAATTTGAGATAAAATGCGTACCTTTATGTCGCTGGCGATTTCTCGCGGGTCAGCGCCTTTTGGGGGTCGTCGCTATGTCGTGGAAGCAAGAACTGTACAGAAATTTCAGCTGGCTGTCGCCGACGAGCGCACCACGCAAAAAAAGCCATACCTGGAAAGCTCCCGAAACGCGCGCGTCGCCGCCTACGCTCACGAAGAGAATGCCGGCAGACCAAGCACGCCCGGCGGCCGGCCGGCCGGCCCTAGCGATTCCCTAGGCACTCTAGGGACAGGCCGAGAGAGGCGCGGCGACCCCACATCCGGTTGAGAACGAGGGCGAAGCGAAAAAACGTCACGCAGACACGCATCCCACCGACCAATCGGTGTTTGCAGCCTACCGACCCGCAAACGCTTCTGTTTACATGTGCCCGACAGAAGAGAAACGTTTGCGGGTCGGTAGGCTGGAAACGTCGATTGGTCGATGGGATGCGTGTCTGCGTGACGTTATTTTTGCTTCGCCCTCGTTCTCAACCGGATGTGGGGTCGCCGCGCCTCTCTCGGCCTGTCCCTAGAGGGCCTAGGGAATCGCTAGGGCTGGCCGGCCGGCCGCCGGGCGTGCATGGTCCGCGGGCATTCCCTTCGTGAGCCTAGGTGGCGGCGCGCGCGTTTCGGGAGCCGTCCAGGTATCGCTTTTTTGCGTGGTGCGCTCGTCGGCGACAGCCAGCTGAAATTTCTGTACAGTTCTCGCTTTCACGGCATTACGACGACCCGCATGAATGTACGCATTTTATCTCAAATTTCGCTTCGTGTAGTGCTGTACCGCTTACCTACATGCCTTGCGCATTCCAGGACCTCGTTTTACTGCTTCAGGAGCACGTGGCTAGTGTCGTGCTGGTGTTCAAAGTTTTGCCACGCCATTACGACGACCCACATAAGACGCGGTTTGAGGACCGCCGGCGCCGCCAGCTGGACCGCCGTCTGCCAGTGCAGAGCAGCTTTGTTTAATTCCTTAGACTTCACGCGCTTTGTCGAAATCGCTGGCAGCCGTGAAAATTTACATATGAGACCTCGCTACAGCATTATCCCAGCGCAGCGCGCCTTTGTTTCTTTGCGTTGGCAAGCGTTAGAAGCGCGCGCCGTCTCGCGCTTTGTCCAAGTCGGCTCTAAAACTCGCGCTAGGCCTCGTTTCCGGGTTGACAAAGTGCACGGCTTTGTTCCTTTCAATGGCAAGCCTCTGTCACTACAGTCAGTGGCCTTAATTTTTATGATCGCTGTCAGCTTCAACAGCAAGTCCAAGAAAAGTTATGACGATCGCGCGGTGTGGAAATCGGCGGTAGAGACAAAAAACTAGTGCTTGTAGCTACAGACTTACCCAGCTCCAGTGCGCCTTTGTTTATTTCCGTACCGACTACTCGCGCTTTGTAGAAACCGACGCCAGCCGTGAAAATTTACATATTAGACCTCGCTAGAGCATTAGCCCAGCGCAACGCGCCTTCGTCTCTTTGCGTTCGAACTTGTATGGAGCGCACCTTTGTTCGCTCGTTACTTTTGTTCTTTTCAGTCGTTTCCTGAATCCGTCCAAAGAGCCGGGCTAGGTGGATGATTGTTCGCCGTCAGTGGAACCACACGGCGATCGCACTGCATACAGCGCGACTTTGGTCCCTGTGTTTTTTTGAATAAAAGCATCAGATGTCGAAGGTCGTGTCCGAGGATTGCTTCGACAGCTGGGGCAAAACCGCGGGGACCGCACACGCTGTGTCGTCGCTGCCAAGTGAAGAGGCACAAAACGGCTGTCAACCTTAATAAAGGCCCTTCTCGGGGCCGCCTCAGTGTTTCCTGGCAGATCACGCGCTTTGCACCCTGTGCACGTGTTCTCCACATTTCCAATATGTCTTTCAAACCCTGCAGAAGGCTTGAATTAGGAACTGCTAATATTAAGATAGCGGCTACAATGGCAAAGGTGAAGCAGGGCTGGAGTTACACGCAAATAAAGAAAGGTTGGGGGTACCCAGATAACAAGCTAAAATGGTTTTGGACAGGACTCCTAGTTATTTGATAAAAAAGACTCAAATAATGCATATTCAAGAGTTTATCAAGGTTTTTGTAGAAATATACTCTAAACACTTTCCCTTCAAGAACATTAAGCAGTCTAAACGAATAAGAAAACCATGGATCACGCCAGGGCTCAAAAGAATGATAAAGCGCAAAAACAAGTTGTACCATGCCTTTTTGAATAATCCCTCTCTAGAATCTCTAATCTTATTTAAAAAAAAAAACAAGAAATTAACTAAATGCTGAGCTTAGGCGTGCTAAGATTGTGTATCATCAAAAACTGTTCTCTGATGCTAGAATGAAATATTCAGACGCTGTCTGGAAGGTTGTAAATAACTTGTTACGTCCCAATACGAAAAATGCGCCAACTCAACGAATAATCTATAAGGGCTCTGAATTATCCGGTCAGGCTCTTGCTGACCATTTCAACAGCAATTTTTAACTACCCATTTACCTATGATGCATCTACCTGAAGTTCCTTCATCTTGTAGCCCTTTCGAAAGCCTTTTTCCCTGAGCCCAGCAGTGAGACCGAAGTATGTACAACCTTTACGAATTTAAGCAATAGCGAAGCCTTAGATGATGGCAATATTCAGATAAAACCAGTCAGATATGTACTATCTTTTATTATAACTGTGCTTGCATACATCTTCAATTTTTTAATTGAAACGGGAGTTTACCCGGAAGAAATGAAGAAAGCAAGAGTGACAGTGGTGTTTAAAGGGGGAGATATAGATGTGTCCAATTATAGACCAATATCTGTGATTCCAATGTTTTCAAAGGGCATGGAAAAAGTAATCTTTTCACGTGTAGTGAACTTTTTTAATGCAAAACAAATCCTGTCTGATGCTCAATATGGCTTCCGAAGGGGCGAGTCGACGGAAACGGCTTTGTTGTCACTTAAGGAATGTATCCTGCAAAACACTGAAGCAGGTATTCTCACTGTCGGACTCTTCATTGATTTTAGTAAGGCTTTCGATTCCCTAAACCATCAAATTTTTTACTCATAAAATTTCTCAAAACGGAGTTCGTGGAACAACTTTAGACCTCATGAAATCATACCTGCAAAATCGAAAACAACTTGTCTATATCCACAACCATCAGTCTTCTTTTTTTGGCGGTACGAAATGGTGTGCCTTAAAGCAGCATTCTGGGCCCGATGCTTTTTAACATCTATATAAATGACATTGTGCATATTTATGACAAAGCGAAATTTATTATATACCCCGATTATTGAGTATACTAATCTCTGGTCACGACATAAACAAGTTAATTGAAGAGTGCAACGTAATCCTTACGAAACTAGAGAACTGGTCCTCTTCTAATTGCCTCCAAATAAACCCTACAAAGACTAAGGTAATTTTCCGTGCAAGGAACAAGCCAGTCGAACTACAACGCGCTCCTAAATACGCAGGTCAAGAAATTCAAATTGTAGACAGCCACAAAATCCCTGAAGATACTTTCTCGTCGCATCTCAGGTTTGATCGACATGTGGAAAATATTTGCAAAAAGCTCTCTTCAGTAGCAGGTGTTCTAACACGATGTCGATGGCTCCTTCCCACTCACGTGAAAATTCAAATTTATCATGCTCTTTTCGGTTGCGTAACTCTGTTTGGGCAACCACCACAAAAACAAATGTGATAAAAATACAGGTTTTGCAGAAGAAAATGATCCGCTACATTGCAAACCTTCCTTATCTGTCTCTTCAACGGAAACTGCTTCTAGAAATTATAACATAATTCGTTTTGAACATATATATGTTTTTCGCATATTGAGGTTCTTTTACCATTCTTCTCCTGCTTATAGAGATTTGTTAATACGTACTACACATTTAAGGACAGCTTCGAATCGACTCTACACCTGAAACACCGATCTCTGGTATATTCCATTTTTTCGAATTAATTATACACTACAAACGCTTGAACACAATTTACCGACCACTCTTAATAAGTACAAAGTTTTGGCTAGTTAAACCAAGCGAGTTAAAAATGTATTTTGTTAATATATAGCCAGGTTGCATTTTACGTGCCTCTGTTGTCTGCCGGTGCCATGTATGCCTATTGAGTGTTTCTTTTCTCTTTATTTTTCTCGGGTCTTCTCTTTGTTTTCATGCGCCTGTAAACTATTGTTAGTGAACATACATGCTCATTGTTTTCATTGCATTTAATCTATATGTCACTTGCTTCCTTGTTTTCGTGTTATATATATATATATATATATATATATATATATATATATATATATATATTTATATATATATATATATATATATATATATATATATATATATATATATATATATATATATATATATATATATATATATATATATATAGAGAGAGAGAGAGAGAGAGAGAGAGAGAGAGCGATTTAAGAGAAGTGGGCACTTCTACAGCGACACATTTATTTATCAACGTTTCGACCGCGGTGCGCTCTTCTTCAGGACTGTAGTGGTCTCGCGTCAAATGGACGTTTTAAGTTTGTGAGCTGCAGAGGAGGGCAAAAGGAGTGTAACAAGCAAATTGCAACAACAGTTCAAAAAATTGAAAAAAAGTAAAAAATAAAGATATGGGTGCGGGGGAACAGACAGGGACAAGATTGGGGGAAGAAGCAAAAAATAGAAAGAAAAGAAAAAAAGGGGGGGAACTATTATAGTAAGGAAGGACGGGGTAAAAAAAGAAGATGGCGAAACGAGAGAAAGGGAGATGAAGACGGTGCGGGGGATATGGGCAGCGCGGCAACCACAGGCGTACGAAAGCAAAACGTGCAAACAAGACACAAACAAATGCACAAACACAAAGATGGGCGCCGCTGCAGATGCGTGGCCAAAGAGGCGCCACTGCGCAAATGACACTGGCAGCGACGAACAGGCCAAACCCGGCGCATTGTGGGGGGTCTCACTAATTTCCGGTGAGCCGAGGGCTAGAACGTTAAGGAAGCAGTGGGCTACGTTAACGAGCACATGTGTAAGAACTTACTCAGGGGATCTGGGTTTCACTGAACGGTGCAACCCTCTCCCTGTGCTGGTCGTTGAACCTACTTCGTCGGGAATACTTGGTTGTAGTGGAGGAGGGCTGGGCTAGCTGTGTACAAAGATTTCAAATTGTCGGAAAAAAGTAAGGAAAGAACGTCAAAGCTTATTAATACTGCACGAGGCAGGATAGTGTAAGTAAGGAGGGGTATGATTGCCGGGGATATACTTTAGGAGTTATAAATGGTATATCAGAGTTAGCCAATTAACGAGAGGTGTAGTATTATTTTGTTTGGAGGTCGTGAATAAAAGAAAGGCTACCAGGCTTTTCGTTAAGATATTCTTGAATAGTATTAAACTTGTGGATAAAATAGAACTCACGTTGTTCACGTTCTCGCCTGTTTTTGAAGCCCCCTTGAATAATTGTTACTTTTAGTTTGTAAAATGGGTGTCCTTCTGAGTTTACATGCTTGGATAGGGAAGATTAGGGAGAGGCTTGGTGTGTGCGCGGTGATTGTTAAATCGAATGCAGAATGCAGTGTTTGTCTGTCCTATGTATTGCTGGTTACACATAGCGCATTCAAGAAGGTAAATAATGTTTGATGAGTCGCAGTCGAACTTGCCGTTGATTGAGTCCTGGAAAACTGACCTCGTACTAGTTGCGGAACACGTAGTCTGCATGTGCTTGCAAACTTTGCAGCGACCTTTACCACAGGGCTGGCATCCATATTTTGGGGTTTTGTGTTCCTTGGAGTGGACTAGATGGTTCTGAATGTTTTTGGCACGCCTGTAAATCGCGCGGGGTGCGCATGTAAATATTTTCGATAGTCGCTAACTTTGCTGGAGAATATTAAAGTGCTTATTAAGAATTCTGTTTATGTTCGGTGCGTTACTGTTAAATGTGAGAATAAGGTTTGTAGTGTAATCATTTCGGTTATCTCTTCGGTGCCCCTGGAGTATTTGACTACGGTTCAGATTTGAAGCTCTGCTTATGGCATCATCAATAAAAGAACGTGGATAGCGCTGCGTTAAGAGCACGTAAACAGTTTTTAATGCTTTTTATACGTATATGTAAACTTTTTTTTTGCTTGAAGTGCGTTTGTCGTGTAGTGCCATTTAAGAGGCGCTTGGGCCTAGTCAAGCTGCTTTTTAGCAGCTTTTAGCCCTTGCATCTCTCTAGGATGTAACTCACATTTTGTAAAAATGAAATGAAATTGCATTTGGAAGAGAAAGACAAGGTTTCATTTTGCAGTGTAAGCTTGCGTCTCTAGAATGAACAGAGAACGTTGCCTCACACTGCTTGGGCCTGTCGTTTGACCCCTCGTTGACCCCACGGAAAAAAAAAAGGGCGTCTGGAAACTATTTGCGGGATCTTTCCTCTGCTTCAGGAGGGGTGGGGGAGGGGAAGGGGGGTTGATGGCCTCCTCTTTGTCGGGTTCGCCGCGATACACGACGCACGACGGACAAGACGACGAAAGGAAGCGGGCAAAGCTGCCTTTCTGAAATTAACCGTGACTTGCAGGTGCCTATAGCTGTGTTTGGATTCCAGAGAAGTAGCAGCCGAGCTCTGAATCCTCCTCGCCTATTCCCACGGGGCTCCGCGTGCCATGTCGCCATGTGCGGTGAAAAGAGCAGTGTGCAGAGTTTAAATGAAACAAGCATGAAGCCAATTACAGACAGCTAGAGGAATTTCAAGAGCATGCTGTGTGATGCTAGTTATATCAGTGAAAACTAATGCAGCCAACTATTATTTCGTTTTTTTTTTGACCCAACAGACATGAAAGGTCTGAAGATGAATTAGTACCAAACACATCGGTGCATCAGTTGTGATGCCTTAAAAATGTTGTACCAACATATAAATGCCCATGTCGTGATAATCAGGAATACTGAAGAATTAAGGAAAATAAAACATTTTTTTTTGTTCGGGCTCACACACCTGCTACAAACATCTTTATACGTAGGAATTTAAATGACTCTGTAGGAAGCTTTTTGGGTAAAAAGTACAGTATGGCAGAAAGGAGTCTTTAGGAAATGCACTTTAGGAAAGGCATACCAATTCCATCTCATCGATCGATAAATGTAACAAATACCGTGCAAAGAAGCTTGCTGCATAGTATAGTTACAAGTTACTGGTTGCAGACCGCTCTGCAGTCACTGGACTGTGATTGTGTATGAACTGCATGACAGTGCCTGGATTTCAGAACAGTTAACCAAAAAAGAGCTGCTTGTTCATATCGTTTACCACACATATAAACATCATCAATGAAACAGGATGCTATGTGTAACTTTTTGACATGTTCCTTTTTGGCAGCCTCTAAAAATGTTTCCGCCTAAATGAGCTGGCTTGTTTTGCAACAATATAACCACGGGACTGCTGTAAATTGCCACATTTTCAAATTGTATGAAAATCATTGCATGTGAGGGGTCACAACCATATCCTCTTTCTTGAAGGTCCCGTTGCTTTGTTGGCAATGCTTGGACAACCATGGCCAGCTTTCCCCATTCATGTGCACAGGGTATGCCCATTACGTGCATGCCTTTCCACCTAGTAATGGCTTACATTGCAAACAAACAAAAAAAAAACACATAGAGCACAAGTACAGACAGTGTTTGTAGTCCACACTCTTCTTCTTCTTCTTCACCTCAGTAAATATGGCTCATACACATGCGGGGGGATTGGCCAAGGTACAGTGGAGATTTGCCAATGAAGTATTTGCACGGGGGAAAAAAGACGTGAGGCGGCGGCGTAGAAGACTGAATCAAGATAAAGATAGGAAAATTCAATTAAATTTAAGAAATATGAATTACCAGGAATAGAACCAAGCATTTCGGACATGAGACAGAATTTTGTATACAGCTAACAAGGTAACCGATCAGTTGCACTTATGTAATCATGAAGGTAGCCACAAACACTGCTTAACGGAAATTCCTTGGCGCTCGCACCGAACGAGAGAGCCGGCAAGAGAGGAGAAAATGGTCTAATGTTTCAACTTGCCCACATGAGACACAAAGGTTTGTCGCAGGGAACCCGTATCTGCGTAAGTACAAATTTAAGTGAGGGATTCTGCATCGCAGAAGCGTCATTGACACCTCAAAATGCCTTGATTTACACCACCGGACATCCCATGGGTACTTTAAGTGGTGAAAATCCACGCTATTGAGCAACGGATCACTCATGCTGGCTGAAATATGTTGGAACCACTGGAAACGTGAAGTTTCCAACAGAATGAGGTGAGGGACGGGATATATTAAGATTACAGGAGCGCTGAGAGCTGACCTTGCCAATAAATCAGCCACCTCGTTAAAATAGACACCCGAATGCCTGCAGGTACCCGGACACAGCGGATCTCACGCACTGTGCACGGAACAAAAAACCTAAGCGGCCGATTCAATAAAGATTTTCCGGAGTTTTGGAGAGAGCCTAAAACTGAAAGGCAGTCTACAAGAATAAGAACCCGTGCTACATGTCTGGGAATTTTGAGAAGAACCAAACCAATTACCAGAAACTGTACGAAGAATATAGAAGTATAATCAGGGATACGAACGGAATAGCTCCAAGCCAGATCCTGCGAATATATCCCAATCGCCGCCTTCTCACAGCTACCGAAGGCATCAGTGGAGAGAACAGTACGATGAGGAAAATTGTGTAGGTGTTCAGAAAGACGACTATTTAGGATTTTTTCGGGCATATGTTTCGCATGGGACGGGTAAATATGGTCGTAATAGAAGACGGGGTCAGCCTGCGTATCAGCAACTCGTTGCAAGGAGATCAGATCAACCTGAAGTGGAGCTTGCGTGAACCTAATTAGCGGAAGCTGATAGCATGGCCAATGTTGCTGTTGTTGTTAGCCTATCAAAAGATGGCACATACCCACACTGGGCGATCGGCGAAGAATCCGGTGGCTATTCACCTGTAGTCAATTAACAAAAAAGAAAACCACGCGGGAATGCAACACTGGCGGATGTGCTGAATTTCAGGAACAATCCGTGCAACATGTAACAAAAATATTCCTGAATCAGATTTTGCATTGCATATTGAACCATGCCTGTACCAAAGCAATGAGACATAAGTGAAGCATTTCATTCCTTTCGTGACAGAAATAAGTTATAAGGTTTGTTGAATAATTTAAGTGATTTTTGATGGCAGCTAGTACGGGTCATTTCAAGTTATAGCTCAAGATTACAATCACATCTGATATAGATGACACGAATGCTATGAAAGCAAGATAATTTTTTTCCTTTTTGTGAGAAATGCACAAGCAGTTTCAAGGCATGCTTCACAATTTGATTTCTGACGTATACACAAAGGCATGCCTATAAATTATTCCTGTGTTACACCAGAACCAACACTACCTAAGTTGGTAAATCATGTTCATTACCTGGGTGTCATTAATAGCAAACGTATACTAATGCTGCTAATCCTATAGAAGAACAAACGGCGGTTTTATTTTTATTCATTGGAAATACCTGCAGCGCCCGAAGGCATTATTGCAGGGGGGATGAGGATACATAACAGAAGAATAGGCCAGAAAAAAAGAGGAAGAAAAAAAAAGCAATACAACAAGGCATGACACAGCAAGTACAAAATGAATGAAATATGAAACAACAAAAAGACATGACGAAAAAAAGCCAACTGACCAAATGATGCTGGACCAACAAGAACGAAGACCGCGTGAATAAAAAAACCAAAAGAAAGCCAACTGCGCGCTCATACATCGGACAGCAACGCGCGGAACATAGACTCGGAACGGCACTCAACAATTTCATGGGGCAGGCGATTCCAGTCATGAATGCTAGATGGGAAAAATGCGTTTTGATAAGTGTTAGTTTTGCATTTAATTTCTCTAATCTTCCACCCATGGTCAAGTCTGTTTGACCTGAAATGCGGTGGAAGCAAATAATTTTCTTTATATATTTTTATTTTTCGGTGAAAGATTCTGTACAGCATTTCTAACCAGGAGTTGGTACGGCGTTTCCGTAACAGCTCCCATCCCAGCGTTAGTTTAATGTTAGTAACACTGCTGTTAAAATCATAATTACTTGAGACAAACCGAGCGGCAAAGTTCTGAATACGCTCAAGCATGTCTGTTAAATTTAAAGTAGGGGGGTGCCAAACAACACAAGCATACTCCAATATTGGCCGAATATAGGTGAAATATAGAAGCTCTTTAACTTTTAGTGGCGCCATTTTAAAATCCTTTTTAGAAAATTTAGCATGCCATAAGCTTTAGCAGAAACGTGCTCGACGTGCTCATTCCAGGTGAGATTAGACGAAAAGTAAACGCCGAGGTATTTATAGTGAGTAACTCTAGAAAGTCGAGTAGAATCTAGTTTGTATTCAGCCAAGAAAGGGTGATGCCTGCGCGTGAAAGAAATAAACTGACATTTTATTGGGTTCAGAAACATCTGCCACTTCAAACACCATTGCTGTATGCGGTCCAAGTTGCACTGCAAATGACAAGAATCTGAAGAACTGTTAATAACATGGTAGATAACACAATCGTCAGCATATAAACGTATTTTACAGGTCATATATTTAGAAATGTCATTAATATAAACTAGAAACAGCAGAGGTCCTAAAACAGACCCCTGCGGTACCCCCGAAGATACAGGAACATAATCAGACTGGGACCCATTAATCAATACACGTTGTTTGCGTCCCTGCAGGTAACATTGAAGCCAGTTTAGAAGGGAATTTGGAATCTTGATCAAAGATAATTTATACAGTAGCAAATCATGAGGTACCAAATCAAACGCTTTCTTGAAATCTAAAAAAATGCAATCCGTTGTCAAATGATGAGAAAATATCATGGCTAAATTCTAAGAGCTGCGTCGTACACGATTAACCTGATCTGAAACCATGCTGAGCTTGAGTGAAAAATTCATTTTGTTCCAAATGCTTCATCAACGCGCTATATATTATGTGTTCAAGCGTTTTGCAACTAATACTTGTAAGCGAAATCGGCCTGTAATTAGCAACTATGTTTTTAGGACCACCCTTATGAATGGGCACCACGTTAGCGTTTTTCCATTGCTGGGGTATTATTCCTGTATCTAACGATTTCGAGTATAGAATAACTAAGTAATGAGCAATGATTTCAGCACAGACCTTCAAGACATTACCGGGAACATCTTCGGGCCCGCTTGCCGAAGACACCTTTATGTTATTCAGCAGGTTTAACACACCGTTGTATGTAATTGTTAGCTCAGGCATTGTCTCTTGCACATGGGCATCCATGACCGGCATTTCATGATGCGAGTTCGCTGCGAAAACAGACTTAAAATAATCATTGAAACAGCATGCCTTATCAAAATCATCAGTTATAGGTTCAGCGCCGTTATTCAGTGCCGGAATACCGACTGATTCACGGCCATTAACTTTAAGAAATTTCCACAGTTCTTTTGGATTACTCTGAATTTTAGCACCTAACTCCTTCATGTATCTTTAAGTAATACATGATACCGTTGTGTCCATCAAGTAATGAACTGTGCGGCAGTTTCAGTTTCTCTTCTCTTATTTTCAGTTTCAGTTCTCTTACTTTCAGTTTCTCTTCTTCAGAGTTTCAGTTTCAGTCACATGCATGTTGCTTGACACCGCGTATACGTGACGCAGGAAAAGTAGAGGGGGGGGGGGGGTCGGAGGAAACTTGGCGTCAGCATGACATCGCTCGCTCCGGTGTGTCGTTCGATCTTGCATCTACAATGCAACAACGTGCCGACGAGGTAAACCTTTACTATGAGTTTCACGGGATCTTACGCCCCCTCGTACATTCATGAAAACCACGGATCAGCCACCAAAACCATGGAACCAGTGGAAGGCACTGTTTTCTACCTACTTAGAGGCGTCTGGCGCCTGAGTTTGCTGCATCCCGGTGCAAAGCTATGCTTCTGCATTCGCGCGGCGTCGAAGGTCAGCGTCGTTGCCGAGCGCCTCCCGCCACGGGCGCAATTTTAAAACGGAGGAGCAGGGACCTCAATTAAATGAAGTTACGAAAGGCGAAGATGCGTTTCTAACCGCGCTCAACACTTGCGACCGTCTGTTCTCAGCCACGACGGAACGCCAACGTGGTTCAAGATATGTTTACAGAACCCTGCAGTGAGCCTGTCACAGCTTTATATTGCTCAGTTACGCGAACTTGCGAAGAATTGCGACTTCGACAATTCCTGCCGCTCCCTGCGACTGCTCGGTGAACATGGGGCGAGAGCGCGTTTTTTCTCTCTCTCTCTTTATTTCTCTTTCTTCCTTTTCTAGTACTTCTCTCTTGTGCCCATCTTTTCAGCATCTGATTGTTTGTTGCTCTGTTCATGTGGCGGACATGTGTGCCAATTCCAACTCCTTAAGAAGGGGAGGAATATCGCTGTAACTTCAGTCTTGAGAAAGGACAGGCTCTGTCCGAAACGTCGACTCAAAATAAATGTCTAAATAAAGCGTTTCTCAACTTTGCGCGCGCGCGCGCGCGCGCACGCACACACACACACACACACACACACACACACACACACACACACACACACACACACACACACACACACACACACACACACACACACACACACACACACACACACACACACACACACACACACACACACACACACACACACACACACACACACGCACACACGCACGCACGCACGCACACACGCACACACGAAGATATATATATATATATATATATATATACATTAGTTACCCTTGATGTAGTGTCTCTGTACACCAACATAACGCATGATGATGGCATAAGAGCTCTGGTCGCATCCTATGGAAAACAAACAAGCGCTGATGCTCCTAGCCAAGGTACCATCGCTGCACTTACTAATCTGGTCCTCAAACTCAACTCTTTCGAAAGTTCTACAGCTCCTTTTAACTACAAACGAGTGGTACCACTATGGGAACGAAAATGGCGCCAAATTATGCCAACATATATATGCATAGCATTGAATCGGAGTTTATCCGCTCATACCCAACAAAACCGGCTTTTTACAAACGCTTCCTAGACGACATATTAATGGTATGGACGAAAACCTGAGGACCAATTCATCCAGTTTATTTCACCATTTAACGACATACATCCAAACCTCTGTTTCACACACACTTACTCCACCAGTCAAATTATTTTCTTGGACGTCTCAGTTCGAGTGGAGAAGGGTAGCTTAATCACCATTGTCTATAGAAAGCCCACGGATAGACAACAGTACCTTCATTACAAGAGCTGCCACCCACGCCACTGCAAAAGTTCAATTCCACATTCCCAAGCCATCAGATTCAAACGGATCTGTTCACGACCAGAAGACTTCAAAGAAAATTCTAACCGTATTCGGGAGGTTCTGAGGGACCAATGCTATCCGCGGCCTCTATTTTTGATGATGCCATTAGGAAAGCGGAAGCAAAAAGTCGTAACGAAATGTTCGGGGATCCCCCATCAGCAACCGCAAATGAAACCGCTCTAATCTCGTCTTAACCTTCGCAAGCAACCTTCCTAATTTCAACAAAATTCTAAAAAAAAACATTTCAACATAATCGAACAAAACGACAGACTGTCAAAATTTTTCCAACAGTTCCACACGTTACCTACAGGCTACCAAAAAACATATACGGTTATGTAGTTCACTCTACTGTCTATAAGGGAGAGTTTGTTGGTTGCCTACCTTGCAGGAAGAATCGGTGCCAAGTTCGCCAGCATATGCGGACGACAACACTAGCTCAAAGCACGCACTCTAACTTCAAACACTCCATCCGTGAAAACTTGAATTGTGACAGTGGTAACGTAGTGTAGACGCTCGAGTGTGGTGATTGTCAGATGCAATACATTGGCCAAACCGAGAATTCCTTCCGAATTAGATTCAACAACCACCGCGCGCACACCAGATCTCTTCCTCTCCTCCCCCTGTCGAAACACCTTTCCCAGGAAGGGCACGAGTTTCACAAACAAAAAGTTACGCTGCTACAGAGCGACTTCCAAAATACCCGTGAGCGTGAGCAACGAGAATCATACTTTATATATCTGTTTAATACTGTGCAGGCCGGTATGAATGAAAACCCTGGTACTCTCTCCACACTTAAGAGGTCACAGTCCTAGCCCTACTGAAATTCACAGCACCCCGACAGCATCGCCTGAGGTCATGCCAATTTACGTGCTTGCTTCCACATGCCGCCCTTCTCCTCCCCTTGCCATTTTTTCTTGCTCGTGACCAGAGAAAACAGTTCTGAGAGCAAACCATATTGCCTATTCCCCCCTCAACTTTTTATATTTTTTATATATTTTATTTCTCTTTCTTTCTTTTTTTCCTGCTTCGCAGATAGTAGAGCGCGATGCCCCATATAGGACAGTAACCCATTGCAATAACGGACACTTGGGCGATTTCGCGCCTTCGTTCCCCATTTTCTTTCTGTTACTCTCCTCTCTCTTTCAGTTTCTAGGAAGGAGCCCTCTTTTTGTCTCCGCGACGGAACGCGGGGCGGGGGCGCTTTGCGGCGCCCGGCTGCGGGATCGGGTTTCTGCGGTGCGTTTGGCCGGCCGCAACGCCGCCGTAACTTACATTTTAACTGTGATTCGCGGAACAGATAAGAATTATAGATGCATGTACGCGCGTGCCGCTGGCCAAAACGAGTAAACAAATAAACAGAATCAAACGCAGACAGGGCAGACTTCCCTGGAGCCTCTTCGGCGGGAATAGTCGATGCGGAATCAGCGGCGCAGTTAGCTTAACTAGAGACACGTGCAAGATGCGCTTTTTTTTTTATCCCGCGCGCGTTGGAAAGACGTGGGGAATTCCGAGAAAAGCCTAGGGAAAATGTGTGTCCCCAACCGGACATGACGTCATCAAAAGTCACGTGACCATGACGGTTAAGCGTGACGTCACGGGTGACGTCACATTTTAAAAACTAATCGGCATTTCCAGCCTACCGACCCGCAATCGCTTGTCAACTAACACTCCGTCTCTGACGAATGGCCAAAGCTGGCGAAAACTCGGCGTCGCGATCGCATTCAGTTGGCGGCCCCTATTTCCCTTCAGCAGTTCCTCCTCAGTAGTACTTTTCTTTGTGTGTGTCTTTAGTTCGTCAGCTACGTGCACTGGAGGGGGCGAGAAGGACAATCTGAGGGTTGCAAAAGGGTAAGAGGCGTGGGTGGGGTGGGGGAGCGATTGCGCAACTGTTTGTGCTCGTTCCACTCTCTACCCAAAACGCAGCGGGTTTGCGTGGTCGTCTGACTCGTCTCCAGGCTCCTCTAGGCTGGGTGCGCCTAGGGTGTTGGAGGGGTGGGGGGGGGGGGGAGGGAGAAGAAAGAGATGGAAAGAGGACACTTGTTGCCGGCAGGTGGCGGCAGCAAATTAAGCCGAGCGCTTCCATTCGTCTGTAGGATGGGGGCTGGGCTGGGGCGAAATGGGACTCCGCGCTCTTCGGCTCAGACGGGCTTCGCCGTGTACTGCTTGTCTCTGGCACTGTGGTTAACCTCCCTTGTCGCTTTGGCAAGGTGATGTGGTCACCGCTGTTAGCCGTGTTTGAGGTGCCTCCAAGACGCGCTAGTCGACGTTTGAGCCGTACGCCGTGTTGCCGGCTGCCAACGTCGGCGCAGAACCCAATCGACGTCCGCCATGCTCGACTGGTTGCTGCAAGTTGCGTCGCCGTCGCAGCAGCTCTTTGAAGAACCTTCGGTGGAGCCGAACGTAGAGCTGCATTGCATCCAGCACCATATTTTGGAGCTGTCGGAGCCATGTCGGCTGTCGGGTGAGCGTGCTGTTATGCATTTCACTTGGTTTGTCACTGTCGAGCTCGCAGCGCAGGGAAGGCAGCACGGCCGCTGCTGCCTGCGCATTAAATGGCATATATGCATCGCTTCTGCTATAGTTTAGCGAAATGTCATGATGCACGACGCGTGTTACGTGTCCATTTTGATAGTACGCTATACTATGGCATCTTGATTTCAGTATATTTCTTCGGGGAAGATGGCTGACGGTTCAATTGCCGCGGCGCCATGCACGGAGTGACATGTCACATGACAGCCTCTTGTTTTCCTCTTGCTCACGCATTCGTTGTGCTCTTTACGTTTCAGTGAACGTTTGTGAAGGTGTGTCGTTTGGGTTTAAAGCAGGGAGCTCGTGGTTGCAGTTTCAGGCGGTTCACGTTTCGCTCCTCTATGTCTTTCCACGTTTTATTTTCCCCGGACGGGGCGACTCGCGGTATCGTGGCGCCATCTGCGGGCCAAGCGGCCAACTGGCATATCCACTGACTGGCTCTCGCCTGGCGACTCGGTTCCCTTGGCGACCTAGATTTTAAAATCGCTATTTCGCCGATCCTTGCATTTTCATTTCTTTGCTTCAGCAAGGCTGATGCGTTTGGTACCGCGACATAGTTAAATAGTGCAGGATATGTGCTTTGGGCAGCACGGTGCATCCGTCCGCCGCGGATCTACGGATCAGCTGTGCTGAGCGAATGTAAAATGACTAGCAAGCATTCATTGAATAAAGAGCCACTCACACTACCCACAAGGTTCTGGCTCTAGGTTGTCGTGTTGTACTCGGGATGGTAGGGCATAAATCCAAAGTGACGAGCTGCGCCCAAATGGATGGTATATGGTTCCATGCGTCCGCTTGAAGATCGTAGATGCGAGTTTGCCTATGCGTTTGCCCTTTGCCAGTCGGTTCACTAAATTTGTTCAGTAAACCAGATACGCGCTTAGGAGTGCTAGGAAGCTCACATTTACAGGCCTATTAGCGCTGGAACTCGGGTACATGGACGGCGACGTGTTTACACCGGGGCGCTGCCATACTGGATGCGGTTTCGCTTGTTGTTATTTTAATTGTTGATATGAGTTTGAGATGCCGTTTTTGTAGGTTGAGGCATATATTACAAGCTAAATTATTTTGTTAGAGGAAATAATACACCATTTTCGTGTTTCCCTAGTGCAATTTTTCTGGACGACTTCGCGACCGCTGTAGCAGCGTTGTGCTCGGGTCCTGAGGGTTCTTAATCGAATTTTGAATTTGTTAGGCTTTAATTAGCTGCTTTCAAATAGCGCAAACGTGCCCGAGCGACCGCAGTGCGCCGCCGGAGCGATCGCCTCCGAGGAGTGGCGGAAATCGTGGCGCTCGCCGCCGTGAGCTCACCTTGCCTGACCTCCGGTATTGCGGTCCTGTGTATGAGGCCAGATGTTCAAGCAAGGCTGGAAATTAGGCAACGGGGTGTAGGGAGGTTAGCTTTGGGAGCACATGGCAATACACCAAATCAGGGGGTACAGGGTGATATGGGATGGGCGTCTTTCGAGAGCAGAGAGGCTAGCAGTAAGATAGCATTTGAGGAACGATTGAGAAAGATGGAGGAAAAGCGGTGGGCTAGGAAAGTTTTCAGATACCTGTATATAAAGAATGTTGACACGAAATGGAGAAAGCGAACTAGAAAATTGACAAGCAAATATCTGGACAGCAGTAAGGGGGCAAATCAGCAATTGTCGGTTAAGAAAAAGGTTAAATAAACAGAGAGGGCTTTGTGGAAAACAGGGATGCTGACGAAATCGACACTGGAAACATACCGGACCTTTAAACAGGAAATTGTCAAAGAAAATATCTATCATTGTAGGGGAAGTTCTTTGTTGCTCGAGGCCAGGACTGGAGTTTTGCGGACTAAGACGTATAGAGTCAGGTACCAAGAGATAGACACTTTGTGCATTGCGTGCGGAGAGGAGGAGGAAACGGCTGAACACTTGATACTCTCCTGTAAAGGGCTTCACCCTACAGTGGAAGGCAGCGGGGCTGACTTACCCAAGGCATTGGAGTTTAGGGATAGTGAAGGGAAAGTGGATTTTAAGAGGTTAGAAGTAACCAAGCGAAGGTTATCTGATTGGTGGCTAAAAGCAAGACAGGAGTAAAATTTCACAAGACATGGCTAGGTGGCTTGAGCCACCACCCGATGTAAAGGGTTCAGCCGTATCCATCCATCCTGGTTAATGGGGCGGGTCTGGTGGTGGACCAGGATGACTTCGACCCCTGATTAAAGCTCTAGGTATTGCTTCTCGGCCTTTTGGCTAAGATCAAAGTGTATCGCTTCTCGGCCTTTTGGCTAAGATCAAAGTGTAGTCTGTGTAGTGCCAGTCTGTTTGTTACGTGCTGAACACGAACTGGCGCCTTGAAGGGTTCGGGACGGGCGATGTGCAGGCAGGCCCTTGTGGTCTGCCCTTGTAGAGGGTCCCCTAGGGGGCCTTCTGAGTATCTGTTTTGGGGCTAGGGGGGGTCTGTGTGAGAATGACTGCGACCTGAGGCCGGTTCGCCGGTGGCCACGTCGTGGCTCTCCCAGGCCTCGGGCCACTGGAGCGTGCCGAGGTACAGGCGCTGTGTGGCGGCTCGACCCTAGGGATGGCCTCGTCCCCGCATAGCGACCCGTCCGGACCGCGTCAGCTCTTTAGCTGTGGATAAGTTCCCAGCGGCTGGCGTGATGCTTCGGACCGCAGGCGCTGTGCGGGGGTTGGCCGTCCGCTGGATCGTGCTGCTGCACAGTGAACCGCTCGATAAGCACGGTGGCTCAACATGTGGGCTGTCGACTACAGGCAGTCCACCTCTTCTTTTTTTCAGCCGCACATATGAACCCCATAAATATCCCGAAGCATTCTTGAAAGCAATCTTTTCTTATCAGCTTAATATCTGATACGGGTCCTATTTGGACCCAAGATTTTAATCTTATTTTTGGAATGCGGCGGAGTGCTTGAAGCTTGCTTCACCTCCGCCACGGGTTGGCCCGGTATTGCACTGCCTCCGGGATTGGCCCACTCACCCCTACTGGGGTGAGACCTTTTCAAAATCAAAAATCAGACCTGAAATATTCACATTACAACCATCTGCCTGCAGATGTGTCAATCATGTGCTTCCGACAGCGCGATCATTTCGGCGGAGTGAAACCTAAACCAGTGCTCGGTGCGGCGCGAAACCGAAACCAGCGTTTCTCGAGAGGGTTTGGCAGCTATGCAGCAGCTAACTTGGGTTCACATCAATAGCGACTTTTTTAGTGGCGACTACCATGAAGAAACAGGTGAGGTTGCATGTCTGCTGCAGTTCGCGATTTTTTTCGAACACAGCATATCTGCTTTGGAGGGATGTGCAATTGATGGCCTCAGATGAAGTAGTAGGAAGGCGGAAATTTGGTGCAGGAAGTAGCTTGGAGCAAAGAGGTTTGCTGCCAACACATCAGCTGAAACCAGCAGCCAGGGCACTTAGTGACTGTATTGAATGCATGGCCCGGTATTGTACTGCCTCCGGGGTCGGCCCACTCACCCCCACGGGGGTGAGACCTTTTCAAAATCAGATTTATAAACCTTTTACATGGTATTCACTGTATATTGCACGCCGCGTCACGAGCACAGCTGTGGGTGGGCATTCCATTTGCCTTCTCGCCGCTGCGAGTCAGTCAGTCATACTTTCTTGAAGCCCTCTTCGCTGGCAATTTGTTTGTGCTCCTAGTTGCATTCTGATCTGCTGGGTTTCGTTACTCATGGAAAAGTAGCACAAACCATGTGAGGGAGATCCAAAGAGCGATGATGTTGCTATGTTGGGGCACTTACAAATGCCAGTTTTTTTTCTCTCTGCAGATGAAGCCAACACCTGGTTGGGGCTCATTGACTGGCTGCTCCCAGTCAGCTAGGCCTTCTGCAGCCACTACAGTTGAGGAAATGCAGGGCCGGCTAGGTGGATGGATGGTGAGAGCATTACCTTTGTGTGGTGGTGGTGGACGTGCCACCAAGCTCAGTATCGTTTCCCCTTACAAAATTGTCCTGTGTATTTTGTACTGTCTTGGAATTAATCTGACTCCTAGCATTCTGTTATGCCGTGCTCCTGCTTTTCAGTCTCCCGTCCATCTGCCTTGGCAGCCCCACCTTGTGAATGGCTACTTAAACAGGCGAAAAAAAAAACCCTTGGAGGCACAAATGAAGGAGCTCAGGGAATCACCACGGTGTCATGCAGGACCTAGACACGGCAACCAACAACTGGTGCGCAATACCACACTACACAGCACTATAACCACATCAGCAAGATCGTGAATCGGCTTGGCTCGACTCCACTTGCGATGTGAAAAGGGGAGTGCGGTGCTGTGCAGTGCGACGCTGTGGAGTGACACGCTGTGGAGTGAGACGCCGCGGAGTGCGACGACGCTGTATTGTCCGGTCTTTGCTTCCTGCGCTAGCATGTTGACTTCAAAATGTAGAACCTACAAGTCTGTCACGGATCTCCCCGGAGAACACTCGGACCGAAAGAATGGACTAGGCGACAGGTGTACCGACACAGACGCACATTTAATACACCCTACGTGACACACACACTAGCACACGAAACTAACTAACAAACTAACACAAAACACAGACTATAAATACATGCGACCCGGGAACACTGCTACTAGCGTTCTACTGTTAGCGGTCGGCGTTTGTGCTCACGGTTGGTTCGGTGCGGCTGCGGCGTTGTATGGGCCCAGTAGCCGGCGTCGAGATGGCGTTCGACGTGCTGCGGCTGGCGTCGCTGGCTGCATCGTACAAGCTCCTCGGTCCAAGTGTCCGTGGAGGTGATGCCGGTGTTGTTGGCGTTGGGGGCACCACCCGGATGGGTGGCAACAGCGCTGGAGACACCTCTGGCCGTAGCAGGTGGTGGCGTTCTCAGTTAACTCCCCGGAACGGGCTCAGGAACGGCAGGAAGTCCACGCAGGGTTGGCCCGGTATTGCACTGCCTCCGGGATCGGCCCACTCACCCCCATGGGGGTGAGACCTTTTCAAATCAAAAATCAGATCTGGAACGGAAACTAACTGCAGATGCGTCAGTCTGCGATATCTCGGCTAAGCTGGTTAAACGAAACTAGTGTCTACTGGGGCATTGTCGGCGTAGGGGGGGGGGGGGGGGTCCCAATATGCCCGCAGAACTGTTAGTCACCTGCCTTCAAAGGCTCGACTAACCAGGCTAGACGAAACCGAAAGCAGTGTCCGTGCAACATTGAAGTGGGCATCTCATTCGTTTGCACTGTTACCGAGTCGGCCTATCGCCTCTAGCGGTTTTGCTGAATAAGTGAAGTTCAAGCGAGCATGCCGCTCAACCCCCCTCGTTGGCCACGAGTAGAGCTGGAGGGGACCGGGGCAACCTTTACCTAGCTTATGACCAATGCAGACTGGTGATCTGAACAGGGTTTTGAGAGCACAGTAGCAACATAGATAACGGACACTCCATAGCAACCTATAAACGTTGCTTCATAGGGCCCAGCGCACCAAGCAGCTGGATGAGGGTTGCGGCCTGCCGCGTCCTCATGATGCATTACTAATGCGAAAGCATTATTAACCTACATGAGCGAAAATGTGTGGCAAATTGTAAAGGCAGTGTTGAGATCTGAGATAAGTTACTGCGCCCTTTCCTTTCCTCAAATGTATGCTTTTGAATTCCTCCACGTAAGCAGATGTAAGTGTCCTCAGAATTTTTTGTCCTCTTATTATCTATTTACTTTCGGCCCAGAAAACGCAGCTGTGCCATGGCCTTCGCCAAACAGTGCCAATCCAGGAAATACACCAGGTGCTTCTTGAAATGAATATTGATGTTGCTGCATATAAACCCAAAACCTAGCCGTCTCCATTTAGCACATCACTAAGCTCATTCCGTGCGTCCAGTGTTACTGCAACATGGCTCACAGCAGTGGCTGTTGCTACCACCGAGAAGGTGTCATTCTGGTAAACCATACACTCTAACGGTGCGAACAGGGGAAACGCGTGAAAGCGGCAGAATTATCAACAAGGAAAACATGCTGTTAAGAACCTCGCATGCTGAACATTTATGCATGCACCACATAATGCTACAAGAAAACTCTCAATGATTTACACGCATTTCTCTGTTCTTTAACATTATTCTCCGATCCCAAAAAGCTGCAAGTCCCATTCCACGGCCAACTGTACATTTTGGCACCCTGGCGGCCACAGCACGGGCTCCCAACCAGTCGCTCAAAGTGTGTTGGAGCACTGAGACCAAATGTGCGGATGCAGCTTGCATGTCGACAGAGGCGTAAAGACAATTTTCTGCGCATCAGCTCCTTGTTTTCATAAGAGTTTACTTTGTTTCCCTGGTCGCTTGGAAAAGTGCCCTCCCGTGTTGTCACTACGCAGGTGCAATGTGCGTTTTCACTGGAACTGACGACGGAGTCTTCAACGCTCAAATTTCTGGTAGCTGACCTTTTCATGCCGTTCTTTTTTCCAAAGCAGTCCTGAAAATTACGCGTCCGTGTTAACTACACAACAACTCTTATTTTCGGCACATTTGCCCATTTTTTTTTCAAGCAGCCCACATATTTTGCCCGGCCGTCAACTAATATTACTCGAAAGAAGCTGTCTTGTTGGGGGCCATAAAAAACTTGGTGTCCGTAAAACTCAACGCGCAACCACGCGAAACTGACCGCTAGGTAAAACGCACAAGGCATGGGCGCACCCTTCTCTAAAGCCCCAACTCGATGGACACATCCTACGCGTACCAGCGGAGCGCCTACGCGCACGGGCGTACGCTGGATCCTGTCTGCGCATGCGCAAAGCGCGACGCGCGCGCAGGCGCGAGCAGGGGCAGATATCTGTCCATGTCAAATATCCGCGCCTGAGCGCGCGCGCTTGCGCGCGCGTCGGAAGCGGGGTCCGGTTTACAACAATAGGAGGACGGCGGGGGCTCTCGGGGACTCTTTTCTTTATGGCTTGAACCTATCCCAGGTTCCTGGAACGTTTCTTCGCGGTTTAAGTTGTCCTTTCAGCGCCCCCCAAATCCCCTCACTTCACGCTTGAAATTCCTTCGGTCGGCTCGAGAGGGAGAACGCCCCAACACAGGGAGCATGGAGGTGTATGACTTTTTTCGACGCTTGGCACGGCGCGGCGCTGGGCGCGTAGGCGCTCCGCCGTACGCCTAGGATGTGTGCATCGAGTTGGGGCTTAACAGCGCACCGACCTGCGTGATCGCACCATGGCGCGAGCAGGTATACGCGTGCCTTTCACAGCTTCTCCATATTGCGCTGGCTGGCATGCTCAGCGAAGCTGCTTGAAATGCAGTGTAGTTTAGCAAAAGATAAACGTTTCTCACCTTGTCGCTGTCTGAAACAGCAGGAGTGCCACGAACCACGCCAAAACAGCCGGCAGGCCACAAAGCGTGTGCGCCTCTTCACGAACTGTGTAATTCAAGGCACCGGCCGGCGTGGTCGGCATAAACTGCTTGCAATGCAGAGTAGTTGGTCAAAAAAAACATTTTTCACCTTGCTGTTGTCAGAATTAAACCGCACGAGTTCCGTGCTGAAAACCAAGACGCAAAAAACACGGAGCCTGCGCGCTAATAATGACGCCGCGCGCTCACGGGCCCAGCTGAGCAGGTGACTGTCTCCTGGTTTCGTTCTTCGCCTGTTCCGTCACTGGTTGCTCACGCGCCCGCGCCGCTGCTTGCGCGCTAACGCTGGTTTCGCCACTAAACAGGGGATGTTAACTAATCCTTTACGCAGTTCCTGTAGTTAGATTTCGCTGAGTGTCCGCTCTTTATATATTTCTTTATGGCAGCAATGTAGCAGCCATGTGTAACATCACTGAGGTGTTTATTCCAGTAATGACTACCATGTCGAAACAGGTGAAATTGTATGTCTGCTGCAGTCACAACTGTTTTTGAACAGTGTAGCTAGTAAAGATAAGGATATACCCTGCAATTAGGCAAGCTACCTGGGAGGGATATGCAGTCGAAGTAGGAATTGAGACATACTAATACAGCTGAAGGCGTAAATTTGATGTGAGGAGTCGCTCATACCAAACAGCTGCTTAGAGAGGCTTTTGCGGCTTGCAGTCAACACATCTGCTGCAACCAGCAACCTGGGCACTTTGTGAGTGGATCTGACATATGTGAACAAAACTGAGCTTTGTGTATGTAATGAGCCTGAAAAAAGCAAAGCAGCTCTTTGAGATGCAGATATTATACCATAAAAAATGTGAGGGGAGCAAAGAAAGCTACCAGTGCATGAATGTTTCCCAAAGCTGGCAAACAGGATGGCAACTTTTAGGTGGGACTGCAGTGCTATGATGAGCAATATAAAAGGGAGCACTTGCTTTGATTTGAAGAACAGGATTTTTTTGCTACTGCGCTGATCCTGGAAAGGCCTGAAGTAGACTGTGCATGTAGAGGAAAGCTACAAAGAAAAATGTTTTTTTTTCGTACCTTGGATGAGAACACTGCATATTTTGGGAACAGTGTGCTCTCTTGGATGGTGTGCTAGTATTTTTTTTTTGTCAGGTTAGCTGAACATTTTTCTTTCCAAATAGACTCATGGCATGGCTTAGCGTCCACATAATTAGTGGCCATAGCAGTGTTCTCTGAGTGCATTATTCAAACAACGAGTGGAATGAAAAGTGGCACTTCTCATGGTCACAGAAGTGGCAAAAAGTGATTTGCTCTGCAACTTCGTAAATGGAATAGGCCCAATGTTTCTGGTAGCGCATTTACAATAATGCCTGGACAAGTATAGCTCCTTTTAGTAACACTCTTTGTTTTTACACTAATGATACGGGCATAAAAATCTTGCATTTTGGTCTCCTGGGTTTAGTTACGTTTCATGAGAAGGTACTATAAACTATGCATGCCAATTTTATAGCCATGCAACGCATGTCCCACTTTCCTACTATCCTTAGCTTTCCGAACAGATTTAGAACTGTGTGGGAGGGAGACCCAAAGAGCATTGATATTTTTCGGTTAGTATCTTGGAACACTTGCAAGAGCCAATTTTTCTCTCTGCAGGTCAAGCCAGTGTATGCCTGCAATCCAGGTCATCTAGATAAGGATCCATTGATGTCTGCAGCTTACGTGGGCCATCCGGATGAGACTGCTGACATCAGCAGAGGCCGCTTTCAGTTAGTGCAGACCTTCTGCAGCAGCTACCGCCGAGGACTAAATGCAGGGTACTTCAGTTCTTAGGCACCAAACGCTACACAGCAGTTGAAAACAAGCGCACAGTTAGCGTTTCAGTTATTGCCAAAAGCCAGGCATGAGAGAAAGGCCATGAAATCCAAAGCAGCCTTGCAAGCTCTGGGATGACTAAATGACCTGGTGGAAGAAGGCTGAGTCATAGGAGACATAGGAGGAGATTGTGGACTGACCACAAGTTTTACCAGTGCAAACAAAATTTTGATATTCGCATTTGAATATTTGGGTGCATATTGTGGAGGAAATGAGTACTTTCTTTGATTTCTTCGAAATTTAGGCGTTGTTTAATCTGCCTTTACATTGCTAAGATTTTAGCACGCGGTGACCACATACCACATTGATTTTAGGAGGTAGCCCCCACACATGCCGGCTGATGAGCCCATCAATGGGTGTGGTTGGAGCAGTGGCATCCCACATGTCAGCAAGGGTACCGCCCACAGAGGCGGGCCTGTTCTGTTGCTTCCACCAGCTGCTACGTTCAACACAATGGTGGACCTGAATCACGACCGGACTGACATGCCTGGTAATTGGAAATTTTTAATTGTCTTCGTGGACTTTCAGCATGAACTTTTAAGTGCTTTTAAGTACAGACATTCGAAATCAACTACTCAATTTATTCATTTCGCAGAACACTGGTACACAAATGAACAGACAGAAGAACACATAAGATGTTTATGCTATGGCCACATTCCTGCAGGTTGCTGAAAGTTTGTGCAGGGTGTGATTTCAAAGGATGAATGCATCATTTCGAGCATTTATTGCCTGATGGGATATGTTCGTTTAAATTTCTCTTTTAGCTGCAAAAGAATGTCTTTGCCTAGCCTGACTGAACATTCATGAAAAAATGTTGGGTCAGTTTTGAATACTGAGTAAAATTGTGCCGTAATAGTTCAATTGATTATTACCTACGAGTGTTGTGCTCTTCAGTGCCATTTGCCATGACACAAATTACTTTCTGGTACATGCATTGCGATTTTCTCTTTTCAGTACTATGATCCAAATAGCTATCACACTGCTCATGCCTGCAGCTGTTTACGCATGGCATTTAATCATATAATTGAATGCTGCTTCTTTTTTTTTGTCACAGCACCTTGTGCATGTTACCTTTTTTGTACGTTTAACCGTCTAGATTATTTGTAAGGTTTACCTCTTTTCTGATTATGGTTAAGAGCATACATAGATAAATGAGCAAATAATAAAATGAAGAAAAACACAAACAAAATGACAAAGATAGCCCCCATGCCTTTTCTGTGCTCTAGTCTTGTTGTTTTTGGTTCTTACCGTTTTGAGAGAAACTGACTTAGCTGCATTTATATATTGAAGGGTATTCCTATGTCGCTTATCAAACAAGTGAATGTTAACCTATGATCCTCCCCTCTTTACTAGCTTAACGGTTAAAATCTGGTGAACAGATTCGAACGGAAGGGAGCTTTTATCAAGCTGGTTCACAACTCCAGTTCGTGCAGTGAAGGCCTAGATGACTACAAGTAACTTCAGTTGCGTTGTGGTAAATGGTGAGGCTATTATAAGTCATGCCACCAAGTGGTGAATACTACACGCACCTAACATATTTGGAATGATGTTGCGTGGCACAAGTGTGCATTTCTTTCACTTATTGTCCACTAATTATGTGCAGTCCAGCATGCTACACTGGGTAACTTGACACCAGCCTAGTCTAAACGAATAACCCAAGCCTAAAAAAAGAATGTCAACCAGAACTTCATCAGCCAGGACCCAAGGTGTCAAACATCCCTCAAATGGATGAAGCAGAAAGTGATGAGAGTGTGAAATATGTGTGTTCCTGCATTTGAAATGCATAGGAAGACTGCCTGTAGATGTATAGATGTGTGTGAAGCCCTGCAGTACATGTGTTTGTGTCAGGCATCGCGTAAACAGCTCAAGAGTTTTTCTAGAAAGAAGCCACATAGCTCTGGAGCATTACATGACCTGCGCAAGCATTGATATCATGCAAGCACATGCTTCCAAACCATTCCATGTGCATCATCATGCTAGGAATGATGCAACAATTGCGCTGCAGCTAGTCTTGAAAAATTCTGGTTAATGGGCCTCTGGTTCATCTTTTTCAGACATAGGCAACCATTTTTCACCCACAGTAGCTTGTATGAACAAAAATAATTTTCTCTTTTCTATGCTTTGTCTTCAGTGCAGCTATGCAAGAAAGCAAGATTTGTAATATTTCTGAAGTGGTTTTCTTGCATTCACACTATGGCTTTTGTTGGGGCTCGCATTCACTCTTAAATATTTTTCCATTAGGCTCATCACGCTGCGACAGGACACCATCTCCTCTGGGGTCCAATTCACCATCTGGGAGGCCTGAAAACGCCACCCGCTGCCAGTGTGCGGACCGCGGGCACCAATGTGGTAACTGCTGCAGAGGAAGGCAGAACTGGGGCCTGCGTTGCAGCGTTCAAAAGTTAGCGTCTGTGGCTGAGGCCCGCTTTAGGAGCTTCGAAGTGGAGGAAAGAAAGTGGCAGTTGCACATACTGCAACAGAAGTTGCTGCAGGGAAAATTAAGTCGAAACTCGCCATTGGAAGCATGAATTTAAGACAAAGCAAAATGAAGCTTGAATTTGAAAGGCAGGAAAGGGAAGTGGAGCTCAAGCAGCTGCAAGAAGATGGGGAAATAGAAGTAAAGGTGCCGGAACTTACAGTAAAATAGAACCCTGCTATAGTAAACTCGGTTATAGTAAAAACTCGGATCTAGTAAAGTGAAGCTGCGGTCCCATTTCGCCTTGCTAGATGACTAGATTTTTTTTTTCGGTTATTGTAAAGATTTTTTTCGGAAAACTGCTATAGTAAAGAGTGTCTAGTCAGGGCGATGTACTTCCCTACTTCCCTCGGAATGATGACATCGCGGCACACGCGAAGTCTAGGATCCTGTAAACACCAAATACAATAAAACGTCGCTTTTTGAGGTGGCTTCGCCACTCAGCTTAAAAAACACGAGGAGAAGCCAACTCTTTGACGATCTTGAGGTAAAGCACGCGGTGCGTATAGACCTGCATGTTTGTAAACAAACGATGGCTGCAGTCACTAGCGGGCTCGTGGAAGGCAAAAGCCCAGGGAGTGTCGTCGCGGAGAGGGGTTGAGCGCGGGTTTTCAAGGCTTGTAGGCGCGTTTTCAGCTTCTGCAAATAACAGCAATGGTTGATGTTTACAGCTTAGTAATTTCTTGAAGTACACGGGCTCGCGTTGGCCCCGTGCGGCGTATTCAGAGAAATAGTTCACCACTGTGTACTGTATATATGGTTAGTAGTAAACAGAAAGCGTTTCTTGCGTTGATTTCTACGCTAGGCATTGAAAAAAATAGGAAGTTTTTGACACTCTGCTCTAGCCAGAATGATCTTACTTCGGGACAGTAGTGAGAGGATGTGCTGGCGTTCTTTCGGCGGAGCAGACATGCGCTCACCGTCTGCTGACATACGTAGGCGTCGTGCTGTGCGAAAAGTGAGGACAGCGTCGTGTCCCCATTCTCCTCTAGCTGTCTTGCTTAAGCGCTATTTTCATCCGCAGGATCATGCACCATCCAGGCCGACTTCTCCCCTTGTTAAGCTGGTCGATTTGGTGAAAATTTTTGATTTCTGGAATTATTTTCTTTCTTAGCCCTTGGGTGTTCTGTTTCGTGACGAAAAATTATAGCAAAATATTCAGTAGAAATTTATAAAGTACGCTTTCGAGATGAAGGGTCGTCGAAAATTGTGAGGTAATTCCTGTGAGGCTTTCTTTGAGTTCAGGGCCGCATTTCTGTGACCAAAGCGCAAGCGAAGAGGCCAAAAACGAGGAAATAAACATTAATTATAAGGTTCGTTTTCTGACCTTTCACATTTTCTGCGATTGGCATCACTCACACCTTCGTAATTTCGTAACGCATGAAAATAGAACGATTCCTGAGACGTTGAGGAGTGTAATTTATTTCTCAATTTTTTTCCTACACGTGCGGTATTATGTTCGTTACTTTTGTAAGAAACATTTTCATGTAACTATGCATGCATAAGTACATGATCATCTAAAAAAAGAAGTAATAGCGTCATGTACAGAACAGGGCTTGTGAACGTGCTGGCATAAAAAAATTGCGCACTTTCTACTCAATTATTTAAGACCTTGAGGTGACTTGGCGAGGGTGTTAATTATAATTACCCAAGAACTGCACCAGCTATAGCTAAAGATAAAAGGCATTACTGAAACTAGTGTAGCAATTTCATATTTGCACCAAATTTAGTTTCGTATCACGTGCATAGATAACGAAAACACTTTTCATTGCCGTGCCCCCTCTCAATCTCGACACGTCTGTTAGTAGCACGCCTGCGACTGCTTGTTTCCAAACAAGCTTCGCGGTCATGGACTGCATCATGAAACATGGCACATGCATGATGCAATGAAAAATCATGTGGCTTTTAGCACACTTAATGTACGCTATTCTAAGCACGGCAACGTGACCGCGCATGAACTTACCAGACTTCTTTCTACTTGAATCAAATAATTATGTCTGTCATATTAAAGGGACACTGAGGAGAACCCTATCAAATTTTTTTCGTTAGCAAAATCTGATAGTTCGGCATTTCATGGCTTTGTTGCCGCTTGTCCGGCAGCGAAAGATGCATTTATTTCAAAGAAATTTGGATTCGAAGTTGCAAAAGTTTTTCCCGCCGCTCCGATTCAAACTCGAGAACTCTTATGACGACACGGAGAACTCTTATGACGTCACAGGATGGAGTGATGTGAAACGTGACGTAAACGGAGACTCCGTGATTTCTGGAAGTTAGCGGTGCGGTCTAGCAGCTGCCGAAATGAAAGCTACCACCGCCGCACATTGAAGGCATCTATCGGGGGTCGCCACCGTCGCTTCGTTTACGTTTGCACCGGCGTCTTGCCAGCGTTGCGATGGATCCCGTTCCCGAACCCGACGACGTAGTTCTCGCAAAATCTCCGGGCTGCATTTCAGCGACCTCAGCCCCACAAAGCGTGCGATGCTTTTGAGGGAGCACGGCTTGGTTAGGAGCTGGCGGGTCGTTTCGCCCTTCCTCAGTGAGCAGCCGTTGCAAACTAAATACAGTATAATCTCGTTACAACAGATCCGGTTACAACGGATATTCGGATATAACGTACCGATCTGCGATGTTTGGTCGATTTTCCTCTCTCTTCCTTTGACTGAACTTCGCTTACTGCGGATTCGGCTACAACGGACATTCGGATAGAGCGGATCAGATTTTGGAGATAATTTGGATTCGCACTTCGATACAGCGGACTTTTTGGCAGTAAATGCGGCCTATATTCACACGTTCCTCGGATAGCGGCGACTGACGGCACGAGCAATGACGGCGGGTGCCATTTTGCTATCGCCATCTACAGCTGCTGCGTACCAACAAACTCCGAACGTAAATCTGTCGATGCTCAGCTCGTAGCCACGGCTCGCCGAAAAAAAAAAGCAGAGAACGACTTTAAACATAAATCGACAACCCCTGCTCCGCTTTCAGCCAGACTGGCCAAGAAAAGATTTGTCTGCTGCGTGAAGAACAAAGATGCGATTCTGACAAAGCGGGTGACCGGCGACCTGCAACCGAAGAGGTTCCGATTCCGCGAGGCTTTGTATCCGAACGTCGAGGAGTCACTGCTGGTATGGCTTCGTGACGTCCGTTCTCGAAACATACCTGTGAATGGTTTTCTGCTGCGGAAACGGGCGGAACAACTTGCCGTCATTTTAGACCACAACGACTTCAAATGCAGTGAAGGGTGGCTAAATCGATTCAAATCGCGAAAAATGGTCAAAAATGTCAATTTTCAAAAATTGCGATTTTGAAGTCTTTAACGTCCCAACTATGCCTCTACAAAATATTTTAGCTGAATTCCAACTCAAAGTATGAAAAAAGCGGCAATTTAGAAACGTCGGTGAGCCGAAATTGAACGCCAAGCGCGAAGGTTTGCCCCATTTTCAAGCTGCCGTAGCTCCGCGCGACGCGAACCGATCGGCGCCATCTTGGTCTCGTTTGAAAGCTGGTTTCCCGCTCTCCATTTTGGCGCCTCTCGGCACGCTGTAGACCCTCGCACAGCGGAGCCACCCGTTCGCAAAGGGGGAAAGCGTCGCGAGACATCCGCCGATTGGGTAAAACGGGCGCCTCCTCGAGGCGCAGCCCTTTGATTGGCCGTGACGCATGCTTTGTCCCCCCGCGGCCGCGTTGTTCGGCTCCTTCCCGTCGTCTGCTTTCGCCTGCGCGCCCGTCATTTTTCGCGCTCCTCTTTGTGTCCTAGTATTTTTCGTTCTGCCGTTTTCCTTATCGTTATTGTAGATATTTTGGCTATTGAATCGCTTCTTTTAGCCTCGAATTTCGTGCTTTTGCGTGTATTTGCCTGCCTGGTGTCTTTGTTCCGTGTGTCACGATGGCCCGAGACGCGCGCTTGAAAGCAAGCACGCGAAAAGCAGTCGGCAAAAAGAGACGCGCATGGAATAAGTAGAGCGCTGCATCGTCGACAACTGCAGCTTCGGTGATGCCGCAAGCTGCTGTACCCTCGGTGGATGCGGCTGGACTGAGCTCGCCAACAACAGCTTCGCCGGTGGACGCAGCTGGGCAATGCTGATCGGCGTCAACTTCGGTGTTACCGCAAGTCTCTGCAGTGCCTGTGGATGTGCCTGGACTAAGCCCGTCGAAAATGTCGACTTTTGATACGCTGCAAGTCGCTTCGCATTCCGTGTTGTTGGAAGCGGCCGAGCCGGCTGACCTAAGCCTAACGTCGACTTCGGCGTTTCCGCACGCCGCTTCGGTGCCGACGGACGCGGCTGAACCGAGCTCGCGTGCTCAACGCTTCGACACGCGCGCGCAGCGCGGATCTTGGCAGTGCGCCAAGCCGCTGCCGATAACATCATTTGTTTTTTTATATATTTTGAGGAGAGCTCCTGCAGAGGGAGGGAGAGGGGGGCGCTCGGCGAACTTGGCAGAGCGCCAAGACGTGCGCTCTAAGCTGAAGCTTGAACATTCGCATTAGACACTCCTCACTGTCCTGTTTTTAACCTCGCAAGAAGCAGTTTCTCGCTTCAACCAAGGAATGGCAGCAACCAGCAGAGCTGTTGCAGCACATCTTGGTTACAGGCCTGGGAGCTGCCTCATTGGTAGGAGCCTTGAAAAAGATAAACAGAGGCTGTGCAGGTCTGATAAGGGTCACACAAATGCTGAAAAGGTGAAGAGGATGGCCAAGAAGCACAAGCCTGACAGCACCCAGGGCTACTGCCCAGGACTTTTGTGAATGTGTGGCAGATTCAAAGAAAATAGCAAGTGATTTTCTGAGCTTTTTTTTTTGTCTAGTGTCAATGCAATACAGAGGTTTTCACAATCTTTACATGAACAGATTTCTGTAAATTTGGTGTTATTGTGTTCAGCGATGACTGGGCTGCATGCTAAAGCATTAAATTTTTTCCATATGATCAGTAAACAAAAATGGCAGAGTAAGCAAAACTTTGAATGCAATTTTCTCAGCTTTGCTTTTTCGATCAAATGCCTTTGCCTTACGGAACTTTTCATAATGTTTTCATCGACTGATTTTATTGAAGTAGGCTTCATTTTTTTCAGCAACACCTCAGCTACATCCTAAAGCTTTCCAATTTTCATTAAACTCAACAGACTGGCAATTAGGTCAGATATAAGCTAATTACTCCTACATTGTTTTCTTTTCCTATTTTGTTATGCATTCATGACCTATGTGATATTTTAAAAATTTCTTTAGCTTTAGGATGTGCAATGGGCCCTTAAAAATGACAGCATTACTTTAAAACTAGTTTTTTTAATTAAGAAATCACCATAATGTGTGATGAACCAGTTTCTTAAAATTGCCCTGGGTCCACACTGGGCATGAGGAGATTGATGCACAGACTCCAAAATGATTTTGAAGTGATTTAATTAAAGCATCTGGCTCGATGCCGCTTACAGGACAGAAGCTGGGCTCGTCGTCGCCGGGGCTGAGTCAGCGTGGTGTGGCACGGGCTCGATGAATGGCTGGTTGTCTGCAGCGGCCGGGCTGGGAGTTCCTCGTGGCTGTGCTGCCCTCGTTCTCGGCTGGTCGTTGGATGAGCTGCCAGGCGTGGAGGCGCGTTGGCGAAGGTCGAACGTTAGCGACGGTTAGACCCCGGGCTCAGGTCAATGCGCAGCCCCAGTCTTCTGCCTCGCTCCGTCTCCGGCCCTCTCGTCCACTCGCCCCGATCGCTCTCCCCCTTCCTCCCGTCGGCTTCCGCTTTTAAAGCCTTTGCTTCTTTCTTCAGCCGTGGCCGCGCCTTTGTTCACTCCCCCGTGGCTCTCGAGGGGTGCATAATGACGGGGACACTCAAGCGTCGTTCGACAGGGCCGTCGACGGTTACCATATATGGTCATGTTTCTCCGCCACAACCAAATATGGTCATGTCTCTCCGCTGCGACCCGACGCCAGGACGGCGCGGCCAACCGTCTCCAGGAAAAGTCACTGACCGGCTCGCCGTGGCACCGGTGCATGTGCACGAATCGTCACATCCGCTCCTTCTTAAAAGGACTGTTCATTGCACATTAGGAATTCGTCATACACACACACGCGCACACACACACGCCGCGCTGTTCGGGCCAGTATCCCGCACAAGTCGCTCCTTTCTTCCCCACGAGCACCGAGCCAGAGCGGAGTTTCAGAACAATTCTTCACCGTAGATACCACTCGAGTGCACAATATAAGACCATAATTAACAGTATGTACAACATCTCAAACAAGAGAACGAACAAAAAATGAAACTAAACGAAGCGCACTTGTAATGTACAAAACAAGGAAATGTAGTCTTAGCGAGGTACCTCCCTGTCCACTACTCGGTTACGGAGGTAGTACCTAGCGGCTGGAATACGTCTGCCAGATTGGAATGCCTCCTCCTCGAGAAGGGCGCCTCCGAGCTGCGACTGCATGAAGTGTTCCAGTTCATCACATGGACTGAAATTTTTGTGCCGGCCGCTCTGACCGCTTTTCTGCAATGCATGGTTATTTACAATGGCGGGCTCCGTGCGAAGGTTATCCTCCCCCTCCTGTTCCCTTGAGGCAGCCGTTTCAGAAAGAGGCGAGCATGTTGGTGCTTGCTTTAACCGGTTAGCATGGACCACAGCGGTTGAGGCCCCTGCGATCTCCCGAATCCGAAAATTAACCGGCGATAGCTGCTCTACTATGCGGTAAGGTCCTTTCGATTTGGGCGTTAACTTACGGGCAAGCCCTGCCTTGACCTGCACACACTCAAGGTATACGCGGTCTCCCACCCTGAAAGGAACCGCCCTAGCCCTAGTGTCGAACCGCCTTTTTCTTTTGTCGGCTGCTTCCCGTAATGCTTCGGCTGTTACGTCATGGGCCACTTGCAATCGAGACGTCAGTTCGGCTCGATAATCATCTAGTGACCCGTATGGCACCCGTCTCTGTCCATCAACCACCGCATTCGGTGTGCCTGGGTCGCGACTGTACAAGAGGTAGAAAGGGGAGTCACCGGAGCTCTCGTGCACCGCCGTGTTGTAAGAAAAAACAGCAAACGGTATCCAGAGGTCCCAATCCTGTTGGTCTCGCGAAACATAATGGGATAACAGTTTGCTTGCTGTTTGATTAAGCCTCTCCACAGCACCGTTACAAGCCGGGTGGTAAGGGGTGGTCTGTCTTTTGTCAATTCCCAGAAGGTTATACACATCTTTCATCAACCTCGACACAAAGTTTGACCCTTGATCCGTTAACAACTGCCGCGGAACGCCGTGCCGCAGAACCACTGTTTCTACAAAGGCACGTACCACAGTTTCTGCTTTTTGGTCGGGCAGTGCTGTTATCTCAGCATACTTCGTTAGGTGGTCAACGCACACCAGTACATATTTGTTTCCTGTTGTCGTAGTCGGAAGTGGGCCTAGGATATCCATGCCAACCCTCTCAAAAGGCGTCGAGACTTCCTCGAATTCCTGAAGGGGGGCCGGCCTGCGGTTTTTCGGAGTTTTTTTTTCCAGGCAAGAACGGCAGTTAGCGCAGTACTCTTTAACATCTGAACGCATGCCCTGCCAATGCCGCATGCCCTGCCCTAGGGTGAGGACTCCCACGCCAGAGTGGGGGGGGGGGGGAGGAGCCTAGGGCTTTCACTTGGGCGCACAAACACACCACCGCACTTATGGTCTCGCCCCCCTCACGTGATGAGTCCGAGGGAAAAAAGGTTGTCGAGGTAGCGCATAGCGTCGGCTGTGGTAAGGCGCGCTCTGGCCCGCTGACTGTTCCCGCGGGTCACCGGCCTCCGTTCTCCATCAAATGACACTCGCCCCTCAAGGCCAGAACGCGAGGTCACTAAAAGGCCGGGAAAGTGGTCCCTTGTCCTGGGATGTGCTCGGAAGGGTTGATTGATGATGCCCGCCGTCTTGCCACGGGGCCAGGTCCGCCGAAACGAGGCCGCCCTGGAACGGCCACGGCAATTGGGGAAGATAACGCCCGTCTCCCCGCGGCGGCGGCGGCGGCGGCGTTCGTCTCGTGCCGACACTATGGAAAGGGGGTCCGGTTGTGCTTAAACCCCTTCGTTCTGGTCGTCTCCGTGCGGTCCACGGCGGCAGGCCCGAAAGCAATCCCACTCAAGTTGCTTGCAGCCATATACAGTAGAAACATGAAAGGGAGTCCGGTTGTGCTTTCGCCGCCACTGGGGGCTCCGTCTACGCCGCGCCGTCAAACGCGGACGCTCGTAGCACACACAAGGAACGGCACACTCGCTCACCCTCCAGAAGAATGTTCTCCGAACATTTGAGTCCATGCAGCTCCCCTTGTCTTTCTGGATCGCCTCGCACAGTGCGTCCGACAAAACACTTTTCGCTGCACTCAACACCACTGCACAACACCATATGCCTCCGCTGTCATAACTGGCGTCTCCAGGGGCAGCACTGATCTTCTTTTACAGATAAACATGAAACTCAGCACCCAACCCTCTCCTTTCTAGTCCAAACTGGACGAAATAAATTTACCACAGTTACAAAGGAGCTCCCACTTCTAGCACGATCACGGCACAGACAAAAATATAGATAACGAAAGGAAGTAGGGCAGGTTCTGCATGCGCTCCGCATGCTCTTCTGTGAAGGTGTTACTTAATGACAGAAAGGTTTAACTACCAACTCCGATAACTTAACACATACGCATATAGCAATGTTATGAGCTGCGGCATTACACAATTCTAACCAGTTCACAACTCCGCTCTGTTTACGCCATTAGTCCGACTTAGCTTTTCGATTTCGCAGCGGATATCGGCCTTCATGAGTCATACTAAGTAAGTCTGTGACCCTTTGTCTGCTTTGGGACTCGCGAGGGCTCGTGGCAGGAGCCTCTCCTGGCGTTATCTGCGCGGCAACCTCGCGCGCTTCTTCTTCTAGCAATGCATGAAGTAAATCCGGTGGCATTCCGGCCGTCACCTCTAGCGCCTACCGAACAAATGCAGGAGAGGGCGTTTCTTGCAAACTATCTGCGCGCTCCGCTTCACTTCTGTCCCCATCAAAATCCGCGCTTTCCCTTTCCTCATTTCGTGAATACTGAACCGGTGCCGACTTGAGGCGATTTGCGTGTATCCTTATCAAGCGCCGGTTCACGTCGCGGACTCCGAAGTTTACCGGAGAAAGCTTCTCGACAACCTCGCACGGTCCTCTCCACTTCGTCTGGAACTTACGAGCTAGCCCAATCTGCCTTTGGCAGTTTTCAATGTACACGCTGTCCCCCACATCAAACGGCGCGTCTCTAGCACTGCGATCGTGCACCTCCTTCCTGCGCTTCGCCGCTTTCTTTAAGGCCTCCTTTGCGATGTCCCTCGCCACTTGCAAGCGCGATTCTAGCTCAACCTTATAGTCGTCCAGTGAAGCGTATGGGACACGACGGGTGCCCTCTGGCACTTCACTAGGCTGGTCCGGGTCTCGGCCGTAGAGAAGAAAGAATGGTGATTCGCCCGTGCTCTCGTGTGCTGCGGAATTGTAGGCAAACATTGCATACGGGAGCCACAAGTCCCAGTCCCGCTGGTCGCGCGAAACAAAATGCGACAGGAACCCGACCACGGTTTGGTTCAGTCGCTCCACCGCGCCGTTGCAAGCTGGATGGTACGGTGTTGTCTGCTTCTTAGCGATCTTAAGCAGCTCGCAAACTCTCCTCATTAGCTGCGACACGAAGTTCGTTCCCCGATCTGTCAAGAGTTGCCTCGGGGGTCCATGTCGGAGCACGATCTGTTCGACAAATGCTCTTGCAACCGTGTCTGCCTTCTGATCTGGGAGTGCTACCGCTTCCGCGTATTTTGAAAGGTGATCGACAAATACTAAAATGTACTTGTTTCCGGAAGTGGTCGTGGGCAATGGGCCCATTATGTCCATACCTGTCCGCTCGAAGGGAGCCGAAACCTCAGGGAACGGCTGAATTGGAGCTGGTCTTCGTCCCTTGGGTGTTTTTCTTTCGAGACAGGAATGACACTTCGCACAGTAGTCTCTAACATCCTGTCGCATGCCACTCCAAAAGTACAAACGCTCCACACGCCTGCGTGTCTTCGCTACGCCAAAATGACCGGCGCATGGCGCATCGTGAAACGCGCGAAGAACCCTTTCTGTCCACGACCGAGGTATGACGACTCTCTCCCAAGCGGTTTTCTCTGGTCTCCCTTTCCTGGTTGGCCTCGTGCGCCGACACAGGGTGCAGTCTTTGCCAATGAAATAACCTAGCTGTTCGGGGTGAGACGGTGCGCCCTCTAAGCTTTCGATTATTCGCTTCAGGTCAGGATCTTTGCACTGCTCTGTGCGTAATTCGGCGGGGTCGACTACGGGGACAAGCTCATCTATAGCTGCCACGGCAGCTGTGCGGCTGAGTGCATCAGCATTCAGATGTGTCTTTCCTGACTTGTGCTCAACTTCAAAGCAGTATTCCTGCAGGTGTAGATTCCATCTAGCGAGTCGCGAGCTAGGGTCCCTGACACTCATCACCCATTTCAGAGGATGGCAGTCTGTGACTAGCTTGAATTTGCGGCCGTAAAGGTAGCATCTGAAGTGCTTTACTGCCCAGACAACGCCGAGGCACTCCCTTTCCGTAGCTCCGTGCTTTTGCTCTGTGGGGCTCAGCTGTCGGCTAGCAAAAGCAACGGGATGTTCTTTGCCCTCGATAACCTGAGATAGCACGGCACCAACTGCGAACTTTGACGCATCTGTGGCCATAACGAAGGGCAAATTAAAATCCGGGTGGCGCAACAGCGGTGCACTCATTAGCTTCCTTTTCAGGGCCCCAAAAGCATCCTCCGCGTTTTCGTCCCAGCGAAAGGCGACATTTTTGGCTGTTAAGACGGTGAGCGGCTTAGCGAGCTTTTCGAACTCCTCTATGTGCCTTCGGTAGTAACCGATCAGGCCGAGAAACTGCCGGACGTGGCGGACGCTAGTCGGGGATGGAAAATCCGAGACACACCTTAGTTTCTCAGGTTCCGGTCGCACGCCGTCAGCTGAAACAACGTGCCCGAGGTATTTCACCTCGATTTTGAGGAATTGGCACTTAGAGGGCTTCAGCTTGAGACCCGCTCCTCTTAGTCGCACCAAAACCTGCTCAATATCGCGCAAATGGTTCTCAAAACTGTCACTCTATATGATTATGTCATCCATATACACGAAGCACAGCCTCCCCAGAAGGCCTGCCAGGATAACATCACCGGTTCTCTGCCAGACAGCAGGGCTGTTGGCCAGACCCATCGGCATTTTTTTCCATTCATAGTGCCCTGAGGGCGTGTTGAATGCCGTTTTCTCGGCATCTGCCGGATCCATTGCTATCTGCCAGAATCCCGCCGCCATGTCCACTACCGTGAAGTACCTGTCAGAGCCCAGCTGAGAAAGCGTCTCCTGTATATTGGGGATGGGGTATGGATCGATGCGAGTTACGGCATTTAGTTTGCGGTAGTCCACTACCAATCGATACGAGCCATCTGGCTTTTCCACCAATAGTGCTGGTGCTCCCCAGGGTGACTTTGAGTGTTCGACAATGCCGCGATCAATCAGGTCCTGCACCTGCCGCTCCATCTCCTCACGTTGGGAGTAAGGAATCCTGTACGCACGCTGGTAAACGGGCGATGAAGTGCCGGTTTCTATCCTGTGCTTTATAACGCCACAGCAGCCCAAATCCAGGTTGGACGCGGCGAATACCTCCGAGTAGTCGTTCAGCAAACCAGCCAGAGCCTCCCTCTCCCTGGATTTTACGTGAGAAAGATCGAACGACACCGTTGGAGCAGCCGAAGGACTAGCATGCTCTACAGTTGCGAGTACCGTATCGGTGGGCTCACGTTTCTCTATCGCAGAGGTGAAGAAAGCCAATGTTTTGTTCTTGGGAAGGCTCAGTGGCTGCTGGCTACAGTTAACCACCCGTAGGGGCACTCTGTGGGCGTCATTAACGGTCACGAGGCACGCGGCTGCCTTCAGGCCATTGCTGAGAGAGTCGACCGGCTCAAGCACTCCCACGGCGCCGCTCTCTACATCTGAAGGCACAAACGCGTACAAAATGTGCTCCGACCAAGGAAGGACGACCGCCTCATCGACCAGCCTGACGGCAACCCGCGAATATACCTTCTCCAATGATCCCACTCTTTTACGGGTGTCAATATCGGTAATGCGAATCTCAGCCCCTCTCCTGTTCAAAAGTGGAACTTTTGAGCCGCCCGCATTAACCTCTTCCTCAGAGAATGAGACTGCTACCTTCCCTTTTCTAAAAAAATCCTGCCCTAATATACCTGACACTCCGTTTGGCAGAGACACCGTGTCCGGGCATACGTAGCAGGGATGCTCCAATGCAATTCCGCCGAGAGAGAAGTGTAACCGGTAGAGTCCACTTATGCCAAGAGGATCCCCCGTTATGCCTACAAATTTGGTTGCCATACCACCAGACGCTTCCAACACCTCGCGGTCCCCCTTCCTTCGAAGCGTGTTAAAACTGCCCTCCTTAAGCAATGTCACCTTTGACCCCGTATCTATCAATAATTCCATGCAACAACCATTTAACTTGCAACGCACAACAGGGCATGCCTCGTCGGCCACACAAACTACCACCACCTCATCATCCGCTGCTCCCTCCCCACGCTCCTCAGGCTGGGGAGGACAATCTAGTTTTTTGTCTTGGTATTTGGAGCCCCGCTGTAGGCTTGCTTAGGGCGTGTTTCGCCTGCTTCTCTTTGTGGCTCCCCACGGCGCACGTTTTGGCAGAACCTGGCGATGTGTCCGCGACGCTGGCAAGCGAAGCATACGATTTCTTCAAAATCTCGCATACCGCGCCTGTAGCTTTGTAGCGGCTATCCGGTTTCCAGCGAATGGGCGCTGTTGAGCGCGCGCTTCCACCTGGCGTTCCACCTGCTGAGATAGCAGCTGTTCTAAGCGATCTAACCGCTCTGTCAAGAGAGCAACCTCAGGGTTGAGCACCGCTCTCTCTATGACGCGTACTCTCGCTGCGGCTGTCGTTAACGCCTCATTTCGTTCCTCATCCAATGCGGCCGCCACGGCTTGGTCGAAATTGCTCGGCTTGCGCGAGAGCACGAACCGGCGCACGGGGTCTTGCAGACCAGCCACGAACAAAGCGGTCATTTCCTCTTTAAGTAGATCCTCAGCATATTTCTTCCTTAGCTGGTCTCCTTCCCCCTCCCTGCTTAACGTATCGCGTGCTAGGCGCTGAAGCCGCGACGCAAACGTTCACACGTCCTCCCCTACCATCTGTCCGGCGTCACGGAACCTCTGTACCCGCACGTGACGTGGTTCAGTGTCGAAATGCTCAAACGTGAGCTTCTTAAATTCCGCAAATGATTTTGTGGATTTTACTTTTTCGTCTCGCCATGCAAAATCATGAGCAGCTCCTGCCATCTTACACCTCGCCATTCCCAGCATTTGAGCATCGGACCATCCCCCATTTTCCCAATCTCTTCTAGCATGGAAAAGAAATCGCAGATTGGAACCCCTGTCTTATCTCCTGTAAACGTCGGAATGACGCTTCCTAATGCCAGCATGCTTGCTCCGAGCGACGGCTGTGGAGTGGGAGCTCCCTCAGATACAGACATTTTTTTCAAACCCTCCGGTGCCTCAAGCCTCTCAAATGGGGGTAAAAGTCCCACCATCAGTCCCGTGATTCCCTTTTGATTACAATTTTGAAGTCATGAATGTCGCAGCATTCAGAGGACATTTGCTTTCGAACCCCACTTCTGACACCAGTGTGATGACCCCCCATAATGCGCAGGTCCACACGGGATGGAGAGGCAAAGAGACACCGTATGGCTCAGTTTAAACAAACAGATATATTCAATAATTACACATGATTAAGATTATACATCAGAGGCTGGGGCGTCCGAGCTTACGTGCCGACGACTTCATGGGGACAATGGAGGGGCTCCGGAGTTCAGCTCGAACGGTCGCTGGCAGAAGCTGCACGCCGTCGGGCTTCTGCGCTGAAGGCCCCCTTGGCGAACGATGTCGTCCTGAGCGTCCCTTCTTCGGTCCTCCTTGTCGATTTTTATATCCTCTTATCCTCACACTCCCTAGGGTGAGGACGCCCACGCCGGAGTGGGAGGGGAGGGGCCTAGGGCTTTCACTTGGGCGCACAAACACACCACCGCACTTAGGTCTCGCCCCCCTCACGTGATGAGTCCGAGGGAAAGAAGGTTGTCGTCGAGGTAGCGCATAGCGTCGGCTGTGGTAAGGCGCGCTCTGGCCCGCTGACTGTTCCCGCGGGTCACCGGCCTCCGTTCTCCATCAAATGACACTCGCCCCTCAAGGCCGGAACGCGAGGTCACTAAAAGGCCGGGAAAGTGGTCCCTTGTCCTGGGATGTGCTCGGAAGGGTTGATTGATGATGCGCGCCGTCGTGCCACGGGGCCAGGCCCGCCGAAACGAGGCCGCTCTGGAACGGCCACGGCAATTGGGGAATCAACGCCCGTCTCCCCGCGGCGGCGGCGGCGGCGTTCGTCTCGTGCCGACACTATGGAAAGGGGGTCCGGTTGTGCTTAAACCCCTTCGTTCTGGTCGTCTCCGTGCGGTGCATGGCGGCAGGCCATAAAGCAATCCCACTCAAGTTGCTTGCAGCCATATACAGTAGAAACATGAAAGGGGGTCCGGTTGTGCTTTCGCCGCCACTGGGGGCTCCGTCTACGCCGCGCCGTCGAACGCGGACGCTCGTAGCACACACAAGGAACGTCACAGCGTTTTTGGGCACAATATATCTTTGTTCCATCCCCGTGTTGGTCGGCGCGCGCTGCTGCCCATTTGGCGTACCAGATTCGCGGTTTAGCTCGGGACAGTATTTGGCAACGTGTCCGCACCCTCTGCAAGCATAACAGCGAACCTGCCTCCTTTCACGGTTCCGGAAATTGCCCCTGTTATTTAACTGTAGGCCTTCCGCGAGGAGCGCCTCCAGCCGGTCTAGCCTATCGGTCAACAGAGTAACATTCGCGTCGGCGCTTGCACTTTTTGGCTCTGTTACAAGCCGCACCTTCTCCTCACTGGAGACAAGCAACTCATTACGCTCCTCGTCTACAGCTGCCTCTACCGCTCCTTCAAAAGTAGACGGCGCCTTAGACAGAACAAACCTGCGCACCGGATCCCTCAAGCCAGTGATGAACTGGGACGTCATCTGCTCCAGAAGCAGCTCTCTGGCGTGCTTTTGCTTCGAACTATCAGGCCCCGGTTCTCGCGCTAGGGTTTCGTTCCCAAGGAAGCGAAGGCGGGAGAGAAACGCGCGTGCGTCTTCCCCCGGCTTCTGCCGAGCGTCGAGGAACCGCCTGAGCTTTACGCTAGAAGGTTCCCTGTCAAAATATTTAAACGCTAGCTTTTTAAATTCAGCCAACGTGCCCGCCTTCCTGACTCCCTCATCTCTCCAGGCAAAATCATGTGCTGCCCCTGACATGCGACATTTCGCCATTCCCAGCTGTTGTGCATCCGTTAACCCGCCCATTTTGCGCACCTGCTCCAACATGTCAAAAATTCAACAATAGATGGCCCCTGACCGTCACCAGTGAATCTCTCCACCATGTTTGCTAATGCAAGTACGCTTGCCCCAAAGGGCTGTGCTCTCGAGTGGGCTTCTTCCATATTAGACCAAATATAGTCAGTGCCTCAAGCTCCTCTCGCCGGGGGTGCAGTCCAGCTTTTTCCCAATGATTTAAGTGTGGACCCCACTTCTGACACCAATGTGATGAACCAGTTTCTTAAAATGGCCCTGGGTCCACACTGGGCATGAGGAGATTGATGCACAGACTCCAAAATGATTTTGAAGTGATTTAATAAAGCATCTGGCTCGATGCCGCTTACGGGACAGAAGCTGGGCTCGTCGTCGCCGGGGCTGAGTCAGCGTGGTGTGGCACGGGCTCGATGAATGGCTGGTTGTCTGCAGCGGCCGGGCTGGGAGTTCCTCGTGGCTGTGCTGCCCTCGTTCTCGGCTGGTCGTTGGATGAGCTGCCAGGCGTGGAGGCGCGTTGGCGAAGGTCGAACGTTAGCGACGGTTAGACCCCGGGCTCAGGTCAATGCGCAGCCCCAGTCTTCTGCCTCGCTCCGTCTCCGGCCCTCTCGTCCACTCGCCCCGATCGCTCTCCCCCTTCCTCCCGTCGGCTTCCGCTTTTAAAGCCTTTGCTTCTTTCTTCAGCCGTGGCCGCGCCTTTGTCCACTCCCCCGTGGCTCTCGAGGGGTGCATAATGACGGGGACACTCAAGCGTCGTTCGACAGGGCCGTCGACGGTTACCATATATGGTCATGTTTCTCCGCCACAACCAAATATGGTCATGTCTCTCCGCTGCGACCCGACGCCAGGACGGCGCGGCCAACCGTCTCCAGGAAAAGTCACTGAGCGGCTCGCCGTGGCACCGGTGCATGGGCACGAATCGTCACAAATTGCCCGTAAGAAAACACCTAAGTGGTATAAATTATTTTGCCATATCTTGATTTCTAGATGAGATATATAAAATCTGATGATATATTTGGGATTAGCATTCAAAGATATATCTGCATGCCAATTTTCAGGAAGCTGTGTTAAGAAATAAAAAAACGTTTTCAAGACCCTCATCCCCCCTTAAGTGTATTTCTGGAGAGTCGGACAGCGTCGACGACAGTGTGTTGGCGGGCTGGAAAGACCATTTGCTGTCGGGTCTGCTTGCAGGCTACGCTCCGCGAGATATTTTCAACGCTGATGAAAGCGGACTTTTTTACAAACTGAGACCGGGAAAGACGCTCGCTTTCTCTGCAGATGCATGTCACGGGGGAAGCAGTCTAAAGAACGTGTGAGCATTCTTCTCTGCTGCAATATGGATGGGAGCGAGAAAGTAAAGCTCCTTGTCATAGGGAAGTCTAAAAGGCCCTTATGCTTGCACAAAGTGCACATTCCTGTAGACTGGGAGTCCAACAAAAGTGCCTGGATAACGAAAGACATCTTTAACAAATGGCTGCTGAACTTTGATAGCAAGATGAGGAACGAGAAGAGGAATTTGGTACTGTTCCTTGACAACTGCTCGAGCCATATGCAAGTACCAGAGCTGCAGGCCACCAAAGTGTTATATTTTCCTCCTGGCACAACTTCAAAAGCACAGCCAATAGACCAGGGTGTTGTTCACTCTCTCAAGGCAAGATACCGCACTCGCCTTGCAGAGCGCCTGCTCTATGACATGCAACAGAAGAGGGAGTCTGTGATAGACTTGAAATTTTCTGTACAGATTATCTCAGCATTGTGGGAGCAACTCGATGCAAACATTATTAAGAATTGTTTTCATAAAGCTGGATTTATTTTGGACAACAATGAGCTACCAGCACCTCTGGAAGAGGATCCAGACCAGCCAGATCCAGCACTATGGGCAGCTGTGCAAGAAGCATTCGGCACACAAGATTTTGCAGAGTATGCGGGCGTGGATGCTGAATTGGTCAGCACGGAACAGCTGACGGACGACGAGATTGTTGCCCAAGTCAGGAGAGTGCCTGCCATTGACCAAGACCAGGATGACGAAGAGGATGAAGGTGTCACTGCCCCTCGAAAGGTTACCACCTCCGAAGCACTCCAGCATATCCAAGGCCTAAAATCATACTTTGAGCAAAACGCTGCACCTGAAGAAGTCAATCTTCTTGTGCTAATGGAGACACAAATTGTGTCAAAAGCTGTTACTTATTCGGTTCAGCCAAAGTTGACGAACTTCTTTAAGAAGTGCTAAGTTATCAATAAAGCATATGTTGTCGGCAGGCATTGCATGTCGTGTATTCTGTTTACAACAGACTCTGTGTGGTTATAGACCATAGTCTGTTGTAACAGTATTTGGATTGTAAAGACTTCTCTTACAACAGACCAAAACCCTGGGCACTATCGAGGTCTCTTATAATGAGATTATACTCATAATCCCAGTGCGGGGAGTCGCAAGGCGCCGGGACAAGGTCGGCGCGTTGCGCCCATCGGAGGCTGGCCGGGGCTTTGGGGCCAACGGATTGGGATTCCTTGAACGGCGCGGTTGCACGGGGCAGCAGGCGGCGTCGAGGCCCACGGTTGCAAGGGCCAAGTTATTTATTTTATTGCCACAAAAAACGGATAGGTGCTCAAGGGCGGTCGCGTTTAAAGTGGGCGCCTTGAAACTTAAGCCGACGCACGACGCTTCAACGGCTTCCGCTAGGTCTAACGGGTCCACTGGATCGGGCTCTCTCGCCCACTTGCATGTACCTTCAGATGTGTACCGTGAATGGATCAGATTAGCCGAGAGCTCAAAAAGAACAGTTCCGCCCAACTGCCGAAGTTATTGAATTACGTCACAACGCGCACCTCGCCGCGGAGCCGAATCAGTCTGGCCGGGCCGGCAGCGGCTGGCGCACTCGGCGCGAAATATAGACATGCTCCAAGTATCCCCGCCAGTGCAGTCAGAGTGCGCCGAAGCCGCCGAACGCGTCGGCGGTCAAGCGCAGTGTAGGGTCGCGCTTTGGCCGACTTGACGGCGCCGTGCAGCGCGCTCGCGCGCGCGTGTTACGCCGGAGCATAAACGCGCCTTAACAGAGCCTGCGCTTAACCGCTAACCAACGTATTCGGTGGCGGAATCTATGGGAGCCACTGAAACCCCCCGCCCACTCACTGAATAAAAAGAAAGTCCTATGCCGAAGTTCGGAATCGAACCAGGGCCTGTGATGTTTGAGGCGGATTCGCTACCACTCCGCCACAACGGCTCAAGCAGCAACTATCAATAAAGGCGCATCTAGTGAATGCACTCTTATGCAGAAATCTCCGCGCTTTCGCTACGTATATCCTGGCCTAACAGAGCTAGGCCATCAGCAATTTTTCTGAACTGCCTTGTACCTTGTCTCCCGTCCCTAATAAACGAGTTCCGTTAAGTAGTTTGGAGTTGACCGGCACAGCCGGGAATGTTACGCCGGGCGAGCGTGCGATGACACAAGTGCTGCCTTGTACGATTACCGACCATCGTGCCATCATAGTTTTTCATCGACCGTGGCGATCATCTGACAAGCCTTAACAGGCTCCTTCAAAGGTTAACTAGCACTTGAACCGGCACTTGGAGTTCCTCTTGCTGTTCGGCGCTTTAAGTCGAGCAGCGTCAAAAACAAAACCACGGGGCACGCAAAACTCATATACGCGAAGCGCCTTAACAAAACGAAACTCTCCTGGCCGCCTGTGGTGCCGCCAAGCATCGGTTTTCTTTGCTTCCAACATTCAGGTTGCCTTTTGTCTGCCTTCTTTATGTGATAAAAGTGCACTATCGGTTTTAAAACAAAATTTACTTCAATATTGAACCGCGCAATCTTCCTTTGTCAGCCTCAGAGATTCACGCAACATGTAGGAAGGAAAATTCCTCCAAGGTGGCGTCTCTTGTCCTACGACGTCATTACGCTTGTACTAGCGAGTTTGGCCTGTGGCGGCGATAACTGTATTTTGGTTCTTGCTATTTTCTACCTTACAAGAGCTTTGTTTTCAGTAAGAGCGGCGTTTTTGTGATCAGGAGCTGGTATTCTATCGATACAAGCCCACTTCAATTTCTGCTCAGTGTCCCTTTAAGAAACACTTTATAGTAAATATCAAATGCCATAAAACGTGCCATTAAAACATGCTGTGCTATTAACAAAAGAACGAATTCCTTGGAGGCGAGTGAACCTGCCGGCGGGGACCCCGTGCACAGTGGCACAAGGTGTTAAATGCGTGCGCAGCTACATACGTGCTTTTTTTTCCTTGTGCAGTTATAAGCGTACTATGCTGGTGTTCAGGTGAATGAACGCAGCAACTTGCATGCTATTAAGTACATTGAGTGGCAGTGCCGATCGACTACCAGACTCCGCGCTTTAGTACCGCGGCCCATTCCCCGTTAGCCAGTTTACTAACGCGGTATTTATCGCGAGAAGCCTATCGGGGCTGATTTAAATTTCCTTTTATCGTGGATCGAACAGTGACGCAGCAGATCAATACATGCTGCTTCTGCAGTGCGCAGGCATGATATGCAGCCACCGGTAGCTGCAGCAGCTGCGGTAGGCACCGGCTTGCCGTAGCTGTTTTGCCTACCATGCGAAAGTCGCTGCTGACATCAACGCCGCCGCATCTTCGTGACGTCGCGGGGTGAAGGAGGTCTATAGAAAAAGTAAAGCTGGCTATGAACGTGGAAAGAAGGCGGCGCGGGTCGCTATGAAAGGAAGACCAGTAAAAATGCAGTGAGGACTAGAGAAGGGAAGTAAAGACCTGTGCGTTCTTAGCACGGGGAAGCGGCTGCAAGAAGCAGAGGTGTGGCACCACTGCGCAGGGGGTTTTGCTGTGCTTCACTGTGTGCTCTGCGTTTCTTGGCTAGTGCCTCTTAAATGATGCTGAGGCCATGGAAGACTATGCCTTGACCATGCAAAGTTTTGATTTTTACATGGAATCAAACTGGCGTTATATTTGTAGCCACCTTGTATCCGTGCAAATGCAGTAATTCCACAAGGTCTAAACCAAGCCGAAAACGTGATAACATGTGATAACTGAAAATAAATAATTATCACATAAAGGGGCAATAAGAGTAGGATGCAAGGTATTTCTAAGTTTCTTTTATAAACCTGCACTTCGTGCTTAGCAAGCAGCCAGAGAGCATAGTCAGAGCCATGCCATGACGACCAGCAACTGATATAGTAGAGACCCTGATATGGTAAAGATTTTTGCTGCTCCGAGCTTCTTTACTATAGAGGGGTCCTACTGTATTAGCGACCCAGGGGTCTGCTTTCTCATGGGCGTGCATAAGAGCACAGAATGAATGTTTGGGACCCTCCTTATGTCATTGCTCTTGCTTTCTACGATTGTTTTTATCATATATCAATGCAACCAGAATATGGCTGGGCCGCTGTCTTCCCACTGTAATGATTTCTATGAAAGAAGCTAGCAGTCACTAATATCAAGAAAAGCGTAGGAGAATCTTTGTTCTATTATTTATTTCATAGGTTAGACCGAAATGAAAAGTAGATGGAAAAACAAAACTACATCCAACTGGTCCCCGCAAGGGGGACGTCTGCAGCGTGCAGGCGTTGGTGAGTGGCAACACCACGGGTTCCTGAGCATCCGCAGGGACATTCCCGCAAGGGGATGATGGTGAACGGTGCATAACCACGGACTCGAGCACCCGCGCCTAGCCGTGCATGGCATCGCCGTGTCCGGGGAAGAGGGGATCCTGGTGGTTGAGCCGATGCCGAGCGTTTGGACCTTCAAGGCCCGTCGGCGGAGGCAACACACCACTTTGGCCCCCGCTTCCTGCAGACGGCACCTCCGACATGGCCCAAACGGGGGAAATCGGCAGTCGCCTTTTCCTGTCCTCCCCTTCATCTTTTTCTTTCCTATCCCTTTCTCACAACTCTCCTGTCTCCTCTCAGATTTTTCTTCTTTCAGGCGACAAGGGTTAACCTTGTGTGGCTGACCACCCTGTGTTAGGCCATATTTGGTTATAGTTATAGTGTACAACTGCCGTGGGCAGGACTTTTATCCAAGTTCCTGTCCCGTCCCCTTGTTGGGCTCCGTCGTGGTGGACAATTGGCGCGGTAGCCGAACAACACATACATCCTGTGGCCTCCAATTCTTCAAAACCTGATCGCCCCGATAAAATGAGGCAGACCGAAGCCACGGCAGAGTTCCTGCAGAGAACCAAAAACACTTTCACAAAAGGAAAATGTGATTCACTCTGAAATCCAGGAAAAATCAGACCGAATATTGTCCCCATTTCTTGTGCCAAAGTGCTTGACAGAATCCTTAGGGTTAAGGTACAAAGTCAGCAAAATAGCCAGTGCACACCTTCTACTCGAACCTAACAATGAAGCACAGAATGCAAAGCTCCCAACCATTCAGTCTATTGGGGATGTTTGTGTGACCGTCTGTGCACATCGAACCTTAAATATCGTCCGCAGTGTAATATCTGACTCAGGCTTCCTCCACATCACCGAAAAGGAAATGCTAGATGGTATTGCTGAACAAAACATGGTCAATGTCCAGAGAATCAGCATGCGTAAAGACAAGAAATCCCTGCAAAGCACTTCATCCTAACATTCTATGCAAGCACACTACCTGAAACAGTAGAAGTGGGATACGTGAAAATCCAAGTCCGACCATATATACCCAACCCTTGCAGATGCTTTAACTGTCAAAAATATGGCCATGGGTCAAGCAGCTACCGCGGTCATAAGACCTGCGCGAAATGTGCCTCGAAAGAGCACGCAACGGAGAACTGCAATGCAGTGGTGTCCCTCTGTGCCAAACTCGGAAGGCGACCACCCTGCTTGTTCCAGGTCTTGTCCAAGATTGAAAAATAGAAAATAAACCGTAAACATGAAAACAAAAGAAAACATATTCAAAGAAGCAAGAAAAAGGTTAGGCACTCGCAAACTCATTTCTATTCACAGCAGACAAACTTAGTGGATGTGGTGCACAAGGGTGGAGCACCACACCCAGCTCTGGCCACTGCCCAGGCAAAGCCTCTGGCAGGGCCATCCCCACCCCTGGCAGATGCAGCGAAGGCTGCTCTGCCACCAGTAAAAAAGGGCCCGCCGGCATTTCAGCTGGCTGCCTGCAAGGCTTCCCCCAATTGGAAGAGGCCTCTAAACCGCACACCCCCAAGTTCTCCGCCGTCGTCAAGGACCTCTAGTGAGGCAATGGACACAACTCAAAATTCGCCCCCGCTGCAGCGGTGGCACAGCTCTCTTGAGTGAAAAAGAAAAGACTGCCCCCATTACAGTGCCCTTAAAACCTTGAACAAGTTTTTAACTCCCTCCTTAAAACTTATCCAACATGACATTCCTAATTAGTTGGAACTGCCGAGGACTTTTAAAAAACTAGTGATGTGACAAATCTTCTAAACTCTTTCCCCTGTGGCTTTATGCCTACAGGAAACTAACTTAGGTTCTAAACATACACACATTTTAAAAAAGTATAAAGGCTTTCGGTGCAACCAGGAGCAAGCGAGTAGGCTCTCTCGATGTGTTGCGATTATCATCCATCTGGTTTTGCAACCCGTGAAATCAAGTTGAAAACCAAATTTGAAGCTGTTGCAGTCACTGTTGTTCATTTTAAAACTATCACAATATGTTTCATATATCTTGAGCCACACCAAACAGTTACACTTCAGGACATTGAAACGTTTCTAGAACAGCTACCAGAACCATATCTCTTAGTCGGGGATTTTGATGCGCGCTCCTCTTTCTGGGGAAGTGAAGAAACTAACACTAGAGGCCGCGCAATAATGTCTGACTACTAAATTCAGGAAAGCACTCGTATTGCTCCCCGAGCACTGGAAAAATGAGCTGTTTAGATTTATCGTTTAGTTCACCATCTGTTTTTACTGATTTTAGATGGGTTGTTCTTGATAACCCACGGGGAAGTAATCATTTGGCAGTAATTATTAGCCTGTCATCCTCTTCGTCAATCATACCGAGCAAACCTCGCCGTTGGAAGTTATACCTGGCTGACTGGGCACTGTTTATTGAAAATGATAGTTTAAGAAACTGCTTTCGGATGATCTAAGTATCGACGAACTAAATAAGATTTTCACTACCTGTATAATTCTGCACGCATATCTTTTCCTCAGTCGGCCGTAGTGACACAAAGTAAGAAGACTTGGTGCTCACAAGAATGTAAAGAAGCAAAACGGAAACAAAATAAACCATGGGTAATTTTTTGTAGGTACCCTACTCATCGAAAGCTTGTAAATTTCAAAAAGGCAAGAGCCAAAGTGAGGTATATCCGTAGAAGCGCAGAAAAAACATCATGGCCGAACTATATAACATGTATAAACACTTCAATAACATCGAAGAAAATGTGGGAACAAGTTCACAAAATAAATGGGAGCTACTCCCCCTTCAAAATTCCTTCTTTCACAGGCCCAGGCACACAAACAAGTATTAAAGAACAGGCAGATATTCTAGCTGAACATTTTTCTACAATTTCTAGTTCCACACATTACACAGTCATTTTTAAAACACAGAAGCATAGCTGAAAAACAGACTCCCAACAAGTGGCGGTTCGAACAAGCCATATAACCTAATTACACTCGAGGAAATTCATAAAGTACTGTCGGCTGGTAAACAGACAGCACCCGGCCCTGACGAAATACTGTATTTACACGATTGCAAATCTGCTCAAATGTAAGTCGACCCCCCCCCCCCCCCCCAAATCATATTTCCGAAAAATAAAACTTCCGAGGATAGCATTATCCAGCGGCTGCAGTTTATTGCCCGCCGCTATCGGCTGCCGCGCTGGGGCGTGCTCGTGGGCACATACCAAAACGAAAATGTATGTCACTGGACTACTCGTCCACGCTTGCGCCATCGTCCTCACTAGTGCTGCTGTCGTGATCACTGCTGCTGCGTGCGTTGCTGCGTCCAGCGAAACCCCGCACTTCGCAAACAGCCACATCACGACATCGCGTGGAACAGCTGAAAATTTTGCTTGCTGCAGCTGCCACACCTGTATCACACGTGAACGTCGAACTTGCGGCCCAGCGCGGCTGTTCGTTTCTTCGGCGTAAAAAATGGCAGCCATCTTGAATGTAGCCGTAAATGAGCGCCGGTTGGTTGCCGGACCTGGAGCACAAATGATGACTGACGAAGCATGCACTACATTAAAAACTTGTGAAACGCTAGCCGGCAGTAGTCAAATGCATCAGAGTCAAAGAGAAACTATGCGTGAATGGCGTTGGCTCTTCCGCCGGCTACCGACACTCCCCGGCACCGCTGCCATTCCGAGTAGGGGTGCTGCCTCGATTGGAACAGCGCCCCCTTCCATCAACTATCAACGCTCCCTTGAGCGCCGAGCGCGCATTTGCAAGTAAAAAGAAAACTTGGATGCCTGAGCTTCCCATAGAACGTGATTACGTTATCGGGCTGCCGCCGTTTATTAGCAACTGCAGTCAGCAGCCACGCGTGGGGTGCCAGCTTGCTGCTTATCGATAGCCGCTATCAGCTGCCACTCGTGCGCACGGGGAGGGTATGCCAGTTCTGTGCGTTGACATAGCAGCTACTCAAGGCCAGCACCAAGAGTGATGCGACGGAGCCGTGCAACAAAAATGCAACCATGCTGTAGCGTGACTGATATCTCGTTTGTCTCGCTTTTACTTATAGTGCGATTTTTCGTTTCGATTGTAATCGAGCCCCCCACTTCGGATTTTCAAATTTAAAAAGTAGGTCAACTTAGAATCGTGTAAACATGGTGCATTATGAGATGCTGGCACACCTTTCTGAAGCCTCAGTAGAGGCACTTCTAAATTTTTTTAGCAATATATGGAAACTAGGAAAAATACCAGAGGCTTGGAAAAAAGCAGTTATTGTGCCATTACTGAAGCCTGGAAAGCCACCCACCTCCACTGCTAGCTACAGACCCATAGCACTCACAAGTTGCCTCGCCAAATCTTTTGAAAGTGTGTTGAATATCAGGTTAATGTTTATCCTCGAAAGCCGTGTAGTTTTTGACATCCATCAGTGTGGGTTTAAAAAAGGAGGCTCGACAACTGACCATCTAGTGTGCCTCGAAAACACTGTGCAAGAATCCTTCATACACAGGCAAAACTGTCTAGCAGTATTTTTTGACATGGAAAAGGCTTACGACACTACCTGGAGGTTTGGCATTCTCTGCGACCTAGCAGACCTAGATATCCGCAGAAGGATGCTGAACTGCCTGAAAGATTTCCTGTCTGAACGTTAATTTCGTGTACGCCTGGGTTCAACACTTTGCGAAAAAGTTGCTCAAGAAAACGGGGTACCACAGGGGTGCATTCTGATTACCACGCTCTGTATTGTAAAAATGAATTTCATATTAAAAATAATTCAAAAGTCCATCATGTATTCTGTATTCAGACTGCATGCAGCTTATCAACCTAAACAGCTTAGTGGTTTGGGCAGACAAAAATAGGTTTAAGGTCTCCCCACAAAAAACAGTGGAGTTCTTTTCTCGCTCAAAAGAGGCTTGCACAGCGACCCCACCCTACACCTAAATAAAACCATGCTACCAATAAAACTAACATAAATTTTTAATGCATAACATTCGACAAAAAACCTTTCTGCCCCACATAAACACACTGAAAAAGAAAGCCTCCCAGTCTTTAGACATACTCAAAGTGCTTTCAAGGAAGTATTGGGGATCCGGTAGAACATGTGTTCTGCAGATATGCCACTCTTTGGTACGTCCCTCATTAGATTATGGGTGCATTGTGTACGGTTCAGCAAGACAGTCATACCTAAAAAAGTTGGATCCAGTGCACAACTCAGGCCTTCGCCTCTCATGTGGCGCATACAGAACATCTCCCATAGTTAGCCTCTATGTAGAAACTAATGAACCTCCTCTTGAAGTTAGAACCACTCTGACTTGTTCATGTATCCTTAAAATAAGGTTTCTACCAAAACACATCTGCTATCCACTTGTAACAAGCTGCCCTTCCAGAATAATATTCAACAACAAACCGCAAGCCACCAGGCCTCTACTCTTACAATTTGAAGATATGTGCCAGGATCTCGACGTACTGGACATATTACCTGGTGTTGCACAAAGGCGAGATCCACTATCTTCATGGTACAATTTTCCTGGAATGTGCAATTTTACTCTTGCACAGTTCCTAAAAAACAGACTCCACAACAACGTATTATACAAGAATTTCTTGCACTTGAAGAAAAATACGGTAACCTCAGATTTTTATACTGATGGTTGGAAAACGTATGTTCACGTAGGAAGCGCAGTGGTGCGAGGGAATTCGGAGGACACAAACTCACAGTAAGACTTCCACAGTGTGCATCCATCTTCACTGCAGAATGTTACGCAGTCTGTGTAGCTATAGAAAAATAGTAAATGAAAACCTCACAAACAGTATTATTTACACTGACTCCTTAAAGAGGCTCAATAATGTTGCGGTATGCCTGGATGTTAAAGCACGCCGCTTCACGAATATTGTCTAGGGAGTATTTTTTAATGCACTTTGTAGAAACAGAGTTATCTGTAGTCAAAATCTGAATGTCAATGTCTTCGCGCTTTTCTCCTCGTCAGTTTTTGCACACTGGAAGGTCGGCGGTTCTCCGCCGGCCCCACCTCCGGGAAGGGAGCCTCCTCACCCGCCTGAGCTACGCGGATTATTCGCTGCGGCCACGGTAGCTGCCCGACGAATGAAAGAATCTAACCAGTGGCCATCTCTCAACATGTATACGTAGATGCGAGCGATGGAGGAGGGTGCGAGCATGAAAAAGTTGCCGGGAAGGGCTCGCCAACTTTCGCGCGTGATTGTGGGTTCTCTGCTACTTGTAGAAGTGTATTGTTTGGCTCAGGTGTTCACGATAACACAATGCAGTCATTGAGGAAGTTGATGTCCTCTCCTTGGAAGGTGTTTCAAAGCCCCTTTAAGTGTACTTACATCTCTTCACCATGGAACTGCAATCACTCCGCTACTTGGTGAAATCATACTCAACATAACGACCACAGCTCGAGGACAAAACTCATATTGGTCCCAAGTCATGTCGGAATAAAAGGCAACGAGAGAGCAGATTTGTGCGCTGCACAAGCTCATGGCAAGGAAATAAAGAGTTAATAAACCTTTTAGAGATTGCATGAACTTAGTACAGTGTAAATTAAGAGAAAAATGGCAGTCGTCTTGGAACAATGAAGTCAATAACATATTACACTTGATTAAGCCGGTTTTAGGCGAACAGGAGTGTGCACCAAAAACATTTCAAGGAAGTGAATCTTTGCCTTCTCTGAATAGGCCGCACACACCTTGCACAACTTCCTGCTAACAAAACAAGACAAACCTCTTTGCGAAAAATGCCGAGATGAACTTGCGGTTAACCATATCTTATTCTCTTGCGTGAAACTCTAAAAACAAAGTACTTTAATAAATTTTATAACGAACAGATTCCATGCTACACTGCTTTTAGGAGATAATGGAATCTTAGACACGGCTTGCGTTTTTAGCTTTTAAGGAGAAACTGGATTTTTCGAAAAACTAAATTTTTTACCCACTGGTCTGTTTGAATTTTACTACACCTCAGCCACTTTCTCCACCCTGAGAAGAAGGCTGAGGTCTATTTGTTTCGTTGGGAGCCTCGAGATCCTTGCCCAGCCAAGGATAGCTACTGAGGTTACCAACCCTCTTGAACGCTTTTAGTAGTGGCCATTTCTAAAACTTCCCTATCTATTCACTAAATAGCACTAACGTTTGAAGCCCTCTACACCACGGGTGATTTTCATATATCTGTAAAATTGAGCAAAAAACTTTTCTGATAGCTTGTGCTTGGCACATGATGGCCTTAGTTGCCTATGTGCCGTAAAACTCAACACCACATCCAACTGATGCCATGTGGTTATCTGTTCTGCTGCTTTCTGATTGTTTTCAATAAAAAATAATTATGGTACTTATCTTACTTGCAACATAACCATTAAAAAACAAACCTTCTTTTGGTATGTTGGCCTTTCATGGGTATGTTGTAACAAGACTCATTTCCCGACCTTTGTTTTTTCAATACCCTACTAAATTGTGCCAGACGCTGCTTTGGATATGTCCTCTTTGAGTCGTTAGTCCTATTTAGTTTTTATTGCAATTGAAACACTGGATATTAAATTATCCTGAGGTGTTTCATTTGAATCTTATTTTTGCATTTTGGATGTGTATAATTTCTGGCCATTGTCATTTTTCTGTATGTATAATCTGACATTCTGATCATGCTACGGCTATGTTCCTTGCTTTTCTTAACTTTATTCTGCTGTGCGATGTAGATAGGAGTTTACATATCTTTTATATTATTGTGTTGCTTCTGCTGGGTTATGACTGCTTTTTGCATTGTGTATTTGGGTGCTCCTGTTGCAATGTCTACCGGTTGTTTTTATATACCATCTACTAATGGTTTGTTAAAGTGGAGTGGCCATCGAGGACCCCTTGAAAGAAGAGTCAGTGCTACCTGAAGTTTTTTCTCCGCTGCAATGAATTCGGCTGTTAGTGTCGTTCCCGCATGTGTACAACATATTCTATTCCCTAAACAAGACTGGTCGCAGAGCAAGTGTGGATGTGGTATTTTCAGCTCCAGAGAAAATGAAAAATGCGTACTGACATGATTAACTCCCCTACAGGAAAGACCCATGTATGGACAACAAATCTCCAAAACCATGTAGAATGCTTGGAGGTTGTTGTGTGCTTCATTCCTTTTATATGTAGGCAAGAGTATATAGGGCGGACAGGCAGGGGCACAAATGAGACTTTGGTGGGGACTGTATTAAAGAGTAGTGGGTTACTGGGAGAGAAGATATCACAATCATTCAGTTTGTTAATGTCTCTTGGTTTTGTCACCTAGATGAAGGAGTTAGCCCAGGAGACGGTACCTTCTAGAAATCTCTTTAATGAGTGTCAAAGTGAATGGGTGGTGTAATGGTGCACATTAGTGTTTTCGTTTTCCTGTAGTAGTTATATGAAATAAGTGTTCTGTACATACCTTTCTTGTTTGAAGTCACTGAGAAAATTAGTGAAAATTGGTGAAGAGGAAAGGGCAGGTACAGCTGTTTCACTCTTCCGGGACTGGCAAAAAGTGCCCTGAGCAAAGGGACAAAAGGAGGAGGGCCACAAAAAGGAAGAGAGTAAGATTCACTGTAGTTGAGAGCTACAGAATTAAACCACCCAGTTCTTATAAAGTGCTCTGATGCAGATTGCATAGTACTTGGGCATCTTTTTGCATTTTGCTACCACTGAAATGCAGCCACTGTGGATTTAGTCTAGTGTCCTTATGCTCGGTAGTTGAGTACCGCAATCACTGAGCCACTGTGGTGGTTCACGGATGAATTGTGAAATCCTCGTTTGAATAGGAAAGCTTATTAAAGGGGAAAAAGCTACTCATCAAAGCTTGACTGCAAGTGGTGTGGCACAAAATACAAACATTATGCATAGCATGACTTACAGACAATACTTAAGCCTGTTCTTCCATTTCAGTTCCTTATTAGGCAAAATATTTTGTGCTCCAATAAATTTGGTGTGCATGTTCTCAGTCCACATCACCTTTCCCTCGTTTAATCTTCTAGTGTTCAGATAGTTATTTTTGCCTTTTCATTATTTCAAAAGCACTGCCTACATTGGCCAAAGTCGGAAATAAGTCTTTCTGTTTAACTTGAAGCAGGTTTACATTTAAACAAGGAAGTGCCTTTTTTTTATTTGTACGAAACTGCAGCAAAGCTTGCACCTAAAATTTTGTAGGTGTTCCCCTTTTGTGTGCTAGCATTGTCAGCCTGTGAAGTTTTACTTTGAACTGTTGAGAAGCTGCAGCTCTGGGTAACAACACTCAAGCAGTGCTGCAAAAAATGGCTAAATTTTCTACAAAAAGTACTACAAGGCAAGTTTGACCAAAACCTGCTAACAGTTTACTGTAATATATATCATATCAAGTGCTAATGCGAACTGAGCACACCCCTTTATTATAGAGAGATACAGTAGCCGACGGGTAATTCAGACTCCAATAGTTCGGACTTGTAGGATATTTTGGACCTTGATGAGGCACCGTCACTCACTCCATAGAAGCGCATACATATTCGTGACGGATATTTCGGTCTTTCAAAGTCCGAAAGTTCGATTTTTCGGACTAATTTCAGTCGCCTGCGGGCTAGAATCGGCCATCTTATCGGCTTTTCGCCGGCGCAAAAAGGTGCGATCTTGGATTGAGGTGGATTTACGCTGCAGTTGGATTAGCTTGACATACTTTCGGTACCTCATTATTGCCAGTAGAGGTCCCTGCACCCTCTGACACTTCAAGATGGCAGCCGGATTGTCATCGCCGTCAACTTGTTTTTGTCGCCGATGTCGCGGGCAGTTGTCGCTTGTCTCATAACGCCTATACGTGGAAAATTGGTTGTTGGGGGAAGGAAGTTGTGTAGGAGCTATCTCGCATCTCGGCTGGAAGGGATAAAGGAGGGACTGGGAGAAGAAAGGAAGAAAGAGGTGCCGTAATGGAGGGTTCCAGAATAATTTTCACCACCTGGGTATATTTAACGTTCCCTGACATCGCACAGCACACGGGCGCCTTTGCGTTTCGCCTCCATCGAAACGTGGCCACCGGGGTCGGGCTCCAACCTGGGTACTCCGGATCAGTAGCCGAGCGCCCTAACCACTGAGCCACCGCAGCGGGTTTCATACGTTCGCCATTCGCCGTTTCGTCACTTGGGTTTCTCTGACTGCTTTGACTGAGTGGCGCTCAGTCTTCACGAAGTTACATCCGTTAGCCGTTTTGTGATTGCGTCCAGTGGTTCTGCCAGTTTGAACGAAAAGTGCCTTTTCTATGTGTGTGTTTGACGAGCGGTGTGGTGCACACTCGTGTTGTGGACAACGTGCCCCGCTGGGTACGTCAAAGAAACGTGGGAAGCATTTTAACTAAATGCAGTGACCTTGCTGTCTAGCGTGTACAGTGAAAGCACAACTTTGGCTCAAATACAGGTACAAATCGTCGCCAACAAGAGAAATTTTCCTCAAATTAAAATCTGACATTTTTAAGCCGATGTCATCTCTATAAAGTGATTTTTTGTACTTCACGGATTTTTCAGACTGTTCGACTATTCGGACGAACATTTTTCGAGTCCGAAAAATCGATCGATGACTGTAATAGCTTCGTTCGATTCAGCCGTGGTTCTCTGCACCTCCGGCACCGCTTCACGGTGCGCTGCGCCAAAGCCCTTGATTCACAGCGCTCCTGCACCATTGTCCGCGATTAATTTGGGTGCAGCCGCGGTGTCGCTGTGGTGCAAGGAACCTTGGCACCATCCGCGAAGGATGTGCAGGAAAGTTATGCACATACAGACAGCTTTGAGCAGACGACGTTAACATGCTTGTAAGTATTGAGGTTGAATTGAGGGAGGTCTTCACTGTCATCGGCGGGTCCTATGTCATTTTGCGAGAAAATGACGCTGAAATATACGCAACAACAGGTAACTTTGTTTTCTGTTGTACCTGCTACTTGGAACACATAGCTAAGCCGTCCGTGTGCGTGCGAGTTCACACAAAACTTTTTTTCAGACGGCGCAACAATGGTGTGTGGGCTGTTGGAAAAATACGGGCAGGGCGAATCGCGGGCGTGTTTTGCTGGCGCCGGTACCTCTGCCTGCTGCGCTAACATGCAGGCAGATGCTGCATGCTGGTTCGCTGCTGCCTGGACATTGATTCTGCTGTGGCTACGGGGATGCCGAGGCTCACGCAAAGCAGCGAGGTAGCTTTTAAACTGCTTATAAAGAGCTAAATGAGCGAGGCGGGCTCTCGACGGTAATTTGTGGGCGCCCCCCTATAGGCGTCTTAAAATATGCAGGGCGTTGAAGCGCGTCGAAAGTTCTTTGAACGACTCTCCAGACAGTCTAAAGAGACTCATGAATTCGAAAATGAAGTAGCAATTGCAATCGCGCTTTTACAGTACTTCGGAATTCGGCCGCAATCGGTCAAAATATGTGAGTTGCGGCAATTAAGGACAGCACGGAGTTGTTTTCGTGGTATTCACTGTCGTAAGAGTAGAATTATTCCATAACAAGGAACTATGTGACGTCCCAATCGTTGACCATGGCCAACTCCATAGACGACGCAAGTCTCGTTATGCGCGAAAGCGACCGCACACAAAAAACGCGCGAGAACTGCACCGCTTAACACCTCCACGGCGAGCAGACGACAAGAGCTGCCTGCACGCGCTCGATTGAAAATTGTCGCACATAAGGTGCGGCGCTGCTGACGCGCTGCACCTGCACCACGGAACTGGTTCTGCACTTTGCTGGCACCAGTGACACTTTTTCAGGACTGGTGCCGTGAACCAGCTCTGAATCGAATAAAGCTAGTGCAGATTTTGTCATAAAGTATCGATTTCTTTAAAGTGAAGAGCTACTTTCACCAATAATGTTGGATGAGTCTTGCTGGCAGGAGCTGAAGAATTCCCCGCTGAAAAGGATGTAGCTGAAAAGCATGCTGCAAAGCAGGTTTTGTAACTAAACGCAGCCTTTTCTCTCTAGTTCTGACAGCTTGGCCTGTGTCTGTGCAATATGGGAAAAGCTGGTTGAGTCTGGTTGAGTCTTCCGAACTTGCTGAGAGTTTGTGGCTGACACACTGAGGGCTCTTGTCATACCAAGGATTCTGGGATGATGTAAAGAGCAACGAGTGTTGTAGGCGCTACTGAAAAAAAGTAACTAAATACGTTACTCATTACACTAAAAAAATGAATGCATTACAGCTCTACATTAGCTACAAGAAAAGGTAACTCGTTGCCGTTACCGGGAAAAAGTGCCGCACATTTCTTTGCTGTTACTCCATGGCCATACATTTTAATCAGTGTCTTTGCTGGAAGGACCCACAATAACAGTTTTAAAAATTTTATATTTCACATCAACTTCTAGCCCAAATAATGATTTTACCCCGAAATCCTGATTTAACCAGAATATTTTGCACAAATATTTTGCACTGCTAAGCTCCTGCACATTTGCACAAATGTGCAGGAGCTTAGCAGTGTTATAGTGGCTTAAAGTTGTCTGTAGAGCTAAATGGGATGGCTTGTAACTTTGTGGCACATGGTGAAGCCATTTTATGAATGTGAGAACACAAAATGACACTTCATCAATTATTACTTCACAAAGAAAACATCGCTGAACTCTCAACAATGTTACAGTAATTCTGAAAAATGGGGATATTCCAAAATACTCTGTGTGCTTCTAACAGAATAGACGTGCAAATTGTGTAGCAATAAATAAACGCTTAAATGGCGCAGTTCCGGAAAAGTAAATTTTTTTCACTTGAACCTGTATAATTACCGCAAGAAATGCAAGTGCTTATGTGAAGGTGGCCAAGGTCAGCCTCACTCGCTCAGGAATTTAATAACCAGAAACATAGTCTCAGTTGCAGATAAAAATGAGCAAAATTTATTTTGAAACGAAGTTGACAAACAGCGCTGGAGTATTGCAGCGACAACTTTCTAATAACTACAACTTGCTGTTGAATTTAAGCAACAGTTGCATTTCAAGGCTGTCATCGGACAGCTTGCCTCGCTTCTTAGTGAATCCATCTGCATCTGCGCTAAATGGGCGCTTGACTGACACACTGAATGGTACTCCTGTATTCACTTTGAGGAAGTGCTGGTGAACACATGGAAAGTTTTCCTTGAGCCCGCTCAGCGCAAAGTTATACGGCACCAATAGCAACCCCTGTATCTTGCGATATCATACACTACCTTCAGAAGAAGAAGTTAAATTAACTGATATTCCCCGACAAACACGAAGTAGGTTCTTTGAAAAAAAGAAAGCAATATAGGGAAATGTCAAAAATATAAAACATTTGAATATTACGCATGTTTGCTTGATGTCCACAACACGAGCGTGCAGTTCTTCTCACTGGCTTCAACTTTTAGATATACAAGCAGTCCACTAAATTTTCTGAATAAGCCTATGACACACGTTAAAAACTGACCCTTGTGGATTCCATCCAAGACAATAAGCTAGAGGCTTGCAGAAGTGCAGTCCTGAGATTTTCTCGTACTCAATTTTTCTGGTGACAACATAGAGTGTTACAAGTAGGCAACTCCTGTACTAGTTGTTACCTTGAAGGACGTTCAAGGCACAGCACACGGGCTTCATGACATGGAGTGCAAAAACCATATGTTGAACCAGAAGCCGCGAGAATTATATGGTTAGAATTCTCACGGCATAATTCACGAGCCTAAGAATTATATACACCAGAAACAAAATAAAATATTGTTGGATTTGAAAGGCAAACTTGCCTTCACGTGTTTTTTCAGGTTGGAGTTCGAGGGCTTTGCACAGCTCAACAGCTTCAGTTTTGGCAAACAAAGGAGGCACTTGGAAGTGAAGTTTTCACCTTTGCAGTTCTCTATAATAAAAATTTATTTAATGCAGGCCACGGCGAAGAGTGCAGAGTTGTCGCAGCCATCGTTCCAAGTTACACGAAGGTCGAGGTGGGCAGATGACTTAGCAGATGACTTACTTATACACTTCCACACCACAGCGACCTACTTCCCTCCTCGCATGTGCCTGGCATTTTTCCTTTCGAAGAGCACCGTGTTTTCTATTGTCCCTTGAGTCCCTTCTTGATTTTGGGAACATGACTATAGGTCGAAGCAAACGGCCAAGGCCTTTTGAAAGCATTGTCCTTAATGTCTTCAGGTCTTTGAGTGGCGATAGTCCTATCCTCCCCACCGGGAGTATGCGCTTCCGTGCCACTTTCTTCAGAATTGGTCGCTCTGCATGCTTTCACTCTTTAGAGAGTTGTGTGTGTTAGTGGTTTGGGAAGGGGAGGTAGGGGAAGGCAAGTGTGTGAATATGTGTTCGTGCACTTGTTTAGTGCACTTGTTTCGTGCTTTATGGGTACTGTCTTTTTTTAGTTGAGTGCATCATCAAGGGCAGATGCTTTCTCGAATGCATGCGAGCTGCAACAAGGGTCGTCGAGAACACCAGTACATTTTGTTTGTTTGAAACATCACTTTAGGTGCTCTGCACTTTTTTTTCTGAAAAAATGGTGGAGGGGGACAATTGGATTAACTTGACACCTCACATTACTGAAAAATGTTATTGTGTTATTCATTACAGTTTTGAAACGGTAGTGAGTATGTTACTAAGTTATCGAAAAAAGTAACTCTTTACTGGCAACGCAGTTACTTTTAATGCATTACTGCCAATGCTGAGAGCAACCCATAAAAGATGGTGCCACGCAGACAATGTTGTAGAATGTCTATTGCATCACATAGAGTGCCAGAGAAATGGTTACTTTCCTGTGTCAAGCACACTAATGTTAAACTGCTGTAATTTACTTTTACTTGGTTTATTCCTCCTCAGTCCAGTAGGCAGTGCAACTAAACTGTCGGTAACACTTTCTCATGTAAAGCTAACAGCTTGTAACGCCCTTATAAGACGCAAAGGGCAGCATTCTGCACGGGAGTACCTTACAACCTGAAGATTAATCGGGCAGTTGCACAAGAGGCAAGCCTTTTTGTGCAACCCATTATTCACAAAGCACACATTTGGCCAGCAAGCCACAGAAATAAACACCTGACAATATGGTCGGACCTAATACCTTAATCTAAAAAGCTCTGAAAATTGGCTCACATGGAAAAGGCCACCGTGCACTACTTTGCTTTGATGAAAAAAAGCTACCTGGCACTGGTGGCAGAGGGCCTGGGCGGAGGTGGCAGTAGCTCTGCACTGGCGGCTCGCAGCCCTAATTGCATTAATGGAGGATGGAGACCAGCAGGTAGCCACGTCAATGTCCCGGAGGCTTTTGGAAAGAGATGACAAAGCCAGTTTGCTGCCTTGAACCACCATCTACCGCCCCTCTGCTGTGTCAGTTCTTTCATATTATGCTCCTTGCTTTATCTTTCTCTTCTGCCAGATTTTCTACTTCATCTTCTGTCTTGCTTGGTCTTTCATATCTGTTATAAGCTTTCTTCTTTCTTGTCTTCTTTCTTTGCTTACTTCATTCTTCCACCTTTGCCCTCTAACCCATTACAAAGACCAGTCCTTGAGCATGGTGGCATATTTTGGGACCCTTGTCAAATATACAAGAGCAAAAAACTATAAAAGCATTCAGAACAGGTCACTTTAGATTTATCTGTTCCAGCTACTCGTACCTGGTCAGTGCAGCTGCCTTGTGCATATATCAGCAGCACCATTGCTTCCATGAAATATTTCTTTACTATGTCAGAATCAAAATTAATTGGGCATGTTCAGATAATGGTAATCGAGGTCCCATGACCATTTTTTGTTGTCAATGAAATTTTTGTATGTGGTGAGTAAATTTGTCTACACATAGGAATGAGCCTTAGTTTTGCAAGAAACTTTGTAGTAAAAAATCGTATGTCACAAGAGGTGGAGAATGTTGTTTTTGCCACTTCGCAAAGTTGCATGTTTGGAGCATCACTGTATGCACAGTAAATTGTTTCTGCTCATAAGTATTTTTTGAGTACCTCATTAAACCTTGTACTATACAAACAAATAAAGAAACGTTTTCTTGCTGTGTCAATCTTCTGAGTAAAAAATCGCAAACTTCGCTTCCGGAGCTATGTTGTGCCAAAAAGGCACATTTCAGGGCAGGCTTAGGGCAAGATGCGTTAAAATCTCCCCACTGAATCTTTTTCTCTGTATTTTTCAGCTACATTTAATCACTTCCGGCAAGTTTTGTAGCTCTACACTTGGCCGATATTTTTCAATATGGCCTCAAAATTGGCCGAAGTTCTAAAATGTCAAAAAAGTGATAACTTTGACTTGGATTTAAAAAAACCCATCGAATTTCATTAAAATTTGCCTGAATTATCCTCAATACTTGATAAATTTAAGGCACCAAAAAGTGTTGCATTACATTGTTCTAAAGTATGAAAATAAATACAAAACTGAGTTCATGTTTTTGCTATCTAGAATTGCTTATTACTGCCTCCTAGTAACTGTTAGAAATTTGATTTAGCACTCACTGAACATGGTTACATTTCTTTCACCACAATATGCGAATCATTCTGAATGTTTGTACATCTTCTACTCTCTTGTTAGCGGCGTTGTTAATGCGTAAAAGTGGGAATAAATTTGCTATTTCACCTGGTGTGTCAAGAACTAACTGGTGGCGGTTAATTGTTTTTTGTATTCTCTAATTTATCATCGTAAGGTACATTGGTATGTAATCGATTCTAAGAATGTTATCATTTCTCGGCTCTTAGAATAAATCTTATATATCAAAATTAATGTTAATGTGTTTCTGAAGCCGACGTTTCCATACCTGCATCTGTTTGCCCCTGTGTTCAGTGGTTCTACAGGGCGCTGTCAGGAAACAGAACACCCTCTCCTGAGAGGAACAATGTATCTGTAAGGTTTTTAATCAGGAGGAGTTTTAATCAGGACGTAATTTAGAAATGAGATGCCGCTTTATGTGCAGATTGCAATTCAGAAAATCGCAACAACAAATAAATGGCAGCAGTTGATTTCGGTATGCGCACAGTATATTGTCCAGCACGAAGCACAAACCAGACCACAGTCTCTTCCATTCCGAAGCAGCGGTGGAGGCCACGTAGGATGCACTGCCTTCATTTGTTTGAACGTACTTGCACATATGGAGCGTCTAAACTCCAGGCACTTTCTTTTCCGTTTTCCATTCTTCTTTCTTCGTTTCGCGAAAGTCTGCAAGCTCCCTCTGTGGGAGCTCCAGATCGAAGATGTTCTTTAGCGTTCCTTGAACTGCGTCTACGAAGCTGCTGGCTGTTTGTATGGCCTCACTTGCAGGCTTTGCTGTGTCCAGTGGCCGAAAACATCCATTTCGTGTCTTGACATTCACTTCGTTGTAGCTCATGAAACTGATATTTACTCTTGAAGTGAGCGGGAGCCCCGTCGCTCACATGTGTTATCTTGGTGTAGATTGGCGCGTTGTCTTCGAGGTGTGGTTTGATTTTCGACAGAGCCAAGCATGCAAGAGCTGAATCATGAGACATACCGTCGGAAATAACGGCGTAGTTCCGAGCTGATTTTCTTGATGTGATAACGTAGGTAAACATGGTGACCTGCTTTTTCTGCAAATGGTACGCTTGTACTGCGTCTGGAAGCATAACTGTCCAGTTTTCGGCTGAATCAAAATGCAAAACAATTGCACCTACCTTGCAGCTGTGTTTTTCTTCATGTATTTCTCTTGCTTGCATAGATCTAATATAGTTGTGGGGAATCTATTTCATGGTCATTCTTAGAAATTCTCTTATGCATGAAGCGGTCAGAGATTTTTAACTACCTCACCGTATTCCCATGAAGCAATCAGCACCTCGTTTTCGCTGCTCATTTCAAAATTTCCCGAAGTGAAAATGCCATCTTGTGGACAGTGCTCACAATTCCTGAGGAAACATGACGCAGTAGGTTTCTGGCACACGCAGACTCTGCATATCTTCAGGAGAAAGCGACCTTCCCGACGCGTTCTACAGTCCCAAGAGGCACAACTAAAAGTTTGCACAGCACAGGAAAGCATACACTTGCCACTGTGGCGAGCATTTCACCCACTTAGGACGCAAGGATCTGAATTTTGTGTGGCCAACCTGGGAGGCAGGGTGAGCTTGCTTGTAGAGGCAGAATGCTTCTCGCAAGGACCGCGTCATGAAGCGTTTAGGTATCCATTCTTTGTCTCCCTCCTTTTCGAGTCTCACAACATCCTTTTTGTTCTAAGTCTGTTTAGAGCAATTCAGTTCATCCATGGTGTAATATCCTATAACGGTGGTAATGTCTTCCTGTTGTAGTTTACATCTTGTATATCTTTCCTGTGTTGACCATACGCCTTCTTCATCCACCATCTTCGATTTTTGGATAACGTACCTCGTTGCCTTTGGAATAACTTCCTGCATATATTTCACGGTTAGGTTGGGTGGTAGCAGTGTCAGCAGCTGGCACCGCTCTTGAAATGACGTACACCTATTGTAGGCAGCATGCAGGTTGTCTTCCCAGCTGCTGCATTGTGCACACTTCTGACGCATGCGAAGTCTCTGGGATATTATATGCTGCCTGTATCCCCAATCAGAGTTTCGTCACCATAGCTCTTGCTACCTATTCCTTCTTTCGCTTTGCATAGGAAAGTGTGAGGCGTTTTTTAGAGCGCTCGGTGGCTTTAGGGGCGAGATTTCGGAGGGAAGGCTGACACTGGAGTTTAAATTTTCCATGATTTCTTCCCCAAGGCGGAATTCTTCGAATGTTGCGGTTGACTCTGCCTGCATATTATCTATGTTTTCCTTGAACCGACGGTAACAATTCTGACAGATGAAGTCACTTTCTCGTACTCGGAGAGCTTCTTCGGGAAGTAGGACTTTTTTGAGAGCAGCGACATTGAGTGTCTACACTGTGAAAATTACGTCCTTTTTCAATTCTCTGTTTGTGCCTTTTTGAGTAGTCGACACAAAAAGTTCGCCGCGGAAATCTCTTCATGAATGCAAAACCCCCTCCGCTTCCAAAGATTATCGCGGGACGCAGAGCAGGTGACGGATGCAGGGCCCAGGGCTACTTTCCCAAAAAAAAGGAGATGGACAGATGGATGGATTTTTAACACAGGCTGCCCACCGTCGACACTGATGCTGTTCCGGTCTGGCGTATGAGCCGAGACTGAGATACCAAGTATGCTTGTCGAGGGAGCCCTCCAGAGCAGAGAAAACCCGTGAGTACAGCAAACGACCCCACCGGGTCTACCAGGCCTGGAAAACGACACGCAAAACTCGAGATCCAAACAACATCCGCTCACCAGGGCTATCTCGATCGAAGGTCGAAGGCTGAGGCATAACTGCGAGGCGTTCGGTGTGGCAGTGGCATATATGGTGCTATGAAATTCAGGGTCGCGACGGGCGTTATATAGCTATAGGAGCGGCTGTCAAGCGCGGTTCATCCCTGGAGCGGCGGTAGCAGTTAAAGGGATCTTGAGAGTGCGACGGGTGCATTAATTATTTGCATAAACTACTCCTACACACACGTCACTCCAAAATAACGTGCGAAAATATGCTTACAGTAATTTAGGTCCCACTGTTAGAACAGTATGAAAGCGAATAGGAGCGTTAGACCTTTGATTGTAACTGAAATAATTTACGCACAAAAGTTGATACTAAATCCAGCTTTTGACGATTGCACATCCTAAGAGGGAATACTGAGCAGTCATAGGGATTGAAATCATGGTCTGTTTTGTATTTATTTTCATACTTTAAAACAACATAATGCAACACTTTTTGGTGCCTCAAAATTATCAAATATTGAGGATAATTCAGGCAAATTTTAATGAAATTCGATGATGTTTTAAAGTTGTCACTTTTTTGATGTTTTTGAACTGCCAATTTTGAGGCCATATTGAAAAATATCTGTCAAGTGTAGAGCTACAAAACTTACCTGAAGTGAGCAAAAGTAGCTGAAAAATACTGAGGAAAAGATTCAGTGGGGAGATGTTAACGCATCTTGCCCTAAGGCTGGCTTGAAAAGTGCCTTTTTTGCACAGCATACCTCCGGAAGCGAAGTTTGCGATTTTTTACTCAGAAGATTAACACAGCAAGAAAACGTTTTTTTATTTGTTTGTATAGAACAAGTTGCAAAGAGGTACTAAAAAAATACTGATGAGCGGAAACAATTTATTGTGCACGCAGTGATGCTCCAAACATGCAACTTTGAGAAGTGGCAAAAACGACATTCTCCACCTCTTGTGACGTACGATTTTTTTCCGAGAAAACTACAAAATTTCTTGCAAAACTAAGGTTCATTCCTTTGTGTGGACACATTTACCCATCACATATAAAAATTTCATTGAAAACAAAAAATGATCATGGGACCTCGATTACCATTCTTATCTGAACATGCCCATATGAATTTATTAAGCCATCCTTTCCTATAAGCATTTAAACCATAAAAATTGCATCGTTTTGTATTGCTTGATGCAGTGAAATCGCGTTCATTTTTTTTTCTCTAGCCATATAAGTACAGAACAGCCTGCCTCACGAGTTTATGAACAATATTGTGCTTTACTTGTTCTTGAAACACCTTGTCATTTCTTGCCAACTGCCGCGGTGGCTGAGTGGTTATGGTGCTCGGCTGCTGGCCCGAAAGACGCGAGTTCGATCCCAGCCGCGGCGGTCGAATTTCGATAAAGGCGAAATTCTAGAGGCCCGTGTACTGTGCGATGTCAGCGAATGTTAAAGAACCTCAGGTGGTTGAAATTTCCGGAGCCCTTCACTATGGCGTCTCTCATAGCCTGAGTCGCTTTGGGACGTTAAACCCCCTTAAACCAACCCAAACCTTGCCAACTGAAAAAATTGTGCATTGATGTCACTGATTCACTGCAAGTGTTCAGTTTTTCAGTGTCTTCATTGTAACTTTACTTTCTTGTAAGCATGATGTGCTTTTACTTCCCAGTGATTCTATTACGATGAATGGAATCTGTATCGGAGAATGCATGGCTGCTGCTTATAAACATGCTTCTTGGCCCTTCTAATGACATTTGATTATTTTTTTATCCTGTTGCTATTCATTGTACTGCAGGTTGCATGTTTAGCGTTCTAGCATGTTCAACTTAGTGCATTCTTTATATAATTGTTTCAGGTAGGTAGCCCTCCTCTAGTAGGACCTGTTACCGTATTATCTCGACACTTTTTGTAATCACTCGCGAGGTGTTACAGGTGGTCATGTCAAGATTTGAATACTAAATTTTTTTGAAAGGAGACTTAACATTTATATTATTTAGATCGGCACAGATGCCACTGAAGATAAAGAAGTTGCTTAGAGCGGTCACCACTTTTGTTAGTAGAAAAAACACTACCTGGTGCTGTGTGTGCAAGTGAACGAGCTGTGTTGCTTGTCAGAGGTGAGGTTGGAGGTTTCCAACTGTTCTAAGGTTTATTCGTAGTTGTTGGATAATTTCTTATATTTACAAATAAATGTTCATAGTACTGCTGTTTCATCTCTGCTTTAATTTGATTCTTGGTTCCTGCAAATATGAAATAAAACAATGAAGCACACTAGGTATGATCAAATAGGGAAAAAATCATTTTCTATCAATATTATATGGCGACGCCTTCCTGGTTATTATTCTGTGACTGGCATTCTTGGCTGCCTTTTAGTAGAGCCAGAACAGTCGTTATAGAAACCAAGAGGTGTATAGGTGTGATAGACTTCTCCGGAGCTTGCACTGAAATGTTTGCGACGAACAGATGTCAAAAACCAAAACTGGGAAGTTTCTTAAGATCAGCTGATTCTATTTTGTCAGCTGTTAGGAAAACCAAGGAAGGGACATTGTATGTTTTGTAGAACGCTGGCATGTTGTACTCTGCACTTTCCGTACCATGCACAAAGCATGGGATTTCTTCACTCCTGTGTGGTTGTTTTGAAACTTAGTTTGTTTTTAAGCTGGAGACTTGGAAAACATGCATGAGGCTGGTTGGGATACATATTTCTACATGTTTGATGCACACGGAAATATCTGTCGTATGCAGTTTGAAAGGCGATGCTTTTATGTGTCTGTGTGTAGACAGGAACCCAGCAAACCTCGGCAAAATCGCAAAAGCTCACTCAAAAAAGTTTGATAAACCTACGAACTCACTCGAACTCTCACTCGGAGAAGCTCGGGCTCACTTGAACATATGAACTCAAACTCGTTTAGGCTCACAAATCACTTGGGCTCACTCAGACTTGCCAGTCATCAGGGGTGAACCACTCGGAGCGACTCATGTCTCACTCACTTTTGACTCATCTAGGCTCACTCACTCATTTAAAGTCAGAACTCATTTAGACTCCCGGCTCATCTGGGCTCACCCAATTCGACTCGCGACTCACCTGGACTCTCGTTTTGGCTCGCGACTCACCTGGACTCACTATTTTTGGCTCGTGACTCAGCTGGACTCCTTTGTTTAGACTCATGACTCATCAGCGTTCACTAATTCGGGCTCACTTGCATATTTCAACTCATTCACCCAGGCTCACCTTGACTCGGGACTCCTATAAGCTCACGCATCAGACAGCTGAATTGTTTTTGCGTCCAACGGCCCAAGGTACGTGCCTAAATCCCCCCAAAAAGTTAATAATCTGGTGACGCAGTAAGCTCTTAACTGTAGCTACACTCCGTTTCAAACATCATGTGCAACGCTGTCAAAGCTAGCACTCTTGTTTGCGGTGCCTGCATCCGCGACCAAAAAGTAGTGCGTTATCTGTGGTGAGCGAATGATAGTAAATGCTTTGCCTGTAGGTTCACCACATGACACATTTGTCATGATTTTGATTAAATGTACTGTTCATACTGACAACACGCTGTCGCTTCATCGTGCCATAGACCACTCGGGCACAGAACAAGCCCGGAGTAACACGCCTCCCTTTATTTACCCGTATATTATTTGCGGTGAGCGAATGATAGTAAATGGTTTGCCTGTATGCTTACCACATGACACATTTGTCATGATCTTGATTAAATCTACTGTTCATGCTGACTACACGCTGTCGCTTCCTCGTGCCATAGACCACTCGGGCGCAGAACAAGCCCGGAGTAACACGCCTCCCTTTATTTTCCCGTATATTATTTGCGGTGAGCGAAGGATAGTAAATGGTTTGCCTGTATGCTTACCACATGATACATTTGTCATGATCTTGATTAAATGTACTGTTCATGCTGACTACACGCTGTCGCTTCCTCGTGCCATAGACCACTCGGGCACAGAACAAGCCCGGAGTAACACGCCTCCCTTTATTTTTCCGTATATTATTTGCGGTTTGCTAATGACAGTAAATGGTTTGCCTGTATGCTTACCACATGACACATTTGTCATGATATTGATTAAATGTACTGTTCATGCTGACTACACGCTGTCGCTTCCTCGTGCCATAGACCACGTGGGCACAGAACAAGTGCGGAATAACACGCTTCCCTTTATTTTCCCGTCCAGACTACTTCCGTACCTTTCGCAGCGTTACACTTGATGTTTGAAATGGAGTATAGTCTGTAGCCAGGCCTGACTCGGGCGTAGAGGCCTGTAGCTGCCACTCGCAAGTCGTAAATATCTAAGGCTGCTGCACGTGTTCTGCAACCAATTCAAAAACTTCAACGAGAACGCGAACAACCGTGATACAGCAAGCAACATCTTATATCGAACGAGACCAAGAGTGGAGACTAATGAACTTTTCTCACCTTTTAATAATGTTCCAGAGTGCAGCAGCCACAAAAATTACGAACCATGAAACAATCAAATTTCTCGTCATCTTCACCAAAAGCTATTTAGTATTCAGTATTACGAGGGCACAGGAAACTTTTTATGAACAGTAGACTTGTGCCCAGTCAGCATCATGCATTCACTTGGGATCATGTCATTGTTCAACCTCGTATCATGGACTTATTTGGTTTGATAGGCCTACGCTCTACCGGACTGACCAGGAGGAATGTGAGCCCACTCTCGCCATGATTTGGATCATGATCCGCATGTGAGCCTGGACTTGCGACTCAGATCATGATCTGAATGTGAGTCCGGACTCGCTCATGACTTAGATCATGATCTAGATGTGAGTCTGGGCTCTCATGACTCAGATCATGATCTGAATGTGCATCCGGACTCACAACTCAGATCATGGTCTATGAGCCTGAATGAGTCCTTTCATGAGCGAGTCCACTGACCTATGGAACCCAATGACCAAAATGCATCAAACTGTGCCAAACCAGACAAACTGCACCAAACCAGATAACTTGCGCCATCCTGAGAAAAACTGGGACAAACGGCTCCTAACTCGCTGCTTTCAAATTGGACAGTGCTGTGTGCCGTCTATTCAGGCAGACATAGCCTTAGATGTTTCAGCCATTTCAAAAGATTAGTTGAAGCCCACGTAAAACAAACATGACTCGCGTTGCATTCATTCCTATGTCTCAAAATTTGCAGTAAATGGACAGAAACGAACGTCACAACATGGACTTCCATGGTAAACTTTCTATGTCATACGCATGTGCGAGCCGTCTTCGGAACAGCTTAAAAAACACAAGCAGCACACACGTCTAGATGGAGGCCGACCAATATCCTCGTACTTGCGTGTCTTTAGAATGTACCTCCCATCAGCGTAGATCGTGATCATGATCTTAATGTGAGTCCGGACTCATGACTCGGATCGCGATTTGAAATTAGCCTGAGTGAGCCTGAATGAGTCCACTCAATAAGGAGTCTTATGGAACCTACGGAACCCAATGACCAAACTACGCCAACCCAGAGAAGCTGCACCATCCTGATAAAAATTGCGACAAAGTGCTGCTAACTCGCTGTTTTGCTTTGCTGCTAACTCGCTGCTAACTCGGTGCAGTGGGCGGACTATCCAGGCAGACATAGCCTTAGATGTTGTTGCGGTTTTAAAAGGTGAATGTCCGTTGAAGCCCACACAAAAATGAACATGACTCATGCAGCATTCATTTCTATGTCCCGATGTTTGCAGTAAATGGACAAAAACGAACGTCGCAACGCAGGCTTGCATGGTGAACTTTTTGCCATATGCCTGTGCAAGCAGTCTTCGGAACAGCTTACAGGCTTGCGTGTGCTTAGAAGCTACCTCTAGTCAGCGTTCGCGATATTGCGATCAAGATCATGGCTGCACAGTGCATTCGTGCACGCGTGCTTGTGGTGCCTGTGTCTTTATACTGCAACCTACCACTACGTCCAGGGACTTTTGATCTAACTCCACTTCACTTTATTGCCTTTTTGCCTTTTTTATTGCCTTTATTTTAGGCCCCCAGGGTAGGGGGTATTGCATAAGGGGTGGGTTACATGCTGTAGACCTAATTATGCACACAAGTAAGACACGTGAAATGCACATATGTTCGCTGTTAAATCAGTGCCATAGCCACAATGAGCATTGTAAATGCCATGTCAATCTCATTCATATAGGTCAGTGTTCATTATAAATGAGCGTAGCTGCATTTTGTTGCTGCATTTGCATTTTGCCATTCACTTCAGCTGTAGGACACGGTAATCCTGGCACTCTGGCATTTGTTAAAAAAATTGCTCTATAAATTGTGCAACGTTAGTGCAGGCTTTGTGTGCACTACAGGCAGAAATGTCAACAATGCTTCAACCATCCCTGGTGCTGATCAAAACTGGCTTGGCTTATGAGAATAAGGAGGCGACCGAGTGAATAATTATTGGCATGAAAACGTGACTGAACTGGCTTAAAATAGATGAAAAACTGAGGTTTTGGTGTGGAAGAGATATATAAAACTTTTCTAAGATTTGTAGAGAAAGGTCGGGAGCCACACATCAGTACATTTGAGCTACTGTACTCTAAAGTATGTGCAATGTATGAATGAGCTGTTCAGCTAAACATTGTGTAATATATATTCTTCAAAGGTGTCTCCTCCTTAATTATACAACGTAAAACTTAATATTGATGACCTCTCAGGTGTGACTATATGCCAATAATTACAATATTAATGGTGTGGTGCATCTTGTACTGACTTTTCTAGTGTTGCTTGGCAACCTAAGAGAGTTTGAAACGAAAAGCTGCATACCCCAGTAGGCTTCTAAACCAATGTTTTAATGATCTAAAGTGCTCCAGATTCGAAATTTTAGTTCTCTAAACTGCTCCCAAATCAATGTTCCTCTTCTTCAACGTGCTCTAAGCTGGAAATTTTAGCACTCCAAAAGTTACTACAAATTGCAATATACCAGTAGCATCACTAGGAACCCTTAGTGCCTAAATACTTGCCCAAATCAGCCGTAAAACAACCAGAGCTTCACGAGAAGTGTGTCTGTGGGTGTATCGAAGATGGCAGGAAGTGATTTAACCATGAATGCTGGGAGTGTGCACCAAAGAATTCATCCCTTTTAATGCGCATCTCTTAATTTCCATCTTACGTGCAGTGCTCGTCTTACATGCATAGCCCGAGTTAATGTCCTCTGATATTCCGGGTTACATCTCAAGGTATTTGGGATATCGCTGGGGTGGTACATTTGGATATGGTTGCCTGAGGTTGACTCTCATCAAAAGCGCTTCAGTGAGAAAGGTGCAGAATAGGTAACGGGAGTCTACAGAAGCAAACTTACAAGCAAAGGAGCATAAAGTATACACTGGTACTAACTGCATGGATAGTAGCTAGTCAATAAACTCTCTTTGTGTGTTGTTTTTGCCAAGAAATTGAAGTAAATATGTATTTTGTCTTTGACCTGAAATATCTAAAGATGGCAATTTTTGTTACTTTTGGCCCATTATTGCAAAAACAAGATGATAGAAAGCTGATCTTTTTTTTTCATTCTACAGAGATGCAAAGCTACCGAACTGGAATGGTACATGTCTGCTCTACGACTTTTTATAAGGGAATGTATACTGCGAAAACGCCAGAAATATTTACGGTTTTGGAAGAAATGTTGCAGAATTGTATTTGATACAAAACAGTAGTGCTGGTGGCTCATCTCAAGGGCGAGGAAATCAATAATGAAATAAAACTAACCTGAATGACCTAGGTGGTATAGTTGCTGAGAGAACAGGTCTTTAACAAGCCTAAAAATGCACTGGAAATATAGGGCCTACCCTGTGCCCTTGGGTGGTTATTTGCATGCAATGTGAAAAATCGAATAGTAACTTCTTCTGGCCGCAGTGCAGCAGTCATGATCACCAGCTGTTGTTAGACAGGACAGCATTGTGGCTAGGTTGTCAATTGCAAGACCTCCTGCTGTTGCCATGTTTGTGTCATCCAAGATTTTAGGCTCTATTTCAGTATATTCTGAAGGCTCTGTGTACCTGTAAAGAAGCCTCTTCAGCCCCCATTAGTAAATAAAAATTAGCAAGGATCATATTTTATGTTTACTCGGAAACGTAAGACCATACCTGCATGTGATCACTTTGGCTTCAACAATAAAATATTCGGGAATTCATCTGAAGATATTCATCGCATCTTGTCCGCTATTTTTTTGCAGTCCCTTGTCGTCTGGTTTAACCTCATGTTAGTGGCGGATAGCTGTGGTTGTGCAAATTTTCAAGTCCAGCAATCATCAACACTCATTTATCAACCTATTTCATTAGCAAGCATAGTTTACAAAATGCTTGACTATGTGATTTATTCGTAGTTAGTTAACTGCTCGGAAGAACATAACATTTTCTGAAGTACCAACACAGCTTCTGTAAAGGTTATTTCATGCGTAATCTACATTTATCTGTTGATGCTGGTATTGAAGTCGACTTCAGATTTCTTTTCTAAAGATTTGATCAGGTGCGTCACAAGACGTTATCAACTAAGCTATCACTGCTTAATATCAACCTTTGTCACATATATGCAAAGGATTTTCTTTCTTCTAGGGCTCAGTTTACTACAATCAATAACCATATTTCATCTTTCAGCCAAATACATTCTGGCATCCCACAAAAATGTGTGCTTGGCCCTTTACTTTTTCTTATGCAATAAAACACCGCTGTACTAAACTCAGATATAGTAAAGTGAAACCCTGGTCCCATTTCTCCTTCTATAGATGATTGCACATTTTTTTTCGGTTGTAAAGATTTTTTTCGAAGAAGCGGCTATAGTAAAGAGCGTCTGGCCGTGGCGCCATGCTTTCTGCGGAACGATGACACCGCGGTATGCACTAAGTCAAGGATCGCGAAGCAAATATTTGGGGGCAAATGGATATCTAAAATGATAAAACGCCACTTATAAAAAGACTCGTAAATACCTTGCATCCTGCTGTTATTGTCCCTTTATGTGATAACTGTTTATTTCAGTAATTACATTTTATGTTCTTGCATTTTTGTTTAAGTCTTGTGGAAGTACCGCATTTGCAAGAATACAATGCAGCCACGAATGTAACAAGAGTTTGATTCCATGTGAAAAACTAAGCTTTACATGCACACGATACAGTCTTCCACAGCCTCGGCATCATTTAAGAGCCAGTAGTGATGAAACGCGCGGAACACAGGCAAGCGCGGCAAAGCTGTTCATGTTTCTCCATGCTTCGCGCTGCCGTGCTGCGAACGTCCACCCCTTTTCTTCCCTTTCTTACTCCTCACTGCACTTTTACTGCCTTTTTTTTTCTCAGCGACCCAAGCCACCTTGTTTCTATGTTCATAGCTAGTTTTACCTTTTTTTTCCTTGAGCGCCGCGCACTTTACCCAGTGGCCCTAATTATTCAAAAAGTTGGCTTCTCCTCCCAGCTCTCAGAAAGTGGTGGTGGTAGTGGTTTTTTTATTAAAATAATAGTAAAAAGGAAGGAAAAGATTTTTGCTAGCCCCGGCATCTGCCATCGATACTGAAGCACCTTCAGTATCGAACCTTCAGTATCCGAAGCTCGGAGCCCTCCACTATGGCGTCCCTCAGCCTGAGTCACTTTGGGACATTAAACTGCATAAACCAAACCAATCATTCATATCACATGCAATAGCTGTGGGCTGTAACTTTCGCTAACCCTGAAAAGTTTTGTAATCTTATATATGCCATCTTTACTGCTCGATTTCCTTGCATACTTTTATTATTCAACTCATGCATTTTGTTTCCGCTTTATGATTGTTAGGGCTTTAATGGCTGCTGTTAATTCTAATCTCAATTTTTGACATATTCTCTGGTTTCCTGTCACTCTGTTTGCACTTTTTCTTGTTTTTTAGCTTGTTACAACTTTTTATTGATGAATTGTAACCTGCTAATGTTTATATTACCAATGTCAATTGGTGTTCTCTGTTAACCTTGCTCCAACGTTTTTATGTTGTTCATTATCTTTTGTGGTTACATGGTATTTTATTTTGCTGTGTTGCCTATCCTTCTTATGTAATTCCATTGAAGTCCTTAAGAGTATTTTGAATAAATGAATGAAGTAAATGAATAGAATAAAATCGTTTCCCTCACAAGTAATCTTTGTGCAGTCTCTGGTGCTTCGGTTTTTACGTGGGAACAGTGAGTGACTATAAACTGATCATTCCCAGAAAGTGCTTGGAAACCTGGTTCAGTCGATGGGAGGTTATTTTGCTTCGAATGTGCACCATCCTGCCTGTCCAATTTGCCATAAATTTGTAGCACCCTCTCTTGGGCGGCGCCGACAACCCGGCTAGCGCGCGCCACCCTGCGAAGAGAATAAAGACGGCACGTGGTCGTGGCTCGTGCAGCCACGGCTGGCAGTTCTGTTCTGGTGTCGGCTCGTAGCAGTGCTCTCGTTTCCTTCGCTCCTGAGGCGTTAAGCCTACATTGGTGACCTAGGACGAGCAATGACCAATCCCGCAACACCACGCAGCAGGATTCGCGTCCACAGGACGTCTCGTCGCTGCAGGTTTGCCTTCCACCTTTCTGGCCCCAGAACCCGCAAGTTTGGTTCCACCAGGTTGAGGCGCAATTTTGCCTAGCCCGCATCACGTCGGAGACGACGCGCCACTACCATGTTGCCTCAAGCCTGCCTCCTGACGTTGCCGGTGAGCTCTCCGACGTTCTCTCCGCCCCCATGGGTGCTACACCATATCGGCACCTGAAAAGCAAGGTGCTGGAGAGATTTATGCCGTCGGACCGCACCCGCCTCCAGCAGCTCCTTACCGGGGAAGACATTGGCGACCGGCGCCCCTCCCAGCTTCTGCGCCGCATGCAACAGCTTCTCGGGGAGCGCGACATCCCCAACCACTCAACGTTGCTTCGAGAGCTTTTCCTCCAACGCCTTCCCCAGCCCATCCGCCTCGTCCTTGCAGCGGCTGGTGACGTCACCCTCGACCGCCTGGCTGAGCTCGCAGATAACGTTCATGAGGCCACCTCCCCGTCCGTCACTGCTGTTTTGCCGCCAAGAGACCCAGCGATTTCGCGCCTTGAGGCCCGTCTCGAGGAGCTTGCCGCCTCAGTCGCCGCATTCTGGAGCCGAACTCTGGAGACCCGTCCATCTCGTCTTGATCATCGCGCTCTTTCGCGCTCTCGTCAAGCTCGGAGTCCCAGCCCTACATCTCTCTGCTGGTACCACAGGCGTTTTCGCCACAGGGCCACGAAGTGTACACCGCCCTGTTCGTGGCCGGAAAACGCCCGCCGGGATCACTAACGGCGGCATGTGGTTCCCCCAGTCATTCGAGCCGCCTGTTCATGGTCACTGACAAGTTCTCCGGCACCCGGTTTCTTATTGACACGGGCGCGGAAATCAGCGTGGTTCCACCGACTAAGGCAGATCGCTCCAAGCCATCAGGACTGTCGCTCCGTGCTGCCAACGCCTCGTCTATACCCACGTATGGGCTACGATCTCTCACCCTCGACTTCGGCGTACGCCGCACTTTTCGATGGGTCTTTGTCATCGCAGACGTGATTCGCCCGATCATCGGCTCAGACTTCCTCTCCTACTTCGGCTCAGACGTCAGCGTGCTGCATCGTCGCCTTACCGACGGTCTGACTCATCTCTCCATCTCGGGAGTCTCGTCCGACCTTGCTCCCATGGGCATTCGCACGCTGATACCTTCCTCTCAGTTCGAAAAAGTGTTGGCGGATTTCCCAGAGCTCACTAAGCCATGCAACCTCACTCAGGCGCCTAAACATACTGTGACACACCACATCGTCACCCGGGGTCCACCCGCAGCTGCTCGACCGCGCCGCTTGTTTGGAGACCGTCTAGCTCGCCAAACGTGAGTTTGACCACATGCTGGAGCTCGGCATTATACGACCGTCGTCCAGCGCGTGGGCGTCTCCGCTGCATCTAGTGCCCAAGCGTGATCCCGGTGACTGGCGTCCCTGCGGCGATTATCGGGCGTTGAATGCCAACACTGTCCACGACAGCTATCCGCGGCCCCACATCCAGGACTTTACATCGCGCCTCGCCGGCTGCGCCATTTTCAGCAAAGTTGACGTGGTTAAGGCGTATCACCAAATTCCCATTGAACCCGCCGACATACCTAAGACCGCCATCACGACGCCCTTTGGTTTGTTTATGTCCGGATGCCTTTTGGACTACGCAATTCGGCTCAAACCTTCCAGCGGCTCATGGCTGAGGTCACGCGGGGCCTACCGAGTGTATTCGCGTACCTTGACAATGTCCTCATCGCCAGCCCTACGCCTAATGATCATGAGCAAGACCTCCGTGCTTTGTTCAAGCATCTACAGCACTACGGCCTGGTTGTGAATGCCTCCAAGTGAGTTTTCGGTGCTTCTGAGCTCAAGCTTTTGGGTCATCACATATCCTCAGTGGGTATCCGCCCTCTCAATTTTCCCCTGCCCACAACCCTGCGCCTCCTGCGACAATTCCTGGGGCTGGTGAATTTCTCCCTCCGCTTTATCCCACACTGTGCAGAGCTACTTCGTCCACTCACCGACCTCCTCCGGTCAACCGCTGGCCCGTCCTCCGCAATCTCTAGGTCATCAGAAGCCCAGGCCGCCTTTACTGCCGCGAAGCAAGCAGTCGCTAACGCCGTGCTTCTAGTCCATCCGCGCACCAACGCCTCTACGAGATTGATGGTGGATGCCTCCAGCGTGGCCATCGGAGCCGTCTTACAGCAGTACATTAACTCCGAGTGGAGACCATTGTCTTTTTACTCTCGGAAGCTACTTCCTGCTGGGACTCGCTACAGCGTCTTCGGTTGACAGCTTCTAGCCATCTACTCCGCTATCCAGCACTTTCGGCGTTTTGTAAAAGGATGCAAGTTTCACGTGCTAACCGATCATAAACCGCTGGCATATGTGTTCCGGACCAACTCATCGAAGTACGTGTCACGTGAACTCCGTCAGCTTGCTTATATCTCGGAGTTTACTACCGACATCCGGCATGTGAAAGGTGCAGCCAACACAGCCGCTGACGCCCTCTCTCGTATAGTCGCGGTAGACGCTCCATCTTCCACCATCGACTGGGCCGCATTCTCTTCTGCCCAGCAGAATGACGATGAGCTCGCCGCTTTTCGAGCGAACCCTCGTTCTCTCCGATTACGGCTTGTGCCCCATCCTTGCTCGCCTGAGCCCTTGTGGTGCGATGTTTCAACGGACTTTCCTCGCCCTTTTGTTCCGGCTTCACTACGTTGCCCTATCTTCCATTCTCTCCATGACATATGCCATCCAGGCATTCGGGCTACTCAGCGCCTTCTCACCCAGCGCTATGTTTGGCCCGGAATCAACGCTGATGTGCGTGCTTGGACGCGCCGGTGCCTACCCTGTCAGTCGACCAAGATCTGTCGACATACCAAGACACCTTCCCAAGCCTTTCTACCCCCTGGCCGTTGTTTCGACCATGTTCATCTCGACATCGTGGGCCCTCTACCCATCTCTCGAGGCTACCGCTATATCTTGACCATAGTCGACCGCTTCACTCGCTGGCCGGAGGCAGTCCCATTCCTGACATCACCGCAGAGACTGTTTCGCGCGCCTTCATTTCTGCGCGGGTATCTCGATTTGGTTGTCCTGGCACTGTGACAATTGACCATGGACGCCAGTTTGAGTCCTCCCTGTTTGCTTCCCTTAATAATATTCTCGGCGCCAGGCATTGCCGTACCACTGCATATCACCCGTGTGCTAACGGCATGGTGGAACGCCTTCACCGCCAATTGAAGGCCGCCCTCGCTGCCCGCCTCAATTGCGCCTCCTGGGTCGACTACTTGCCCCTTGTGCTGCTTGGTCTAAGGGCCGTCATCCGAGAAGGCTTACAGTGCTCAGCTGCGGAGCTCGTGTATGGAAGTGCTTTGCGTCTTCCAGGCGACTTCTTTACATCCCAACAGCTTCCAGCCCAGCCCCAAGAATTCCTCCAACGCCTGCTGGACTCCGTTAAAGACCTCTGGCCTACTCCCCCACATCCGTCCCGCCACCATAGCATTTTCGTACACCCCGACCTGGCCACTTCGACCCACGTTTTTGTGCGCCGCGACGCTGTCCGAGCTCCACTCACACCGGCTAACGACGGACCTTTCCGCGTTCTACGCCGCACCCCAAAAACCGCCACCATCCTCCAAAACGGCCGCGAAGAGACCGTCAGTCTAGACCACCTTAAACCGCCCTGGAACGACTCCCAGCGCCGCCTGACCTAGTGCTCGAGTGTCATCGCCGGCCCTCCGTCCGTTTCGACTTCCAGTCTAGGCAGGAGGCCCTGTAGCACCCTCTCTTGGGCGGCGCCGACAACCCGGCTAGCTCGCGCCACCCTGCGAAGAGAATAAAGACGGCACCTGGTCGTGGTTCGTGCAGCCACGGCTGGCAGTTCTGTTCTGGTGTCGGCTCGAAGCAGTGGTCTCGTTTCCTTCGCTCCTGTGGGGTTAAGCCTACAAGTTTTAGCGCTGTGATGAGTTTGAAAGTGGTGGTTCATGCAACAATAAAACATGCTCCACCACACTATGGGATGCTTCATGTGCGGCTCATAACAGACAGATGAGGAGGTGCGCTTCCCAACTCCACCCGTGAGTTTTCGTGGGCAGTTCAGGCCACGGCAAGTTGCATGGAATGACTCTTTCGTGGTTCTTAAGTGCCGCTTGAAATCAAGCTTCTTTTTGTATATGATTTTATGAGTACCAACCTGTGCCGGGCGGGAGAGGAGACCTCTAATCTTTGGTATAAAAAAAGGAAAGCTGTCAATGTCGGAGCACACTGCAGTGCAGTGTCACATTAACAGTAGAAAGCAGCACTGCAAAACAGGTGCATATTTCACTTTGCATAAACCGATGAGTTACGTTAGTCCTGATGATCATTCTTGCCAGTACACCTGCCAAACCTTTGCATTTTGAGCCTTTGCATGTGATAATATGTTTGTTTAATGTAAACCTTTGTCTGCAAGAATGCAAAAAAGCTGATCTGACTTCTGGGAAGACAGGTACAATTCTACCTAGGCTGGCGAATCACAGATGAGAGCTGTATTTGTCACTGGGAGCAATGATTCGCCAGTGTTTGTGTGGCAGTAACTCCACATATTCCCCTTCATGAAAACCCAAATGCCTCTTTTCCTTGCCTGAATTATGTCGAAGTTTCTCCGTGGTGGCAGAAGCATTTGGAGCATGGCAAAGTGCACATAAATGGAAAGTGAATGCCGCCAGCCAGTAACGCAAGACAAAAAGCACTAGCTCTGCTCTGCGTTGCAGCCATCTGGCCATTCAAGGAGCACGTCCATGTTACCAGCAGTAATAAAAGAACTACGGTTTTTTGAGAGCGGATCCATCGCATGCACAAAATGGTTTGCTACATGTACACCATTGCAACTTGACGATGAAACGTGCATTATTGCTGCAAAGAATGCTGCGAACAAGCTATTGAACTGCTGCACGGTGGAGCGAGTTTGTGGAAAAGATTTAATATGTGGTATCTTCTGAGATCTTACAGCAGGCATCTTCAGTACCTTCTAAACATTTGGAATGCTCTTATTGTTAAGGTCAGAGACCTGTTGTTTACTTCCAGGTTTGGTTGTTGTGTATTTGGAACTACAGGTCAGTGCAATGAACAAGAGACAGTTGAGTGATGACCACTGTTATGGTGTGTCATCAGTGGCATTCCCGGCGCTGCTGTTGACAGAAAAGAAAGTTTTCTTGGCCCTCTTTGCTGTGGCTGTAACATTGCTGCGGAAACAATGGTCGCATGCAATGAAATGGCTATAGCAACCTCTTGGACCCTTTAAGGGTGGTGGGAGGCTGGGCTTCTATACTTCGTTTCATACATCAGGTGCAACGCTGTGAAAGGTACGGAAGCAACAGCGTGTTGTCAGCGATAAGAGCACATTTAATCGAGCTCATGACAAATGCATTGTGTAATAAGCCTGCAGGAAAAGCATTAATAATTTTTTGCTCAGCACGAGGAACACTCTACTTTTTGGTTGCGGATGTGGGCAGTGCAAACAACAGCGCTAACTGTTGCACCTGATGTATGAAATGCAGTATAGAAGAATGGGTATTTGAGCAATGACATGCCTCTTCTCCACTGAAAACTCAATGTCGCTTCAGTGCAGGTTGGGAGTGGCTCTATTTCCTGCTTCCCTCTGCGGTGATCACTGCTCAAAGCCGGGGGGGGGGGGGGGGGCAACACTGCACACACCAGGCGGGCATCTTGGGAGCTTGGCGGGTAGGACTTGACTGATGAGGCCTGGAGGTAGTGATGACAAGAGGAGGTTCACCATGACACTACACAACACCGAACTATAGGAACACTGCACTGCCATGGAGGGACATGGATGGTAGGGCTGCCCGCACAGTGACTGTCTGGTTACGGAATGGGATTGAAAACTCTGAGGAGTTTGCAGTAAAGGTTCTATGTGGACACTGTCTAAGCTAGGCATTAAGGAATTGTGGATTTCTAAAAAGTCAGATCATATGTGTTGTGCTTCTCAACTAATCCCATAAATATGTGATAAACTCTTTTTGCACGGTTCTCACTTCAAAGCCCAGTCTCCATACTCCACCTCACTCTGTAGCAACACTTGGAGCTGAGAACTGCAGGTCTCGACCTGGCAGCGTGGCAATCCAGGGGCATCACTTATGACAATATTAAGTGCAGCAACACTTAAGTCGCACATGTTGCAGTAAATAATGCTGGTAATGTTGGAGTGCAAATGCAGCTCAATATTGAGTGTATAAGAGCAAATAAATCTGTAAACCATATCCAGAATGCAAAACTTTATTGACAGTTTAAGGAAGGACCATACGAGAGACCCCAAATTACCATTATGGGGCCTTGCAGGTTTCTTGTCGGTCATTTTTTAACAGAGCAGCTGAAATATCAGGTTGTATGGGAGAATACAGCTAGGTGCCCAGAAATGCATGAATGAGTAGATTGCAATTTGGAAGGAAGTTTCCTAAAAAGCAGCTTACGAGTGTGAAAAGCTGTAGCACTGCCAGCATGATGTTTAATAATTGCAAGCTGCTGGTGCAGTTTGTGTAGTATGGGTAGCCTGAACAGTTTGAGATTGCATCGTTATTGCAATAAATTTCAAAAGTCTCCAAAGTTCTCGCCCTCCCTTCCCTTGCTATATGCGAGCCAAAAGGGTAAAAAAGTCATTTTTCCACCATAGGGTCGTTCCTACTGATGTCTGTAACAATAATAGCAACAAAAAAACTGTGGCTGCTAACAAACACAGAATTTTGTGAAACATGCTTAAATCTGATTTCTCTCAGAGTCGCAGGAAGCTAGGGGTATTGCTCGTGGATGTTTGGAAAGGTGTTTCTTTTTGACCATTTAATATTTTATCCTTTGCTTCCCTTTTATTCTTTGTGGCCAGTTTTTTGCAATGGTTATCGGAAGGCTCCCAGGATGACCACTTGGTCTTGAGCACAGCTTGAGTACCCAAGCTGGCATTACAGACTGCTTTTAGTTTGTGCAATATGCTTGCAACTTGCCAAAGTATATTCAGTGCAGTTTTTTGTTTAATGAGCTTTGTGTGCCCAGAGTTGAGTTGGGTGGCAGTAAGCCTTGCCATGTAGACAGAGTTTTTCTTGGTAAGAATAATAAATTCTTTATTGGTGCAATGCCATGGTACATATATGTGCCTGCCCAAGCCAACAGAGGGCTTGTGTGGCATTGCCTGGCAGCATGGGTTAAGTCAGAGCATACGACACTTTCAATTAACATTGCCAAACAAGTTGAGCGAAACTAAAGAATAGGCAGGAAGAAAAAGAGAGAAATCAGAATAAGGTCTCTTTTAGTATAGCTAATTTCAGTTCCAAAAACTGGAGATGATTTTCTTCTTGCAGCTTGAAGGTGAACTCTTCTTGGGTATTCGTCCTACGATACGTTCAGGTCTCACAAGGGGTCAAGAAGGTTGCAGGAAAGCTCAAAATTTTCATCTTTCACTCCAGCGTTTATAAACTAGGAAGAACTGCAATGAGGTCAGTGATACTGCATAGCAGATAAAAATGTAAATTCAAGCACAAGTACTAATTTGTTCTGTGTGCGACAGAGTTGTATACAATATATTCTCAAGTTGGAAAGCCTGTGTTAGGCACAAGGGAAGATGAGTGCATGACATACTAGGGCATAGGTCGGTGGAGTTGCTCATGAGTAGCCTCATTCAGGATCACGATTAGAGTCGTGAGTCAACTGTCATTCAGGTAGTGGTCCGGGTCATGAGTCCGGACTCGCATTCCGATAATAATCCCGAGTCATGAGTACGGGCCATTAAAGAAAAATAATGTTCAATTTGGTATTCGAGTAGGTTCCAAATGCAGCCATTTGGACCCAATAGGCCAGCCACTTGTGCTCATGAATTCAATTGGGCACTCCATTCTGCTTCCCTAATTCCAGATGGGCATTCCAACTGGATTGTCCAACTATTTCCCCGAGTTTCCAATTGGTTTCAACATTCCCAATTTGAACCTATTGCAACTTTCAATTGGGTGATCGATTTGGAAAGTCTGAGTGGAAGCCAGTGATGTCCTTTGCGGAGGTCTGCATATATAGAGCGGCCTATAAAATCAGAACAGAGTAATAATTAGGTTTTTATAAAAGAGATTAGAAGCTTAATATTCTGAATTGTTTTCATCATTTTCACCATCACCACGGGTGCTATTAAATAAGATAGCATCGCTTAATGGACAAACAGTACTGGTCCCAGCTGGAGGGTCCCCAAGAGTGGGGTACATATATGTGATATATACTGGCATATTAATAGTGTTCAACTATAGTGTTCCTTGTGTATAGGACAGGAAAACTTTTATTATCCAACAGGAAGAGATAGCCAGAGGGCTACCCGCCGAGACGACAGCCCAGAGGTCTTTACTCTCGGCAGCAGCTTCGGGCAGTCGGACGAGTTGTAGCCGAGTCGCCGGGTAGGAGTCAGTAGTAAGGCCTCTCATTGGTCTTTTGTCTTTAAACCTCGTTTCTCCCGGGGGGCATGAGGACATTCCCATAGTATGTGGTGTAGTTCGCAGTTTCCGCATTTTCCTTGTGTGAGATGCATACTTGTTGGTCTTGCTTGAGTTCCTTAAAAGCGTGTAATTCTCATAACTCTCATTCTTGTAGAAATGTTGGCAGAGGTATCTCAGCAGTCCTGGAAGAAAAGCCATCTGGTTCCAAACAGAATTAAATTAAAAATTTGCTCTTTTTGCAGGGCAGTTGATTAGTTGGGATTAAGAGAACTTCTTTTTGGACTAGTTGGCAATTGATCATTGTGATTTAAAGGTGCCAAAACCACGCACTTCTCTCATGTGTGGTTTTGGTGCCTTTAAATTTCAATAGTTGGGATTAATAGGTATGCCATTTGAGATCAGTTGGGGAACCATTTGGTCTGGTTGGGGACCAATCGGTCTCAAATGGGTGGTGAAAACACAACTGACTTTCGACCAATTTGCTTTAGTTAGAAGTTTTTCAATTCGACCTATTTGTTTTTTAGCTGGGTGAGGCTCAGGTTATGGTCTGTGTTTTCGTGACAACTGTGTATTGGAGTCCGCATGGCAATAGACGATACAGACGATGTGTGCTTAGATGTTTTTTTCCTCCGCATTTGCTGAGAGCAGAGGGGAGGAAAGGTTTGCTGTTGTGACAGAGGACAGTTCAGGGCGAGATGGTGTCTACGGGCGACCACAGAAGAGGTCCCGTGGAAGTGATTAAGATGGTGTTTTGTACCTTGTGCCTTGACTTTTGTGTGGGTGCGGGTGCGGTAACGAGCAACGTGAGGATGTGTCGGAGGTAATGCGTCTTTGACACACTTCGAACTGATATTAAGCTGTGTGTTCCGATGCTTGCTGCTAACATGGTATCAGCTTATTGAAATGTCTGGATGCCACTACAAAAGCTGAGAGATCTGACAACTGTAAACAAGTGTAGCAGTTTACAATACCATTCTGGCCTACTCGAAAGAGAACCAAATGTCAGGTTCTTGAATCATACACCATAAACTCTTGACATGGTGAATGTCCGAACATGCTATCTATTTCAATAACAGACAGGGAGTTTATTATTCTTAAAAAGAATGCCACTAGCTTTGCTTGATAGCTGCACAATTACTGTATATTGAGAAAAGCCTGAGCCAACTGTGAAGGGGTAGAAACGGAACTGCTTTCACAATGAGGACTGCCTTTGTTGATAGCGAGCACATTTTCACTTGTTTCTTCATCGGCCTTGCATGTAGATAGATGTCATGAACTTACAGTTGCTATGTGTGCTTCAGTGCTTAAGAGATTCTCAATTGCATCCTCACGGCTATGTATGTTGTGTGCACGTACACATCCAGCATAAAATGTTTTGCCAGCTAGCCCATATCCTATTGTTTTAAATGTCACAGAATACTTGCAGTGGGAATGCTCATTTACTCTTGATTATGGTAATTTGGTCTTGCTGCATTAAGAACAAACTGACAGCTAATCATTGGTGATGCGACATAAGCCATCAAAAGTATGAATGTCCTGTGCATGGACCTATCCTTCAGACAGTACAGTAGTGGTACAATGCTTAATTATTGCCTGTTTTTTTATTTGCATGTGGCCAAGGCTTCAAACATAATTTATAATCATTTGTTCCTGGAAGTTACTACTAGCATGTAGCAGAGCCAGTTAGAAGATAAGCTGACAACTGAATTTGTTCCTTGACAAATGCACTGGGCATGCAGCGGTGCTGACTTAATTTTTTTTTGTCATGCAATCATGTAACTGTGCCGATGTATTTGACAAATAACTAAGGTGCCCTGCAGTTGGCCCTAACATGAAATGTTTTTTGCTCCTAGTGCATGTTTTCATTGACTGCAGTACACACCAACAGCTTTGAAAATGCAGTGGCTTAAAATTTGTGTGCCGCAGCACAGTTCCCCTGAAAACGAACACTTAAGAACACCTTTTCTTTGACGTAGATTATTATTGTGCTTTCATGAGTCATGGTTAATCTCATCCCAATTTCACTGCACTGACATAGTATGCGGGGCTCTAGCATTTCTCCATTGAAATGCCACTACCGCGGCCGGAATCAAACCCGCGTATTTCGGGTCAGCAGCCCAGCACCATAAGCACTGGGCCACCACGGCGGCTTTATATACTAATGAGGTATAGACAGTGTTGAAAGGCTGATATCACCCAAAAGGAAAGCTAAACACTTCTTGCTAGTGTTTGCCCGTGGGGCTGAAACTTGGAAGCTAGCAAATAAACTAAAGAAAAATAACGAAGGGCTGTACAATGAGTTACAGAAAAACAATAAGTGTAAAGTAAAAAGGACACGAGAACAATGTGTATGAGAGAACATGAATTAATGATATCTCAGTGCATTAGGAGCAGGAAATAGACATGGATGAAACATGCAATATGTAGCATGGTGTCTTTGAGTGACTGTCAAGGCAAGGCACAAGTAGTTAAAGTTAGTAGAGAATCTGTTGCAGTAACGAAGCAAGGAAATTTGCTGGCCATTTGGTGGCCATGCTAGTTGCAAAGGAGAAGTGATTGGAGATAGAGGGCCCATGCTGTGCAGTGGAATTTGATGGCATCTTATAATCTTTGCATTGCAAGATGTGCAATTTCAGCACTTTCGGCTACAGGAGCAGTAATTTTTTTTTTCTGTTTTGCACATCTCAGTGATGGTGACATCAGGAGTGAGGAGTATGACGCTGATGGCCTTCAGGAACAAAGTGAACGTAAGCTTGGGGAATTTTTAAGCACTGGATGGCCTTTAATAGCTCGGCTGCAGAACAAAATTGGTTTCCTGGGCCCATGTTCGCTCTTCTATCTCTCGCGGTATTGATCCCTTGAGGTGCTCAACGATTGGCTGAGGCAGCGGAAAGTGGGTGTGCTGCTCAGCTGCACTGCAAAGTGTCGTCGGACCAGCCTTGAAGATAGTGAGGTATACGTGATTACCAGAGTGCACCTAATTTGGCAATCCTGTTTTTTGCTGCATAGCTACTGACAATGCAGATGGGGCTGCAGTGTCTTGAGACACACCATTTTTGGAACAAGTGCTCCTGGCATTTATATAGTTTAGATGTACTCAGCTGTGATCAAATGCAGCAGCTAAAATATTTATTCTTTTTAACGAGCAAAATTATATTTCCAGACATCGTTTGAGTGGGATGGTGATGATTCCACTGGCACAGAGTTTTGTTTCCAAGGTTACTGCATTTTATTTTTTATATAAACAGTTTACACTACTGTGGCATCGTTCAGGCTTTTCCCCTGCACTGCAGACGATGCAAGTGCCATAACTGCTTCTGCTGCTTCAACCTATGAAAGAATGCTTGCGAGTCGCTCGAGACGTCAGAAGATTTGCCCTGCTTTATGCTTCCTCATACTTCCTGCGTACAATTTCGATTCACTAGTTTTGCATCTCTGTGTAGCCGAAGATAGAAAAAGACAGCCTCATTTGTTTTCTTGTTTATCCAATAATTGTTCAAATATAACAAAAAATGACATTTTGAGTTTTTCGAGATAAAGACAAAAACATACTTGCTTCAATTTTTTAATAGAACCAACATGCACCGAAACTTGAATCTATAGCTACTAGCCATGTAGTCAATACGAAAGCAAATTTTACTCTGCTTTGCCTGTCATTTTTCTGCTGAGCTTCCTTTTTGATTTGTTCTGCATCTCTCCTCAGTGAAGTACTTTCTACTACGGTCCACCTCACACAGCTACGCCATGATGTAGTGTCCCGGTGACACACGAAATACCTTGGGATGTCACCGGGTATATGAAAGGGCATCAATTTGCGCTATGCTCCCATGACTGAATGTGAGTGCTGTGTCTAAGATGGTAATTCGGAGGTGTGCCTGGTAAGGAAGGCATTCTTCGGTGCACATTCCCAAACTGCATGGTTAAATGACTCGTAAGTATTTTTGCATCTCCTGTAGAAACACTATTCTAGAAGCTTTGGTTGCGCATTGCGCTACTTGCTGGGGAGTAGGCTTTGTGGTGTGAAGAACTGATTTGAGCGAGTACCTATGCAGGAAAGGCTTCTTCATCATTTGGCTCCCGTCAGCACAGCAGGTGCCTCAGTCTTTGAACACAGCATTTGACAGGCATTGCTGTTGATAGCTAACATGTGGAAAAGCCTGAGCTAAACAGCCTCACGCATAATTTCTATGTGTCCGCTAAAAAGCAAAAGAAATGTTTAAATACATCCATACAAAAGCGAGGTCTTATGCCTCACGTGAGGCAAGAATAGCGCAGAGTAAAATGTGTTAACACTGAATAAAACATGCATAGTGCCTTTCTTGCACTGCCTGAAGGCTGTTAATGGATCAACTGTGTCTATGAAATTTCCAGTGTTTATTTTGACATTTTTTCCATGGCAGAAATGTGAGCAAATGCAAGCTTCAAAGAAATTGGCTTAAAGAAAAAAGGCTGCCCTGGCTCTATTAAAGGGCAGAAAAGCATGCGAGACGCTGAATAATATCCGTGAAGGTTTTGGAATTTGATATTAGTATAAAAACCGAAAATCGAATTTTTTTTCCTGCAATTTAGTCTTCCCTGCATCCTGGAAGAACACGAGGTGGTTCAGATTAATCCAGGGCTCTCCAATATGGCATATCTCATGGCCCATTTGTTGCTTTCGAATGTTAAGCCCAAATACCATACCATTCCACACATGCTATGTGCTCTCCCTGCACGGGGCAATGCCAAGCTGCTCTAAATGACGCAAGTGCCTGCCAAATGCCCTCCGTTCCATTTGTATTCTCCTGGCTATTTCACTGTCATGGTCCAACTCTACGGTCAATACTTGCCCAAAATAGATGTATTCTCTTACAATATGCAATACTTTGCTGCCTATCTTTAACTGTTTGTCTCTTGCCAAATTGCTGGATGTGACTTCAGTTTTCTTCTTATTAACTTTTAGCTCTACCATTCTGCTTGAATGTTGAGGCCCTGAGTCGTGCACTGGAACTCCTTCTGAGTTACGTCGCTGGGCAACATGAGCAAATCGGAGGTTCCTAGAATTTCCTCCATTTTTATCCCAAGCTCATCCCACTCCAATCCTTTGAGTCTTGTAAACATGCAGTGTATAGCATCAAAGAGCTTGTGTCGCCTTACTCTACACCCTTTCCGATTAGCATTTTGGTACATCACTCAACACCACAGACCTCGTTGTTCAATTTCCTCAACACTCATTCTTTCTTCTTCTGGTGGAGAATTGTGGCAGCACTAGGATTTGAACCATGGGTCTCCTGGACGCGAGGCGGATGCTCTACCACTGCGCCACCGCAGCATCTACTGAACTGGCCACTATAGTGGCCACTGTACTGCACCCTGAACGCCTAGTGGCATCTCTGGTACTCATCTATATGCAGCAGTAATGAGAGAACAAGAGTAGCAGACAAATTTTATTCAAGAAAAGGCATTCAAACATAGCACAAAGCTATTATACCTATGCTATTAGCAAGTGTTGTCAAAGTAAAGTGATGCGACTTGCTATCTTTAAGTGAGGTTGTTTGCAGAATCCTGATGTGTTGTATTGCCAGGAATGTTTAGGTAGTGCAAACTTAAATACATATGTGACCAGTGTTTGGACAAAAAAACTTTCTTTTATAGTGAAAGGAGCAGTGTGCATGTGATGAGCATTGCTGAGGTGGTCAGAATATATGCATAACTATGGCATTTTCCCATTCTGGTAATTTTAATATTTTCATCTAAACTGTCTGTACCTTTGTACCACAAGGTCTGGTGGACTAGGTTTCACTTGCACAAGGTTAAGGGTGAGTATGTGCCTGCAATATATCACTTTTTTTTACCTCTAATTGAAAATTGTCTCTTGGTTTATTGAACATGCCTAAAGGTGTTACCTCCCTTTTGAAAACTCACTTTTTAAACATGGACATTGCCATGTATCACACAGAAATGTTACTAGTGAAAGGGGGACATCACGACACAGGACGTAGTCTCAAATTCCAGGTCTAGTAACTTGCCACAGCATCTTGCCTCTCTTTCGGAGTCATAGCATTCTAGAATGTGTTTTCCAAAAAAACAAATTGCCTGGGCAAGCACTGGCAGCAGGAGTCTGTAGTTATTGCTGCATCCAAAGAGTGTTATATACAAGGATGATAGTCATGACACATAAAATCAGAACTGTCTTCAGTTTCCAACCTGCATGAACTCAGAACACTGGTTCCTCTAGCAAAGAAAAAGTAAACAATGTGCAAAGAAGTGAGCACCCTGGTACAATATGTGTGCTGTTCAAGAACATGAGGCAGTGTTTATCTGTTCACTAAAGGGGTCAGCTGGCAGGATGCTATAAATGTAATAGGTGCTTGCCATGTTTGGGTAGAGCTATGTTTTAGAATATGCATACACACAGAGGGCTGTGAGCTGTTTTCAGAAACTTTTTAAGATTCGCGCTGCATGCAAAAAGTATGTCGGTGATGCATGGAAAACCCACGGGAAGGACGCGTTCACAAGCAGGAGAAGTACACAGGGCAACTTTGCCCTGTGTACTTCTCTTGCTTGTGAACGCGTCCTTTTCACTGGTTTTTCTCATACCATGCAGCAACCGGCCCAACATTCTACGCTTCTTCAATAGAATGTCAGTGACAACTGCTAGTACCCTTTCTTTTTTTTTTACACCAGCAACAGTGTCCTGTGTGGAAGGTTTGCTTTAGCACAGTTCCATGTAAGCTCCATGTAGTTTTCATGCAAGAATTGATTGCATCAGCCACAGCACATATAAAAAGTTAAAAGTTCAAACCTGTTTTTAGCAGACCTGCTTTTTTTGCTCTACAATTCGTTATTTTTCAGCAAAGTGTGAACAGTCCACGAAGGAAGGTTGTGACCATTTGCACGTGTTTTCCTTCTTTTTGTAGCAAGCACCTCAAGCAGATCACCGCCACAGAAACGACGCCACATGGGAGAGGCGAAGTTGGAAAAAGTGCTGTAGTATGCACCGCAAAAACAAAGAATTTTTGATGAAGCAAGCAGACATGCAATTTGAGCGACAAAAACAACTGCTTGCAGATGAAAACAAACACATGCAGGAACTCCTGCAAGGTGTTTCCAGCACCTTCCTGCAGGGCACACAAGCTTTAATGGGGCAGTTTTTTTCGCAGCAGGCAGCATTGGTGGCATCCCTACAACACACGCCCAGCTTCCCAGAATTTATGGGACCACGAAACATGAACTTGCAACACCGATTTCCACCACCGTCACCAGCCACCAACACACCACCAACACCTAAACACTGAGGTGAACTACACCCGTAACCTTGCCACCTTTTTCAGTTTCCTTTAATCACTTCGAGAGTACAAAATTGAGACTGATGCCGCCTTAACGTGCAGCAGCCTCGGAAACATTAAAGGGACGCTGAAGACAAATCCATCCAATCATTGTTTTTGATACAAATTATGGTTTATGGGGGTTTAATGTCCCAAAGCGACTCAGGCTATGAGGGACGCTGTAGTGAAGGTCTCAGGAAATTTCGACCACCTGGGGTTCTTTAGCGTGCACTGACATCGCACAGTACACGGGCCTCTAGAATTTCGCCTCCATCGAAATTCGAGCGCCGTGGCCAGGATCGAACCTGCGTCTTTTGGGTCAGCAGCTGAGCGCCATACTCACTGAGCCACCGTGGCGGCTGATTCTTTGCCTCTTTCTGGCTGTGTTGACATTTCTCTAGCACCAAAAGATGCATTTGTAGCAGAGAAAATTGGATTAAAAAACCTTGCCAGCAGTCAATTCAAATTCGTGACATCTGTACTTTCTGCCACCGGGCTGCCACCGTGTACAAGTGAATGGTGGTGTAGCTTAGCTTCTGGAAATCCGCGCCCAAAAATCTGCGTTGATACATGCATTCCACTTCCGAAATCGGCCGCTGACGGCAACGCCTGTTTTTCTTTCCTAGCTTACAAAAGCTACAATTTTGGTGAGAATAGTCTCTTTGTTGTTTGAACACGGTACCGTTACAATACAGGCCAGCTTCTATTTGTCCTCAATGTCTCGTTAATCTACCCTAATACCTTATGGGTAACTATAAGGATGTGCAATATTATCACAAACAGTTTAAGTGCAATATTAGATTCCTGAAAAGCCATAAGTGTGCAGTGAGTAAACATACTTTTTGTTTTTATAATATGCTAATATTTCCATTATTATTATTATTATCTACCGAGGTGGTGGCTTTTCTTGCGTCCTTGTTCAGTTTCAATTTGTGTGATGTGTTTGTCAGTTCCTAATTTGTTTACAATGGAAATGTTTTTTCAGATATATATATATTAAGGGTTTGAATGAAGCTTGCTTTTTGTTGGTGTCTTTTAATGAACTATATTTGTGCATGCTTTCTTTTAGTACTTGCCAAAGGTCATTTGTTTTCACTCACGAGAGAGGTACAAACTGTGTGATCTGTTTCTGAGTTCCTAATTTGATTTTAAGATATTTTTGCTAATCTTGTTTCACATGTGATGACCTTCAGTTTTAATGATGCCAGCTTTTTGTTGGGCTCTTTTAATGAACTATATTAATGCGTGCTTTATTTTGTTTTCCTTCACCAGAAAGGTACAAACTGCATGATCTGTTTCCCACTTCCTAATTTGATTTTAAGAGTTTTGATAATCTTGTTTCAGATATGTGATAGTCTCGAATTTTAATGACATCTGCTTTTTGTTGGTGTATTTTAATGAACTATATGCATGCTTTCTTTTAGTACATGCTAAAGGTCATTTGTTTTCCTTCACCATAGAGGTACAAACTGTGTGATCTCTCAGTTCCTAAGTTGATTTTAAGATATTTTTGGTAATCTTGTTTGAAAAAATGATAACCTTCAGTTTTAATGATGCCGGCTTTTTCTTGGTTTCTTTTAATTAACTGTATTTGTGCATGCTTTCATTTTATTACTTGCCAAAGGGTGACATTTATTTTGCTTGACCGGAGAGGTACAAACAGTGGTGTGTTTAGCTGATGTGAAAACAATAGCTATCAAATTAATAATCAGCTAGGGGTCCTCCTGACAGTTTCTGACTTCTGCACCCCTTTGTGGTGTTCTAAAACACATGTATATTTCTTGTATGTGGTTTCTGAGACAAATAAGAAGACCTACATTCCAAACTCGGCTGTATAATGTATTTATCACATTACCCACAGCGCCTGTTTGGCGTTACAGTGCGGGGGAGAGAGTTACAACATAATCATACAACATAGTGGCAGGGAAAAAATACTACATTTAATTTCTTTTACTTTGAAAGTGTAGTCCCTTCTTGCAGATATATAGTCTGGTGGAAATAATGGTCACGGTCAATACCTGTTTTACGATGGAATATAGTTTGGAAGCATTTCTGCCTAAGTACATATCTGCGTCCCTGCAGAAAAACCCATCCGAAAGACTTCTGTGCTGCTGATACACTGAAATTTCTGCTGTAAGTATTTAAAACAAAATGGACAGCCAGGATTTGGGTTTTCCTAATTTATTAATATTTTTAGTTTCAGGGCCCCGTACTGTGCTGCGCATACTCCAGTATAGGCCTTACATTAGTTGTGTATAGCAGTTCTTTACTTTGTAAAGGAAAATTGCTTGGAATTCCTGCATAAGAAACTCAAAATTCGACCTGCTTTTGCAGTTATGTAATTGATGTGCCTATGCCAACACAGATCACTACTTAAATACACACTGAGATATTTGTATTCAGTGACGGGCAACAAATTCACGGAGTAAATGCTGTAAAGAAAATTACAAGGTGACCTTTTCTTAGTAAAACACATATGGAGACTTTTTTCCGGAGATTAATAGTGACACCCCCTTTATCATACCATTTAGAAATTCTGTCAAGGTCACATTGCAAAGCATCACTGTCAGCAGGATCACAAACAGTTCGGTACAAAACATAGTCATCTGCAAACAGCCTCAATGTAGACGGTATACCAGCGAAAATGTCATTTATAAAAATTACAAATAAAAGTGGTCCCAGAGCTGACCCTTGTAGTACAGTCGCGAGTAAAAAATATTAGCACAAATCACTGACGATCAGAATTTGCATATCTCACCACACGGCGCTCTGGTTTGCAGACCTGCCTACGGCGCTGTGGTTTGCAGACCTGCCTATCGGGCAGTTTCCATATTTGCAGCATAGGGGTGGACGGCAGGAAGCAAGCTTTATTAAGCTCGCCATCGCCCGAGCGTCGAAGTGCCGACCCTACGTGACTGTGCACGCGGCATTTATTTTGGCTCAGTTATCATGAACAAAGATGGCTTCTTTTTATTACTGTTTTTTTATGTCCGTGATGGTTTGTCAAAAGGAACTCAGGATGATAGAGCTGCTTTTAGCCAGTATTACACAAGCTCGAAAAACAGATAGAGTTTATTTTCCCGATGCAACTAATTCACACAAGTCACTTTGTTGGGAAAGCGTAGTAACATTATTAACAGGAGCACTATCCCATAAATTCAGGAAAAGAAGTGAGGAGGACAGCCAGCTTGCTGTCGTGATGCGAGAGCAAACACGTCGTAGCACTAATGGCATGCATAGGCCCCACCGACCCTCACAACACTTTGAAGGTGCTCAGGGAAGGAGTCAAACAGGCTGCTTGCAAGGTCAGGAAGAGCCTGGAGCCTGCTCCATTCCTCTTGAACTGCCGCCCGAAGGATATCTGGCGATGATTCGTACAGCTGCCTTATAGCTAGTCGCCTTTTCATTAACTCCCATATATTTTCAATTATATTCAAATCTGCTCCATCGGGAGGCCTTGGCAGCTCCTGGATGCAGAGCTGTTCAAGCAGCTACTAAGCGCAGCGCGGCTGAGGCTGCTCGCAAAAATAACTGACAAACAAGCAAAAAAAAAAAACAACAACCCTATTCTTCACCCGTTGCCTGCGGGAGCAAGGCTGCGCTAAAGAAAAAAAGAGAGAGGGCGAGACAGAAAAATAAATTTTGCTGGGCCGTGACAGTCCGCTGAACCCCTCTAACACTGTAGAATGGGAACGGCCCAGTACTCTCGTTATCAGCCTCTTCGTCACCCGCAGCGCCACGCGTCATTCCGGCGCTCCGGAATGCCGTCATGTGTGCTAATCTTTTTTACTTGTGACTGCACTCATGAGGTTACAGCAACTTCGTCCGATATTTCACCACTAACCACTGCCCTTAGTTTTCTTAAATGAGGGTACGCTTTGATTCATGCTACTACTTTACTGCTAATGTTATACAATGATAATTTTTCTAGTAATGAAGTATGTGGTGCAACGTCAAACGCTTTCATAAAATTGAGAAACACGCACTCAACAGAAATTCCTTTATCTAAAGAACTAGCTATATCATAGGCAAGTTCAGTTAAGCATGTGACACATGAGAACACTACGAAACCCATGTTGGTTATTATTTATGAGGGAAAACTTATTAAGATGGTGAACAATGTTTGTAAAAAATACATGCTCCAAAACCTTGCAAACTGCACTTGTGAAGGACACTGAGAGATAATTTGAAACCAGATTACGTGGCCCTGATTTATGAATCGGCACAACATACGTCATTTTCCAGTCATTGGGAAAATCACTGTGTTCAAGTGATTTTGAACATCACTTGGTTAATGCATGCATAGTATGGCTGTTCAAGATACAAGTGAAAAAAAGAAAGGCTGGCAGTACTAGTATGTCTGCACAAACTGCAAAATGCAATAATACTTTGGTTTCGAGTAGGTGATGCATGCTACAAAAGCAAAACTGTTTTCAGTACTAAAGATGACAGAGTAGCAGCCGCAGTGGCTCAGTGGTTATGGCGCTCGTCTGCTGACCCGGAAGACGCAGGTTAGATCCCAGCCGCAGCGCTCGAATTTTGATGGAGGTAAAATTCTAGAGGCCTGTGTACTGTGCGATGTCAGTGCACGTTAAAGAACTCCAGGTGGTCGAAATTTCCGCAGCCCTTCACTACTGCGTCCCTCATAGCCTGAATCGCTTTGGGACGTTAGACTCCATAAACCAAACCAAAAGATGACAGAGAACACATTAACACAGGACAGCCGCAAACAGCGTGGCGAGGAGTATTGGCGAGCCAAGCTCTCTGCGACAACCACACATTGCCAGATACAATCCACAACTTAAGGAACTAGGCAGTACACAGGATTCCACATGATATATCAGAAGCAACATGTGGCACACACAGTCGCATATACTATAAGGACTATCATGATAGTCTGTCTGAAGCAGAGCACATTTCGGCGAGAAGCATGAAGGGAAGAAGCTTCCCTTCGAAAAGCGAGCTGCCCTTTGGCAACAGCTGGTCGATGTTCTTGTACCAAGGCCAGGAAAGCAGTCATTATTATACAGCCATATAAAATAATCCCAAGACTGCTGAGATACTGAAAGCATTAATGATTTTTCAGGCTACTAAAAACAAATGCCTTTTGCCTGAGTATTGCTTGTTGTGGTTCTCTTCACATAAGTGGCTGTGCAAAATGGATGTGCTTTATATAATGTGTGGGATCTTCTGTGCTGTCTACTTCCACAAGATGCAAGTAGTGTGGGGTAAATGCCGTAAAAAGTTGCTTGACAACAAAATGCTATTGAAATCTCATGCCTATCTTGTGTTACTGTGCTCATCGTTCCGGTCTTCTGTGCTAACAATTTTATGATAAATGCACTTCAGTGTTCGAACCCGACTGCGCTGGCTGTGTTTCGATGGAGGCGAAACGCTAAGGCACCCGTGTGCTGTGCAATGTTAGTGCACGTTAAAGATCCCGAGGTGGTGAAATTATTCCGGAGACCTCCACTCTCTTTCTTACTTCCTTCTTTCACTCCCTCCTTTATCCCTTCCCTTACGCGCAGTTCAGGTGTCCACCGATATGTGAGACAGATACTGTGCCATTTTTTTCCCCCAAATACCAATTTTTATTTTCACTTTAGCGAAAGCTGCTTGTATGAATCGGGAAGTTATGGGCTACATAATTGCTCAGGCAGTCCCTTACGTTTGACTGTTTGGTGCTTGCATAAGGCCTGCTGACGGGCTGCGGAAAGTCTTCTGATTCAGTAGATGAAACAATGGCACCCCAGGAGTCCTCATAGGTTTCTGAATGCTGCTCACAAAAGTTGTGCAGCACGCATGCTGTGAGGGCAACAGTGGGCACAAACTTATAATTTATGTCTGTGCGCTTAAGTAAAACGCGCCAACGCCCCTTTAACCTGCCACATGCCTGCTCTACAACATTCCTCCCAATGCTGTAGTACACGATGAAGGACTCTGCTTCTTTGGATAGCCTCCCTGTGTAGCCTTTCATGATCCAGGGCACGGGGGGATACGCAGGGTCGGCGAGAAGCATGAAGGGAAGAAGCTTCCCTTCGAAGAGCGAGCTGCCCTTTGGCAACAGCTGGTCGATGTTCTTGTACAATTTCGACGTCTTGAATGCTGTTGAGTCATGCGCACTGCCTGGCGCGAGGCATAAAATGCTGTGAAACCTGAATGCAGAAAAAATGGGATGCATGTCAAGACAAAGAAGCTTTTGAAGGCTATCATTTCCACCATCTATTAGGTGCTAGAGCACTGGTGCAAAATAAATGCAATAAGTTTGTATATGAATTGCACCAAAGGGAAGCAAAATGAGGCAGCAAAACAGTGTCAAAAAGGAAATGGAAGTAATTACAAAATATCTTGAGAAAGCAAGAACAAACTGACGACCGCTCTGAATTGCATTCTAAAGACTGTGGCATCACTGCCATGAAATGTGCCACTGGGCACATACTCAGGAGCTGTGTTGAGCTCCTTTTTGCCATCTTTACATACTTTTTTTGCTATAGCTATGATCCTAATTGTGAATTATCCATGTGTTGCATTCATATAGCTTATTTCTATTTAGGCGCCAAAAAGTTAGTACAGGTTTAAAAGAAATAGTTCACTAGCAAACTATACAACACTGCTAGATTGCTAGGTGGGAAGTGTGCTGAGTCTGTTGCGAGATTTTAAAGGCAAATCGATTACTTATCGATGTCCCACAGTTTAAATAGAATAAGATGCATGCACTAGAGTACCAACAAATGGATGCCATTTTAGTCAATCATGATATCTTTGGAGAGGTCCTAGCACACAAGAATGTCAAGTTCGAAAATTCGTCATGCCTGTCCTTGCACACAAGCACAACAAAATAATTATCTAGCTTCGAATTTCTGAGTACTTAGTGTGAAACACTTCATCAGCATGCTTCATTACTGTTTTCCATAAGTTTTCAGTTAATGCTGTTGCATACAAACAGCAAGAAAGCTTAGTTCCAATAATGAATAAACAAATACACTTACAGTCCACGGTCGCCCACGACTGCCTGCATGTTGCAGGATGCCCACATTTTGCGGTTAATAAAGTCTCTGTACCTTTTTTTGGTGCAGTGACGGGATTATGAGTGCCATCAATGACACCACATATCTGTGGGATGTGGCACTTCTCGGAGAACCTCCTGCCAATCAATGTGGCCTCTTCAGTTGATGGCAGGTAGATAAATTTGTTTTCAAGATGCCTTTTTACAATACTGCAGAAAAGGTACACAAATTTCTGCTTTTGTAAATTCCAAACTGATTTTCTACAACTCTGTACTCACAACAGCTAGCCAGTTTCTACAGTGCAATTGCAAATTCTTTTGTCAACTGGCACTGGCTCTCGAACGTAATTACATTCTGGTGACATAAATGGAGCAAGGGCAGCAACCAATTCACAGAAATTTGCCCGCAACGTCCTGAAGTTTTCCTTCCATTCACCACCATCAAAATTTGAGCAAACAATATTTTCCCACCAATCACTACTTCTGTTCTTCATCCACATGCGCTGCTTTGGTGGTGGTGCCAGGGATTACAGTCCTGCAAGATACCTGGTGTTATCAATTTGACACGCACTTTTTTCACTACCTTTTCATGAATATATGCAGAAACTGCAGACTAGTGCGTGGATATCACAGTTCTAAACAACGAGTGGCACAAAAGATTCCATGATGCTACATAAGGTATCGGAAAGCATGAACTCTGTTGGTTGATTTTGAGTATTTCCAATTCGCTAGCTTGCTGCTGGCTTTTAGTGCAGTTATTAAAAGTAATAATTGAAAATACAGGATTGCATATTTCTTTGGGTTAATTTTACTCCATCGTTATGAGGTTAATGAACTTATGCAGCACTTACCAAAATCCTGCTACGTTATATAATTACTTTTACGCACATGTGCTTGCATCCTGCTACCCTACGAAAACCAAGAAGCAATTTATCAAAACTTCGCGATTGATGAAGCGTCATAAAATAACGATGCTTAATATTACGTAATGCGATCATTTGCAGCCGCGTCACCATGCTGTTGAGCACTATACACCAATTACAGGAGAACTTATTCCCGTAACAGCGCAGTGCATGTTTGGTAACGAGCTGTACCCCGTTGTAAAAGCAACCGAGCAACGGGGTTAGCTTTTCAGCCCCGTTACGGCACTCCTACTGAGCGAAAAGTCCCGAAAGGTGAGTGCAGGGGTTCTGACCTTACACAGAATTAGAGCTTAAGGTCTGCCATAAGTGCCATGCTACTCGGCTAAGATGCAAAACCCGTTGACCGGTTAGTTTTGGAAAAGACACTTCTGAGCTTCATTTTTCGTCTCACACTCCACTGTTAAAACTCATGCAGCCTACTGTATTCGAGATATGTAGCTTGCGACTTTAGGAATGCCACATCATCCGCTATATTAGTTTCTGCACACCAGGATTAGCGAGGACAGGCATAGGAAAATATACTAACCAGACATGACTGCGACATCGTGGGCGGACCAACCGGCGGTGAGCGGTGTTCGGCTGTTTGACATACTCCGTATACGTTGACAACGAGCCCGGTCATGAATCACCGCGGCAGAGAGCAGCACATTATGAACGTTTATCCATGCCATCAAAAGGGTCATGAAATAAAGCTGATGGAGAGTGGGCATCATGATCACAACAGCAGACGACACGGCCATTGCCGGAGCCCGCGGGCCAAAGACAGGAACCGGAAGCTGGCACAATAGACAGTTTTAGTTTCACGTACGTAGAAGCTTCACGTACGTAGAGCTCTTACGGGTGACCAGTGCGCATGCGCAGAACGCAAAGGGTATGCGCGAGTCTCACGTACGTACGTGAGATTCGGATTTTTACGTTGCGGTCTTTGCGTTGCTTGCGTACGTAGCGTTGGCAAACATGGCGGCACCCTGCCCGCCGCTTCACGGCGATAACAGCTTCGTCGCTAATCCCTCGAGGCGATATGATGTTCTAAACTGTTCTATTCGCCTTCGATTTGCCCATTCTTACCCTCGCATAAGGTTTCAAGCGACAAATAGCTTTTGTTTTTCAGACAGAAGGGCGATTTTTCAGCTGCTAAGCCTGACGAAGTAGCGTTGGTCGTCGTCATAGCAACGGTCTCGCTATGAATGACTTCGCTTAATGACTTGTCTTGGATGATTTTGGCTACAACCAGTGTCTGTGTTTCTTAGTAGATGGCGCTAGGCGTAACGCGCGGCGTGTTTCGCGTACGTGTAACTATAAGGGTTTCAAACCACCTCTGTGCAGGCTACGTAGACTTCTCACGTTTGCGTACGTGAACCCTCTACGTACGTGAAACTAAAACTCTCTAATAACTGTGAACCTCGACGCTAGGCGCCGCTGCGATACTTACGCGCTTGAACAGAATTCAGGTGGACACCAATCGGGGCGAGGGCGACGCTACTCTACCCGGTCCTGTCGTGTGCATGTAAACAGGCCTTATGTGAATTTTCTTGCTAAAATCTGGTCCTGTTCTGCACAGCGAAGTCATCTCCTACATGACGGCCCGACCTGTTCTGGGGGCAGAAATTAGGCCCAGCGCTGGTGACGTCTGAAGTCAAATGACCCATATGTTTTTCCCACACGTTCCTGCCATGTGTCGTAATTATAGGATTAATAAATTAGCATAAATCTGCCAATTAAACCACTACTTGGGATGTACAGCCTACAACACAACTGCCTCGCATGCTTGTCGCGACGGGATGTGAAGCACAGCTATGTCAAGCTGCTCTTGCCTCGTGCACGAACTTTCCAGCGCTGCCGCACCAACAAATCTCTCACAATCTTAACTGACTCCTAGGAAGCGTGCAGACGCTACACGGCAGGAAGAATCAATAAGAAAGCACTAAAGATACTCTTGAAAACGAAGCGAACCAATGAAAATATCCAACATAGGATCTTCTGGGTACCAGGACACGCCGGAATCAAAGGCAATCTGAAGGCAGACAAGCTAGCTCGCGAGCTCACTACCCGAGCTGGTGCGTCAAATGCCTCGGACGGCCCGGGGATGACGGTGGAGCTCACGTACGCAGCTATCCTCAACCTCATTAAAGGCAGAAGGCGCAAATACCCCCCGCCACACCCTCAGCTAACACAATACCAGGCGACATGCTGGAGAAGACTCCAAACAGGGACCTTCTACAACCTTCATGTCCTACATAAGATGTATCCAGAGCAGTATAGGGATACATGTCCGTGGTGCGGGGCAACCCCCACGTTATATCATATTACATGGGAATGTACACACAATGTAGCGTTCCGAAATAATAAAGACCCAAATGCGGAGCAGTGGGAGGACCGGCTAACCAGCAGCCAGCTTAAGGTCCAAAGGGACCTAGTGAGCCACGCATGCCGGATGGCCAGGGACAGTGGTGCCTTGGACTAGGGGCGCCAACCACGCTCAGCCTGGAAGACATCGGCAGTCTCCGGGCACGCAACCAAACCTCTCAATTGGAACAATAAAGTTTACTCTCTCTCCAGCGCTGCACCCAACTTCTAACTGCAGTACGAGCAGCGCTGCCACAGTTTTTGTTTTGCAGGCAAGCCAACTTCCAAATTTCTGCTGTACGTCAACGTAGCCACGAAAGCCTGCACACTTGATTTTTACCATTAAAATTTTCTTGCCTCAGCGCCCCTTTAAACATCTTTCCTTTTCGGCCAGTATATATTGAGAGGAATAAATAAATGGCTTCAAATTTGCTTCTAGTAAATAAGCACTAGAGAAAAAAAGGACAATTCCTTTCGCCTACGCCTGTGCTGCGACTGCACATATTTTGCGGGCACGCGAAAACGATGAGCTGCGCGTGCCAGCATACGGCAAGCCCTAGCTTCCTTCTCTTTTCTTTCCTTTCTTTCCTTTTCTTTCATTCCTTTTCTTTCTTCCTGGCAACAACAGACAGAGAGACCTCCTCTTTTAACGCCGATGCATTTTTAGTTGCGATTTCTTAGGATCTTGAGAGCAATGTAAAAGAAAAAAAGCAAGCAACCTAACGGAAAACACAACGCCAAACGTAAAGAACGGACGGATTTTGAGAGTGCGATGAAGCAAACAGGACGACAGGTAGGGCGCGGGGGGCCGAGACCGGAAAAAGGCGCGCACGCCAGAGCATGATTCCGCAGCTCCGGATCGGCCGATGGAATAGAGCCAGAGGGTGAAGAGCCTCGCCCCGTGAAGAGAGTGTCTGGTGGGGTTCATGGCCACTACTCTGTGAGTGTAGCAGCATGTCAAATGAAATAAAAATATGCATGCCAGCAGAGCAGCAGCTGGTCGCATTTCGGTGGTTGCCATAAGATTCTGGAAATGCTTTTCTCCCGCTCGGCAAATCCGCCTTTTTCGCAAGATGTGGCGCCCTCCGGGGAGTGGCGAAAATTCACAACAACAACAATAATAATAATAATAACTGGTTTTTGGGGATAGGAAATGGCGCAGTATCTGTCTCATATATCGTTGAACACCTGAACCGCGCCGTAAGGGAAGGGATAAAGGTGGAAGTGAAAGAAGAAAGGAAGAAAGAGGTGCCGTAGTGGAGGGCTCCGGAATAATTTCGACCACCTAGGGATCTTTAACGTGCACTGATATCGCACAGCACACGGGCGCCTTAGCGTTTTGCCTCCATAAAAACGCAGCCGCCGCTGTCGGGTTCGAACCCGGGAACTTCGAATCAGCGAAAATTCATAATAATTGGTTTTGGGGGAAAGGAAATGGCGCAGTATCTGTCTCATATATCGTTGGTCACCTGAACCCCGTGCCGTGAGGGAAGGGATAAAGGAGGGAGTGAAAGAAGGAAGAAAGAGGTGCCGTGGTGGAGGGCTCCGGAGCTGCTACGAGTTTAAAACAACCGAATGTGAGAGACCACCTTTCCTTCATCCATGAGAGAGACGCGGGCGCGATCTGGCTCCATGAGAAGCCAGCTGCGCCAGTAAAATGGCGTGTGCTTGACAGCTGCCGCCACCTGACGCATGCGCCCGTCACTAACATGAAGTGCGCATGCGCAGTAGGAGCTGGCGGTTTCATTAAGCTGGAGAAGAGGCGCGCACGCGCATAGCGACCTTGTTAAAAAAAAGGCGGATACAGTGCGTCGACTATTCGCTTCGAATACTGCGATAAAGTTGACTTTGTTCTGCACGCCAGCGATGGCCTAAAGAGGCTTTAGAACCTTCCACACGTGTGCGGGATGTAAGTGAGTAGCTTTTATTGCACAGAGCTGACACGAAGGATAGTTGTGGGAGAAGGATATTTGGAACAATAGGCATACGATTGGTTTCAAAAGCCAGAACCCGTTTCTTCTGTATGAGTGCAATTAAGAGTACCACATCCGGATGTTAGGTCTTTAAGTGGAGTCTGTCCGACCAAATTAGTCTGAGCCTCGAACCTCTCCGTATCCAAGTCTGTTTGGAAACCCTGGTGGTTCCCGCCAAGCTGGCTTCGAGTTAGAGCGAGCGCGATGCCCCAAGGTACGAAACGAGCCTGTTTCCTCAGAATAAGAGAAATACCCTGCTGCATATTATTCCTGAATTCTCTGCCAATATTTTGTCCAAAAGCGCGTGCAGGTTATTTAGTGCTGAGCGGTGGTGACGACGGTATAATCCCGAGTCAAGGCTAGTTGACCACACCGTAGTCCTATAGCAGCCGCATCAACCAATTCGTGCAGCGCTATGCGTACCATGCGCCGAACTGTTTTGGTTTGGTTTATGGGTGTTTAACGTCCCAAAGCGACTCAGGCTATGAAGGATGTCGTAGTGAAGGACTCCGGAAAGTGCGACCACCTGGGGTTCTTTAACGTCCACTGACGTCGCGCTGTACACTGGCCTCTAGAATTTCCTCTCCATCTAAATTCCACCGCCGCAGCCGGGATCGAACCCGCGCCTTTCAGGTGAGCAGGCGAACGCAATAACCGCCCAGACACCACGGCGGCTGACCTGTGATGCTAGATCCCAGATACTGCGGACGGTGAAGATGCCAGAGAGGATAGTTGATGGCCTACCTCCTGCTAAGGAGTTAAAATTAAAAATGAAAATTGGTTTCCGAGGAAAGGAAATGGCACAGTAATAGCCTCACATGTCGATGTACACCGAAACTGTGCCGTAAGGGAAGGGAGGAAGGTAGAAGTGAAAGAAGAAAGAGAGGAAGAGGTGCCGTATAGTGGAGGGCTCCGGAATAATTTCGGCCGCCCGGTGTTCTTTAACGTGCACTGATATCACACAGCACATGGGCGCCTTTTGCGTTTCACTTCCACCCAAATGCTGCCGCCGTGGTCGGGTTCGAACACGGATACTGGATCCGGCTCAGTAAACGAGCGTACTGATTTAATCACTTGGCCACCACGGCGCCGTTATTTTGAGAAAAGGAAAGGGGCGTAGCTTCCTGTTCTTTTCCTCAAAACCAACAGAGGGCTTAGACTAAGACAACACTTTGAACTAGACTATTTGCTTCGTGCAAGCGGGCTCAAAGTCCGTGAAGTGCTTCGGGCACTCAAAACGAAGACTGCAACCGGAATATAATAATAATAATAATAATAATAATAATAATAATAATAATAATAATAATAATAATAATAATAATAATAATAATAATAATAATAATAATAATAATTATTGGTTTTTGGGAAATGAAATGGCGCAGTATCTGTCTCATATATCGTTGGACACCTGAACCGCGCCGTAAGGGAAGGGATAAGGAGGGAGTGAAAGAAGAAAGGAAGGAGGCGCCGTAGTGGAGGGCTCCGCAATAATTTCGACCACCTGGGGATCTTTAACGTGCACTGACATCGCACAGCACACGAGCGCCTTAGCGTTTTTCCTCCATAAAACCGCAGCCGCCGCGGTCGGGTTCGAACCCGGGAACTCCGGATCAGTAGTCGAGAGCCCTAACCACTGAGCCACCGCGGCGGGGCTGGGCTTAGACTAAGACAACACTTTGAACTTGACTATTTGCTTCGTGCAAGCGGGCTCAAAGTCCGTGAAGTGCTTCGGGCACTCAATCAAAACGAAGACTGCAAGCGGAAGAAGGCCGAGTGCATACTGGGCCTTTTGGATTCCAACGTGAGCGTATAGACGCTAGTATGGACCTGTGAGGCGCCCAATCGGGCAGTCGCCCAGTCGCCTGTGAAATGTAAAAAAGGGCCTGCTTCTCAACCAGTAATGCCAATCAGCTTCCTCTGATAAATGCGCTAAGCTGGTAGGCTTAGGTCTAATAATTTTTGAAGCGAAGAGCTTCACTACGTTACGTAAAGCAGTCATCACGTAGGCCGGAGAATGACCTTGAACGACCTTCAGCACAACCACGTTAGCCGTGTATGACCATATGTGGTAGAGTTATGGTGTCGAGCCCTTTATTCCTGACTCATGACCTTTAGTTCACCTTTGAACTCTCACATTTGGTTTGGTTTTTTGGGGTTTAACGTCCGAAAACGACTCAGGCTATGAGGGACGCCGTAGTTAAGGGCTCCGGAAATTTCGACCACCTGCGGTTCTTTAATATTCACTGATATCGCACAGTGCACGGGCCTCTAGAATTTCGCCTCCATCGAAATTCAACCGCCGCCGCCGGGGTCGTGTCCGCGTCTTTCGGGACAGCAGCCGAGCGACATAACCACGGAGCCTCCGCGGCGGGTCCTCTGACCTTTGACATTGGAGGACCTTTGGGTTGACTTTTGGCCTTAAGGACATCCGATGGGTTGATGTGAAGCCACGTGATGACATCTGATGGGGGTGTCGTATGACCACGTGATACACGTCATAGCGACGTGGTCGTGTGGGTATATATAGAACGGCTGACGCGAGCGTCAGGGACTAAATGTCCGGAAGCCGTAGAATATCTGTTACGGGACTTATTTTTGGAAATGTGGCGGAGAGTTTGAAGGTTGCGTCACTTCCGCCACCGGTTGGCCCGGTAATGCACTGCCTCTGGGATCGACCTTGGTCTTTATACCGCGCGTCTTTACTATCCTGTCTTTCTATCCCATCTTTCAACTCTCCTACTATCTGCACGTGGTAGCGACGGTGGCTCGGCTTGAGCCAGTGGGCAGGCCTGTGCATTTTCTTCCTTCCTGGCAACAGCAGACAGACAGCGTGTAGCGGAGCTGCCATGGACTAGCCTCAGACGCTTAGCAAGCGTCCTTGCTTTTCGCTGAATTCCATTGTTAGCCAAGTTAAGCCACTGCCAATATTTTGGATTCCAATTCACGATGTTGCCGAGAATTCCTTGAATCATCCGCTGTGGTGAAAATGAAGGAGGGAGGGGAGAGAGAGTCGACTGTGAATGGGAGGGAAAAGGTCTGCGTAATTAAGTGTCCAGTGCTTTCTTGTTGAGCTGGACTGTTCTGTAAGCTGCCTGGGCACAACTTGAATTTGCCAGCGCCCTAATAATAATAATAATAATAATTGGTTTTTCTGGACAAGGAAATGGCGCAGTAGCTGTCTCATATCGTTGGACACCTGAACCGCGTCGTAAAGGAAGGGATAAAGGAGGGAGTGGAAGAAGAAAGAAAGAGGTGCCGTAGTGGAGGGCTCCGGAATAATTTCGACCACATGGGGATCTTTAACGTGCACTGACATCGCACAGTGCGCGGGCGCCTTAGCGTTTTTCCTCCATAAAAGCGCAGCCGCCGCAGTCGGGTTCGAACCAGGGAACTCCGGATCAGTAGCCGAGCGCCCTAACCACTGAGCCACCGCGCCCTAGCATTTCCTGTCCCGCAAGCGTGGCACATCTGGGCTAGTGGAATTTCCTCAGCGAGAATTATTCTGACGGTGTGCTATAGGGGAACCCCTAGTGTAGGGACACGGGAGAGTCTCGCATATCCTTCGCGCTGTATACTAAGCAGCGAAAACGCGCATCGTATATACGCCACTCCTCGATGAGCGCGTATAGTACGGCGCAGTCGTTAAAAGCGCTATGGGCGTCAACTGCATAGTACGAGGCCAATACAGAGACGCTGTCCTGGAAACGTGCTCGGCATTGCGTGCACGCCAGCGGCCGCTCGTTTTGGGATTCCGGACGCCTGCGCGCGACGCCTGCCGCGTTTGTCATCCCCGGAGTGTACTGCGACGCTAGGCGGCGAACCCGCTGAACTGGGATCCTCGCTACCTTCTGACGACGTGTACACAGAGCGCTTGTGGTTCACAACCGCAGCTTAATGCCACCGCTCGAGGATTTGCGCTATCTTTCCGCGCGCATGCAGGAACGAATTGCGCGTCCCCTTCGTCCTTCGAATAAATACGTTCGAATTCTTTTAAGCGGTCAGCGAGGGAGCGCGCTGAAGCCATGACCTGGTAGCGGCCAGGATGCCTTCGAACAGATTCGACGCACGCGTTCGGTCGCTTCTTCAGGAGCACACCCGCAGCCGAAAGGATTAGCGCAGTGGCCAAGGGGCGTCGTGTGCGGCAGTTTGCCGAGGGCGCTTGACGCTGCCCGCTTTGACAGCACTTGTTACATCGATAGCAGCGGGATAGTTAAAGCCGGAGATTTTGGCCAGCGCTAAAGGAGACAGTCAAATTTATTTGCTCGGTCAGCAAGGTTTCATAAGGGGAGAGCTGCTCTAAATCGTTGAAACAAGGCGGCGAGAATATTAGATGTTATACATTCACTGTGCACCGGAGCGGCCTTCGTCAACCGCACGTTTAACGGCGACCTCGAGATCTAATACTCGCCGGACGCATGGTTCACGACCGTCTCACCACTTTGGCGATGAAGTACGGAAACGACGCCCAAGAGTGCAGTGCCATAATATTTGAGATCTCTCGCGGACAAGTACACCCCTCTGTTTCATTGATTCATAGATCGTGTTGAGTCCTAATGCGACTTCCACCCGACCGCCGCGGTCACGTTTCGGTCGAGGCGAAACGCAAAGGCGCCCGTGCGCTGTGCGATGTCAGTGCACGCTAAAGATCCCCAGGTGGTCGAAATTATCCCGGAGCCTTCCACTACGGCACATGACAAAACGTTGGCAAGCGACCGCCTGGAGAAGATTCCAAAGGGGGTTCTTCCTTCGCCCTTATCTATTGGCAAAAATGTACCCAAATGACATTAATACCGCGCAACGGACGGCGGCTCGCTGCTGCAGCATATGCGCTCGCACCCGCGCTCACGAATGGGCGCGGCGCTGCTCGAGCATGAGCAATTGATTCAAGGCCCACCCCCTACGGCTCCTGCGCGCCCTGGCCTGCTGCCTCGGAGGTACAGCGAGAGATCGTCGGCATTGCGGGAAAGCGGATCACACCCCTCAGTGATGTGCAGCAGCTGGCCAGAGCCGTCATACACGAAGAGCTCCAGGAGCTCCGTGTACACCGATGGCTGAGTGGCCCGCGACAGCTGCTCCCTTGCAGCGGCGGCTACCATCCTCGCCCTGCGACTGCACAGCCAGCAGCACGCAACCTTCCTGGGCTCCTTCACCACGGCGGAGTTGATGGGGATCTGGCTAGGGCTGGTCCTACTGCTCACCCTCGGCCCTCCGCCGCCCGGGAGTGCTCTGCTGTGCGACTCCCGCGCCGCCCTCAGCCGCCTGCAATCTAACGGCCACGGTACACCACTAGTGCTGGAAATTCGCTCGCGCAGAGAGGACGTGCCGTGCGTCCACAGTGGGTGTCCGGTCACTGCGGCATCGCCGGCAATGAAGAAGCTGATGACCTCGCGACCGCTGCACATCAACTACCTGCCAGCGATCTGCCCCTTGCGCTGGAAGACGTGCGTGCGGCCATCCAAGACCATCTCCGAAAGCAGCACCCCGACCCACGCATCACAGGAGGTGTGCGCATCGACAGTGTCACCGGCTGTCGCGCACTTACACGGTCACAACGTGTAATGATCCTCCGCGCGCGCATTGGCTCCGTGTGGCCCGGGGAACGACGGGAGCGTCACGGAATCGCGACGAGTGATGTGTGTGACGGATGCGGTGCAGTGGAAACACTAGAACACCTGCTCCTTCACTGTGCCGCGTTCGCCGATGCTCGTAGAGATATGCTTGCGGCCTATATGGCGCTGGTCATACTACCAGACTCCCTCGAGACGCTATTGTGGCCGCAGGGCAGTGCGTTGCTGTGATCGGAGGCCCCGACAGCGGGAACAGACGAGCCCGGCAGGCGCCATCGAACTATGTTTGACCAAAGGTGCTGTCGTCCTGAGAAGAGGATTAGGAACGGCTCCTGGCGACGGTGAGCTGTGACGAAAGGCCTCTCATCCCTTCGTCCGGAGTATGGAATGCGGCATTTCTCCCGAACTGCGCCCTCACGTGGACCGGCAGAAAGACCCAAACAAAGGCGCCGGACCCTGCTCCTCGCTCGCACCTGCGCGGCCAGACAAAGCGGGGGCGGACACGGCTGATTCATTACCCTCTGGAATTCACGGGGCCGTCAGGACGCATCTTTCCCACGGAGGGGATCACCGCCTGCAAAGCCTTATGCACGACCTTATGCACCTGGTCAACGCGTCGAAAACAGCATTCCAGGACATCAAGGCGCCAGGATTCCTTATCGGCTGTGCACGTGTTTGTGAGGGCGGAGCGGTCACCGGGTTAGGGCGGAGGCTATGAAGAGTCTGTCTGCCCATTGGACGCTTGATCAGCCACCGGTTTCCCTAGCTAGGTGCCTAGGGAATATCCACTGTATTTAAGCCGCAATTTGGCTGGTTTTACAGCACTTCATCTCTGACTTTTGGTCTCCCTGCTTCTGTTGTAAATATGTAAATAAACCTTCAAGTTTACCAACCCTCCTGAAGGCTTCCCTCCGTCGTCTGCAGAGTTCATCGTCATGCGGTGAAGACCTCGGTCCCGATACCCAAGCATATCAGCGTGCACCCGCGAGCGAACCTTCGTGAGCCTCTGTGCATTCCTGAAACAGACGGGCTTGACGTCCCGTCTGTTCTCCGCCAGGTAGTTACACGCAGTGACCAAACGCTCCGCGAGTTCTACCTTGAACGATTAATACCTGGACGCCCCACTCCAGTTGTAGCCACACAAGTCCTGTGCGCGTCTTAATTCCTCCATCATGAACTAATCACGCGCACAACCTGGACACATTTCTTATTGTGTAAATAGTTTGCACATATTACTTCTCTCCCTATCCTCTCTTCCTGTACCCTCACTTCTTTCACTTCATTTCTCCATTCTGCCTGATATCCTTTTTTTTCGCTGCCCCAGCTGAAAGGAGAAAGGAAGAGAGAGGTGCCGTAGTGGTGGGCTCCGGAATAATTTCGACCACCTGGGAATCTTTAACGTGCACTGACATCGCACACGGGCGCCTTGGTGTTTTGCCTCCATAAAAACGCAGCCGCCGCGGTCGGGTTCGAACCCGCGTACTCCGGATCAGTAGCCGAGCGCCCTAACCACTGAGCCACCGCGGCGGGTGCTCTGCCCGAAAAAAACTTGGTTTTTGAGGAAATAATTGGCGCAGTAACTGTCTCACGTATGTCGGTGGACATCCGAACCACGCCGTAAGAAAAGGGAGGAAGGTGGGAGTGAAAGAAGAAAAAAAGAAAGAGGTGCCATAGTGGAGGGCTCCGCAGTAATTTCAGCCACCTGGGGATCTTTAACGTGCACTGACATCGCACAGCACACGGACACTTTTCAATTCATCTCTTCCTGTAAGCACTGCGGGAAACCGGGAGACTTTCTTTACGTTATCCTCACATGTCCTTCCTTCCCACATCCCTAATCACGGGAGAATCATACTGGGAGACTCTCCTGGCCAGTTCCGCTGCTGCTGACCAGCGCCGGATAATTACCGACGCCCTGAAGCGGATAGCCCTCCAAGGGCTGTCCTTTGCCCTGTCAGGGCAGCCCCGCAAGGGTTGCCTCGTGCCATGTTAGGGGGTTTGCATCCCTCTGTATTGCTTGAGAATAAATGTTTCCCACCACCACCACCACCACCACCACCACAGGCGCCTTTGCGTTTCGCCTCCATCGAAACGCGGCCGCAGTGGTCGTGTTCGAACCCGTGTTCTCCGACTCAGTAGGCGAGCACCCCAACCACTGAGCAACCGCGGCAGGTGCCAGAGCTACCGTAAGGTTCATTTCTGCACAGATAGTTCTTCGAGAGGCTGTCTATCCTTCGACCATGCGCAGTGCCATGCTGGGCAGGGGGCAATCACATTGCTTTGTATTTCATTGCCACCTGCCATGGGGGCAGGTTTCCACCGGCCAGCCATGGCAGGGGGCCACCTACTTTCTGATGGCATAGACGGACGGATGCCATCTTTTCTCTAGAACTGAACCCCTTATGTTATCGCATTAAAATCACGAGGATAATTAGCGAGTAATTACTATGTCATCTTCGTGTGTGTACGAACCCACAAACCACAGGTGTGTGGCGAGGGGTGACTGAAAAGTTTTGAGCTATATCCAAGGAAGGAAACGATCAGAAACCTAAGAACAATTTTTTTCGTAACATACTCTCTCCGCCTCTCAACGTGTCACATTTCCATTATTCCATCTCTCTTAGTTACACTTTTGCAGGTCTTCAATATCAGCCCTTTGTCAGAAAATGGAGAATGTGGTGGCTGTGGTGAAAAGCATTTATTTATCTATATGTAAAGAGAGGTGCTCGAAAAGAGGCCCCTAGTGGGTCTCGCCCCTTACAATAGAAGGCCGAGTCCCTCATCCCGGGACCCCGTTGGTCCTGACCGCTGCGCAGGTCCGCCTAAGCAGAGCCTGCTGGGCCGATAGTTCCTGGCAGCCAAGCAGAGCTGCCTCCCAGTGCTCTCGGGTAGGGGAAGGGGTGATGGGGAAGAGAAGTATTTTGCCTGCATGCCCGAACCATGTGAAAGGTGTTGCCCACCTCCCCACAGATGATGAGCAGCGGCCGTCAAAAGAAGAGTCAAAGTGCTTGAGAACCGCCGGGCACATCAGGGTGTTTATGAAGAGCCTAAGGAGAGTTCGACCGCCAGCTTTACCCAGTACCTTCATAGGAACCGGATAGCGCCGGTGTTCGGCACGATAGTGCTCAGTAATATCTTTAAAAAAGAAAGAAGAGGGCTGTGATCTAAGTTAAGGTCCGCCCATGAAACGCCTGGTGCCCGGTAAGTGAGTGCGCGGGCTGCCTCATGGGCGGCTTCGTTACCTGGCATGCCTTGGCGGCCGGGGACCCATATGATTGAGCGATGAGTGATCCAACAAACTCAAAGTTACGACAGGCTCCGGGAGACTCTGTGAGGATGAAATTAGAGTCGGGATGAGAGGCTGTGAGGGCGATCGTTACCTCCTCCGCGTGAGTTGAGCTGGGCGCTCTGAACGAGAGGCCGTCCACCTGTTTTCCCTCGTGTATGACTACAGTCGTGTACCATCCCCCCTGGAGTGATAGGGGCCTGCAACGTCGACGTAGAAGACGTGTTTCTTTGAGCCATAGTGGCGGTGCAGGGCATCCGCCCGCGCCTGGCGCCGGCCATTATGGTCCTCCTTGTTCATCTTAGTCGGAAGGGGTTGAACGTAGAGGGCGTGTCTCCATAGTTGAAGCACTCGAACCCGTTATATCGTATGGTGGTCATGTTTGATATGTAACCGGTCAAAAATATGGTGACGACATCAAGCGGCCGTACGACTCACACAGCAAGGCGAGCATTTCTCGTTTCGTATATACAGTTTTTATCTGCTAGTCAAGTTGGAGGCTACAGCTTGCGACGGAGATTCGAACCGACGACATGTGCACCTTCAATCGTATGCCCTCCGAGACTTTCGTATCAAAATTGTGATGTTAGCGTTCGTCGTGCAGCGTTGCGGGTGGTGTCATGCGCGCGTGTGCGCGTATGGTCGTCCCAAGCAACCAAACGTCTTGCGTAAACGACGTGCAAACACGGTCAACCTCATAGCCGTGCAGCAAGAGGGTCCGGACCTTTGCGGCCTGGTGCGCAACCAATACGCAGACTCGTAGAAAAGAACTCCAAGGCATGTACAGACATAACGCGTAAACAATTCACCCATGGGACAGTAATTCTTTTGCATTCCCAAACGTAAGCATATCGTAAGTGTCGCTGTCGAACTTTTTTTGGTACTGGATTTCTGTGTACATTCGGCATCCGGTGCAGTGACGCAGTCCATGTGAAGTGCCGCCTTGCTTTCTAGATACTAACACTGCCAGGAAAATAAACCCAACGCTTTTCGCAGCAAACATTTCAAAGAAAAGAGAAACAGTAACAGATCAAGGCCACTTGGCGCACGTATATCGAAGCGCAGGCGTCCCCAACTTGGGGCACCGGAAACAAGCGGCGCCATCATTAACGGTTCGCTGATTGCGTAATGTTTATTTATTGGACGCGTTTATCGCAATCGCCGTTCCGTTTCGCCGGCCTTCGCGAGACCACGCCGGTGGAAACGGCTCTTTTCAAACTTGGCGAACTTTGATTCCGTCTAATTTTGGAAGCGGGCGCAGGGCCCCGTCTGGACAAGGCATGTCCCGTGTTGGGGTGGTTCTATATAAGCCGGACGTTGCATAGATATGCTTCAGCACGTATACTTACAGGCAATCGCTTGGCGCCATTACGTTGCTGCATTAGAACCGCGCGCGGTGTCCAGGAGCTGCGCGATCCTTGGGGCGCGGCCTCGGCGGATGCAGCGTGGCTCGCTCACAGAAACGTGAGGGCCCGCAGCTTGCGAGTCTCACCTGCGATCTTGGCTTTTCTATCAAAATGCGGGAGGGAACGCACAAATCCTGTCGTTTGGCGACTGTTGCACGCGTCTTAACTGAGGGTCGGGCATCGAGGAAAAGAAACGCGCAAGGCCTGGTGCTTATAGTATCGAGTTTGATTGCCGGCTGCTGATTACGCGCACTGAATAAAACAGTGAGTAGCCCCCTAATGACAGAACCTAATGATTTGAACGAACGGGAGGATTTGCACACGAAAGCAGACGCGCACGCACGCACGCGCGCACAAACTTGCGTGAGCACACGCACCTGCTATGAACTTTAGGCGGCTACAAATGTTTTCAGTATATAGAGCATTCTGTTCACGCGAGTTTATTGTGACGTCAGTTAGCGCAACATCCTCGCAAAGAGAAAAATTAAGTTTAGATCAGCTTGAAAGCTCTGTATACACTTGAAATGCGAGTACACCTGAATGGGTGTAAAAAGGGAATAGGCTGTCCTCTGCCGCACTCCCTTTTCATAAAAGGGAGTGCGCTAGAGGACAGCTATCTCTCCTTTCTTTTTACTCCTTTCTGTGCAGCGACACAGACTACAGTATGCTCACGCGCTCAGTGCCCATTTCGCCCATGCTACTAGTTTCGCAGCTCGGGTCCGCATCATGGGTAGCAGTGCGACACTTCAGCCGACGCCCCCACGATATTACCAAAAAAGTGCACAACTGTGCTGTTACCAGCAGGGCGGCCACGCATTGCAATTTGAAAATTTGCAAAGGTTGTAACAATGCCCGGAATGTTCACTTTGTAATTCTGAATTTATTCGTCACCAATAATATTTAGATTCGTACTTTGCGCGCTATTACTCTGTTCACGTCGAAGGCGCGTTAATCCGAAAAGTTTACGTGCACAAAAAAGTAACAATCAAGAAATATATTACCGCACAACTGTGCGGTATTAGTCGTCGAGAAGCAACTACCCCGACTCCTTCACCACTTAAAGTGCACCTGAAGACGTTTTATATCTCGAAAAGCTTATAACGGCTATGAGACACCTTCCGAGGAGAGCACAACTCGCTCAATTACTGCATTGAGCTTTCATGAACACCTGTAAAAGGTAACACACTTATGCAAGCAACAGAAAGCCCACAATCACGCGCGAAAGTATAGCGAGCCCTTTCCGGCGACTTTTTCATGCTCTCAATTACGTACACCGGTTCAGAGGTGGCTATTGGTTCGATTCTCTCAGACGTCAAACAGCTACCATGGCTGCGGCCAATAAGCGGAGTAGCTTTGGCGGGTCAGGAAGCTCTGCCCCGGCGGTGGGGCTGGCGAAGGAGGGCCAATTCACCTTTGACTACAGACAACTCAGCTACTACAAAGCGCATAAAAAAGAATCATTTTGGAGGATATTCGTGAAGTGACGTCCATTAACACCCCAGGAAACCGAAACTTTATCAGAACCCCTTTCAGACCCCGTTTAGGCTCAAGTTCCTCTTTTACTAAGCGAACGCGAATCGTCACGGGCATCCTGCCCGCAGATTTCCTTGAACACCCAGCCGTGAGTTTTACTTCTATTAATGGGATAGCATTTAGGCTGCCGTCTCAGAAAAAAATTCTGGTTTTTCTGTAACGAAATTCTCTCATTGGTCGAGAGAGGTGACGGTTTTTGTCGACACATTTAAGCGCGTCGAATATATAGAATTTGAGGTAAAGCACGCGAAGTATATTCGGGCTAGGTTTAGAAATGGTGCCGCCATCGCCTATTGAAACCGCGCCGGCATTCAGGCTTCTCAGCAGCGCACAGCGCGGGAATGGTGACTTCATCTGCGGTACCGGTACATTTACATCACAAAACGCCTTCTCTGACTGCAGCGCCAAAAAATCAAAGCCATCTAAGGCAGCGCCTGCGGAGTATTTGGCGGTATCCGACGACGCACGGCTAGTCGTGGGCAAGGCGGACGAAATTTAAAATCTCTCCGTACGGGAAACCTGGACAAATTTCTTATTGTGTAAATAGTTTGTGTATATTACCTCTCCCTCTATCCTCTCTTCCTGTATACTCACCTCTTTCATTTCACTTTTCCATTCTGCCTGCTATCCTTTATTTCCGCTGCCCATGCTCAGGTGCTTCAGTATCGATGGCAGATGCCGGGGCTAGCAAAAGTCTTACCCTTCCTTTTTATTATTATTTGAATAAACCACTACTACTACTACGTGACGTCGTCAATGAGCTTCTCCGCGCTCCTTCGTCTGTTACAAAGATCGTAACAACGCAACTGGGCAAGACCTCACTATAGTGACGGACTGCAAACAAGCATGCAGAAACTACACAAGAGGCAGGATCGACAGCATCGCCAGTCATATTCTACACACGACGAGAAGACACATAAACACTAAACATAATACAGTATGGGTTCCGGGACATGAGGGGATGAGAGGCAACGCGGCAGCAGACGAGTTAGCTCGAAGGTACGTCAACCGAGCAGACTCAACAATTTGCACCACGGGCACCTTTGACCCCGAGACATACTCGATAATTACAGGGGTCAGCGGGAACGCTACCCAGTCCTACGTAAAATGCTAACCAAGAAGGGGGCGGTAGACTCCCGCAGACTACAAACCGGTACCTACCCGCACCTGCACAAACTACACAATATTTTCCCTACACAATATGTAGACGAACGTCCGTGGTGCCAGGGTAAACCTACACTAGAGCATGTCACATGGACCTGCCCAAAGGCAGACTTAGAACCTAGAATAGACCACCCGAGTGTGAGGCAGTTGGAGTACTTGCTGGCCAGCCAGGACGAGGAACCTCCACAATGTCTCGTACGCCGAGCCACGATGGCAGGAGCGGCATCCTGGACCTACCACGGCGCCCAGTGATCTGTAAAGGTCAAGAACACTTTGTCGCAAATAAAGTCTTTTTCCAACCATCCATCCATCCATCCACCCGTCCGTCCGTCCGTCCGTCCGTCCATCCATCCATTCATCCTCCGCGCTCCTCAAATGCTGGGAGGAGAAGCCTGTGATTTAATCGTCGATTATACTACATTTTTAAATGCTAACGCAAAAAAGAACGAAAGAGCTTGCCTTGCTTTACCGACACTTTATGTAGATTTTAATCATTGAATATCGTAGAAGCCCCGAAAAGTGATCCAGCTTCCCTTAAAACGAACCGTAAGGAAAGAATTAACCCGCGATATGCGCTCCTGGAAAGGTGTAATTAAATGACAGGTAACTAACTGTACAATACGCTGGTTGCAAGAAAGTTCGTGCTCATAACAGGCAGTACTTCGGAAACACAGACAAGCGCAAGATTATTACTACACTGAAAGAAAAAGGAATCCGTGAAGCCGCAGAGTTATTCATTTTTCTGAGCTATGAATTATTGAGTCATCAATTCACCTATTAATGGTGTGCCCCTTTAAGTAGAGAGTTTTTCTTTTTTTTACTATCTGTCGCAAACGTTGGTCACTACTTCGGATGGATGCCTTTCGAAGTCTGCTGTGAGTGTCTAGAAGCAAGAACTAGAGAGAATGTTTACTACATTCATAATCAGAGCGAAATCACGGATTAATAAAGTTGTTCCCCACCACCACCACGGATTTTTGCTGCGTAGAAGAGGACGATGAGCGGCCGTGCCGCGCGACGGAGCGCTGGAGCTGGGCGAACAGAAAATGCGACAACGGATGATTTTGCTCAAGGTTGGTACCCATCGAATTAGAGCTTAGGCACTAAAAAGAAAGTTCGCTGAGCTTTGCAATGAATTGGAAATACTGGGCTATAATTTACAAAATAAATACAATAAAAAGAAATAAAATAAAACATTTTCGACGGTTAGTGAGGTGAGAATCGCTGCGGTTTTCCTATGAGGAATCCATGAAATCGTGATCAGACCTCACCTGGCATACGCACAGCCGCCAGTCACTCTTGGTCAGCTGATTGACAATAAAGTAGGAATTTATCTCCAAACAATTTATCGAGAATTAGGCACAAAACAAGGTATTAGCTCCATTTCAGATTTTTTTGAGCAGGCATTTTTGGGGCGTGGTGACGGTAGAGGCTATAACGTGTTCAGCAGCTAGTGCCTTCATCTCAATGTCTTACGCAAACACAGGATTAATCTGGACTAATTGCTGATTTCTTGAAATCTGCCTCGGTTCCCGAAAAACCTGCATGTAATGGTATTCATTTTCGCGCAGATTCTAATTTTTCTTATACCAGGGCTCAAGACCATCCCGAGTTTTTTGCTAGACAAAGTGTTTTGAAACAGTACCATAACAGCGAGCGTTTAAGCGAGCCCTCTTCAGTCTAAGCAAATCTGAAGAGGGCTCCATGTGGGCGGAACTCCAGCTTAAGTGCGCCCAGCCTCCACCTTAGGCGGATAAAAAGCCCCAATTTTATTCTCAACAAGAGCGCACGGCAGAGAGATTTGAACTCGGGATAAAAAGCGACCAAAATTCAGCTCAATATTGCTCCTAAATATCGTTCCTTGATCGTTATGTTCAGTAAGGCACGAGACAATTGATCCCTGGATTTCTTAACAAGTCAGCTTTACAGTGCGATGTATACCGTTGGGCATTAGCTTCGGACGCGCGGCACCCGCATGCGCAATTCCTTTACAGGCTTGATAAAGGTAGTGACGGTGCAGTAGAAGTGTGCTGAGTAGTTTTACTAAAAAAGTATAGAGTTTTAGCTTACCGTATACCGCCGGTGTTACGCCCGAAATCGATGGGCACATCCTATGCATACGGGCGGAGCGCCTGCGCGCACGGGCGTACGCTGGAGTCTATCTGCACGGATAGATTGAAAACTAAACATTTTGACAGATTTTCCTGTCCGGTTGGGTTTGAAGACTTATAATAAACTGCACATCTCCAATCAAAATTTTAAAATTTTGGTTGGAGATGTGCAGTCCATCTGCGCATGCGCGAGGCGCGAGCAGGCCCTAGCGGGGCGCAGATATCTGTACATATCAGATATTCGCGCCTGCGCAAGGGCGCTTGCGCGCGCGTCGGGAGCGGGGTCCGGTTTACAACAATCGGAGGACCGCGGGGCTCTCGGGGACTCTTTTTTTTTCATGGCTTGAAGCTCTTTCAGGTTCCCTCCACTTTTCTTCGTGGTTTAAGTCTCGTTGAGCGGCCCCCAAACCCCTTTTCTTCACGCCTTGAAATTCTTTCCGTCGGCTCGAGAGGGGGAACGAGTCAGCACCAGAAGCATGGAGGCAGGTGCATGCCCCTTCTCTACGCCCGTCGCGGCGCGGCGCGCAGGCGCTCCGCACATACGCTATAAAGTGTCCATGTCGCTTTAGGGCGTACTACGAGGCCCAACGCGCAGGCGCCGATAGTCCCGACACAGCAGGTGTGCCCGCAGCTGGCAGGGGTTATCTGCGCATGCGCATGAATGGTTATCGGCCTCGGCAAGCGGGGATGGTAAATAGTACCGCTGTGCCGAAACTCTCTAGGCTATGTGCGCATGCACACAGCGCTCGTGCGTAGCTATCGTCTTTCGGTAGCGATAGAAGCTGACGCTATATGCTGAATCTATGCTCGCGCGGTAGGCGAAGATATTGTTACGAGGTGGCAAGCCAAGGAACAGGACGACATGATAGCAGATGAAATGATTTAATCGCTGTGGGCCTAGCGCGAGCGCTCCGTCCCGCGCCGCTGTCCTCTTCGTCTTCGTAACATTACCAGAGTCCTCCGAGCGATCGTCCCGATCGATTTCATGAATTCTGATTCGTGAGGTGACGATGAGCCTGCTCAGAAAGGATAGAAGGTGAAAGGCTTGTCACCAAAATGAACCAGATGATTTGATGAACGGTTGCCTCCGGAGCTTCAAGCCCAGCAGTCGGTAGCCTGGAGCTCAACGTTAAGGTTTACGGACTCGCCAGACAGCTTAGGCGGGTGTGCCGTCTTGGTTCGTGTCGTCGTCGGGTCATAGTTCATCTGGTCCTAGTCATCGTGTCTTGTGGTCGGGGCTGGGGACGGGGCGTGGAAAAGCGGCTGGTCGGTTCGGGTCAGTTCGAGCTGGGGTTGAGCCGGGCGCCGGAGTCCAGGTCCCCTCGGCCGACGACGAAGGCGAGCAGAAGGCGGCGATGCTCCAGTGACCAGGATGACGATGAGGAACCCGCATCTCACACCAAATGATACGAGGTGGCAAGCCAAGGTGCGGGACGACATGATGACAGATGAAAATGTGATTTAATGGCTGTGGGCCTAGCGCGAGCACTCCGTCCCGCGCCACTGTCCTCTTCTTTCTCTTCGTATCAATATTGTTACCAGCAATTCGAAGGAGAACCTCCGGAGACGAGACGTAAAACTGTGGCGGTCCCTAAGTGGTCCGAGCGCGCGAGCGGGAGAGAAACATCTTCTTTCTCCACGGATGGAGGCGCTTTTTCTTCTTCTTCCACAGTGGCACGTATCACTGCCCCCTCTTCTGCAGCATCGCCACGATGCGGCTAGGAGGGAAATACCAGCAAAATACGCCTGCAGTGAACCGCTGTTCTGTCAGGGAGTCTGTCGTGGTAAGGCTACATGCGAACAATGTGCACGCCTTCAGTACGGTGCGACCGGCGCGATGAGCAAGCCGCTTGGACGGGAGTAACTGCATATGTCACATCGCCGATGCGCACTACTTTGTAAGGGCCGAAGTATCCGCGGAGCAACTTTTCCGAAAGGCCGCGGCGACGAACAGGTGTCCAAGCCCACACCAAGTCGCCAGGCGTGTAACTGACGAAGCGGCGTCTGAGATTGTACTAAGCGGCGTCAGTATCCTGTTGGCGGTTAATTCGCAGGCGTGCCGATTGCCGCGCTTCCTCAGCACGCTGAACGAAGGTGTCTGCTTCGAGGTCAGCGTCAGAGTCGCAGTAGGGGTCAACGGGCAATATAGCATCCAACGGAGTGGTCACTTGCCGACCGAAGACATGCTGAAAGGGGGTCAGTCGGGTTGTGTCCTGCAGGGCGGTGTTGTAGGCAAACGTTGCGTACGGAAGAATGGTATCCCAAGTTCGATGCTCGACGTCAAAATACATAGAAAGCATGTCGGCTAGAGAGCGGTTAAGTCGCTCTACCAATCCGTTTGTCTGTGGGTAATAGGCCGAGCACGTCGATGGCTGGTGTGCGTCAGAGTCATCACGGACTGGGTTAAGCGGGCAGTGAAAGCAGTTCCCCGGTCGGTAACAACAACGGCGGGGGCTCAATGACGGAGGACAATGTTGTGTACGAAGAACTGCGCCACTTCAGCAGCAGTGTCTTCGACAAGAGACGTGGTCTTAGCGTACCGTGTCAGGTAGTCGGTCGGTGGCAACGACGATCCAACGCTTTCCAGATGAAAACTTCGAAAAAGGGCCGAGGAGGTCCATGCCCACTTGGTGAAAAGGGGTTTTCGGTGTTTCGACGCCGTGAAGAAATCCGGCTGGTTTCAACGGAGG